>NW_027362827.1:1800000-2252500 GCF_046119375.1 Phyllobates terribilis | reverse complement strand
TCCGCAGACGGGATGCGAGGCCGGCGTGCGCGCCCAAAGATAGGTGTCGGAAGCCCGGGGGTAGAGGAGGAAGGGGACCGCTCACCTTAAGCCGGCGCGAGCTCCAAAGCCCGGGCCGAGCGAGCGGCGCCACCTCCCCACCCAGGAGCGCTGCGCCAGATCGATCGGAGGAAGATCAGGGGGTCGTGGAGGGACTTGCCCAAGTACGGAGGCTGCAAACCCCTGTCGTCGGGAGATGCGTGCCCAAGAGTCCTGGAAGCGAGACTCGGGTACAGGCGCCCTTGCAGAGGGGGTACTGGATGTGGAACAGCACTGGGGTCAAAGCCACGAAAGCATCCGCCCTCATGGAGCCTCTCCTCAGCCTAAAAATCCAGATTTTAGCCTTGACGGCGCCCCCATGTGGAGAACCAGGGCCCGCGGGGGGTCTGGCCAGGCTCACTTCAACCCAGGAACACCTCTCTTACTTGGGATGGGCGACCGGCAAAAGCCCCCCCACGCAGCTGCGGAAGTCTGGGTTCAGCCAAGGTGCAGACCTCCAGCTGAACAGGGACTCATAGCCAAAACACGTGCCCGGGTCTACAGAGGTGAAAACCAGCTTAAATGAGTCGAAATGTGTCGAGGATGAGAGGTCCGTCTCTCTTATATATTCTGCCGGTGGTGTGCAAAACCCTGTCGTCAGGAGATGCATGCCCAAGAGTCCTGGAAGCGAGACTCGGGTACAGGCGCCCTTGCAGAGGGGGTACTGGATGTGGAACAGCACTGGGGTCGAAGCCACGAAAGCATCCGCCCTCATGGAGCCTCTCCTCAGCCTAAAAATCCAGATTTTAGCCTTGACGGCGCCCCCATGTGGAGAACCAGGGCCCGCGGGGGGTCTGGCCAGGCTCACTTCAACCCAGGAACACCTCTCTTACTTGGGATGGGCGACCGGCAAAAGCCCCCCCACGCAGCTGCGGAAGTCTGGGTTCAGCCAAGGTGCAGACCTCCAGCTGAACAGGGACTCATAGCCAAAACACGTGCCCGGGTCTACAGAGGTGAAAACCAGCTTAAATGAGTCGAAATGTGTCGGGGCCGAGAGGTCCGTCTCTCTTATATATTCTGCCGGTGGTGTGCAAAACTGGGTATTTGCATTGGGTGTCACCCTATACCCACTTTAGGGACACATGTCAAAAAGTACCCGATCGCCTGGAACTGTTAGGCGGATTCGGCTCCCTGAAATTTCCTCATTCTGGTTCTTTTTCACTTTTTTTCTATTTTGCGACATATAGTGAGCAGGCTGCATTACTGGTACCGGGGAGACCCCAAAACACTTGGAACTGGTGAGCGGGCTCAATTTATCAACGATTTGTGGGTCCTGGAAGTCAAAATTCTGACTTCTGAAAAAGACTAAGTATCAAGGACTCATCGGAGGAATCGCTCTGGAACTGAAATCGGATGCGCGCACTGTCATGCTCCCCTGTCTGGAAGTCTGACAAAAGTTGAAAAATTTTCTAAGTCCCAAAAAATTTTTTTTTTCAACTTTTTTTCAATTTTCCCCCTGTGGGATATATATTTTACCCACACATATGAAGCCCTCCTGGGATGCCCTATAACATACTAGAACCTCATTTTGTGGAAGTTTTCACAAAATTGTGAAATTTTCAAAAAAGTCAGAAATTTGGCCAAAAACGACTAAGTATCAAGGACTCATCGCGCGAATCGCTCTGGAACTGAAATCGGATGCGCGCACAGTCATGCTCCCCTGTCTGGAAGTCTGACAAAAGTTGAAAAATTTTCTAAGTCCCAAAAAATTTTTTTTTTCAACTTTTTTTCAATTTTCCCCCTGTGGGATATATATTTTACCCACACATATGAAGCCCTCCTGGGATGCCCTATAACATACTAGAACCTCATTTTGTGGAAGTTTTCACAAATTTGTGAAATTTTCAAAAAAGTCAGAAATTTTGGCAAAAACGACTAAGTATCAAGGACTCATCGGAGGAATCGCTCTGGAACTGAAATCGGATGCGCGCACTGACATGCTCCCCTCTCTGGAAGTCTGACACAAGTCGAAAAATTTTCTAAGTCCAGAAAAAAAAAGTTTTTCAACTTTACCCTTTAGGGATTTGAACCCAGGACCCTAGCAATAGCAAGGCTTCAGCGCTGACACCTGCGCCACCGTGGCCTCACAAACCAAATATCTGAAAATGAGGTTCCTCTCATCCTCTCATATAGCGCAAAAGAACAAACGTATATGAGATAGGTTAGGGTTAGCGTCAGGACAAGTAGTGTTAGCGTCAGGACAAGTAGGGTTAGCGTCAGGACAAGTAGGGTTAGCGTCAGGACAACTAGGGTTAGCGTCAGGACAACTAGGGTTAGCGTCAGGACAACTATGGTGAGTCAGGACAACTAGGGTTAGCGTCAGGACAAGTAGGGTTAGCGTCAGGACAAGTAGGGTTAGCGTCAGGACAACTAGGGTTAGCGTCAGGACAACTAGTGTTAGCGTCAGGACAAGTAGGGTTAGCGTCAGGACAAGTAGGGTTAGCGTCAGAACAACTAGGGTTAGCGTCAGGACTACTAGGGTTAGCGTCAGGACAACTAGGGTTAGCGTCAGGACAAGTAGGGTTAGCGTCAGGACAACTAGGGTTAGCGTCAGGACAACTAGGGTTAGCGTCAGGACAAGTAGGTTTAGCGTCAGGGCAAGTAGGGTTAGCGTCAGGACAACTAGGGTTCGCGTCAGGACAACTAGGGTTAGCGTCAGGACAAGTAGGGTTAGCGTCAGGACAACTAGGGTTAGCGTCAGGACAACTAGGGTTAGCGTCAGGACAACAAGGGTTAGCGTCAGGACAACTAGGGTTAGCATCAGGACAACTAGGGTTAGCAGCAGGACAAGTAGGGTTAGCGTCAGGACAACTAGGGTTAGCGTCAGGACAACTAGGGTTAGCGTCAGGACAAGTAGGGTTAGCGTCAGGACAAGTAGGGTTAGCGTCAGGACAACTAGGGTTAGCGTCAGGACAAGTAGGGTTAGCATCAGGACAAGTAGGGTTAGCGTCAGGACAACTAGTGTTATCGTCAGGACAAGTAGGGTTAGCGTCAGGACAAGTAGGGTTAGCATCAGGACAAGTAGGATTAGCGTCAGGACAAGTAGGGTTAGCGTCAGGACAAGTAGGGTTAGCGTCAGGACAACTAGGGTTAGCGTCAGGACAACTAGGGTTAGCGTCAGGACAAGTAGGGTTAGCGTCAGGACAATTAGGGTTAGCGTCAGGACAAGTAGGGTTAGCGTCAGGACAAGTAGGGTTAGCGTCAGGACAACTAGGGTTAGCGTCAGGACAAGTAGGGTTAGCGTCAGGACAAGTAGGGTTAGCATCAGGACAAGTAGGGTTAGCGTCAGGACAACTAGGGTTAGCGTCAGGACAAGTAGGGTTAGCGTCAGGACAAGTAGGGTTAGCGTCAGGACAAGTAGGATTAGCGTCAGGACAAGTAGGGTTAGCGTCAGGACAAGTAGGGTTAGCGTCAGGACAACTAGGGTTAGCGTCAGGACAACTAGGGTTAGCGTCAGGACAACTAGGGTTAGCGTCAGGACAAGTAGGGTTAGCGTCAGGACAACTAGGGTTAGCGTCAGGACAACTAGGGTTAGCGTCAGGACAACTAGGGTTAGCGTCAAGACAACTAGGGTTAGCGTCAGGACAACTAGGCTTAGCGTCATTACAACTAGGGTTAGCATCAGGACAACTAGGGTTAGCGTCAGGACAACTAGGGTTAGCGTCAGGACAACTAGGTTTAGCGTCAGGACAACTAGGGTTAGCGTCAGGACAACTAGGGTTAGCGTCAGGGCAAGTAGGGTTAGCGTCAGGACAAGTAGTGTTAGCGTCAGGACAACTAGGGTTAGCGTCAGGACAAGTAGGGTTAGCGTCAGGACAAGTAGGGTTAGCGTCAGGACAAGTAGGGTTAGCGTCAGGACAACTAGGGTTAGCGTCAGGACAAGTAGGGTTAGCATCAGGACAAGTAGGGTTAGCGTCAGGACAACTAGGGTTAGCGTCAGGACAAGTAGGGTTAGCGTCAGGACAAGTAGGGTTAGCGTCAGGACAAGTAGGATTAGCGTCAGGACAAGTAGGGTTAGCGTCAGGACAAGTAGGGTTAGCGTCAGGACAACTAGGGTTAGCGTCAGGACAACTAGGGTTAGCGTCAGGACAAGTAGGGTTAGCGTCAGGACAATTAGGGTTAGCGTCAGGACAAGTAGGGTTAGCGTCAGGACAAGTAGGGTTAGCGTCAGGACAACTAGGGTTAGCGTCAGGACAAGTAGGGTTAGCGTCAGGACAAGTATGGTTAGCATCAGGACAAGTAGGGTTAGCATCAGGACAACTAGGGTTAGCGTCAGGACAAGTAGGGTTAGCGTCAGGACAAGTAGGGTTAGCGTCAGGACAAGTAGGATTAGCGTCAGGACAAGTAGGGTTAGCGTCAGGACAAGTAGGGTTAGCGTCAGGACAACTAGGGTTAGCGTCAGGACAAGTAGGGTTAGCGTCAGGACAACTAGGGTTAGCGTCAGGACAACTAGGGTTAGCGTCAGGACAAGTAGGTTTAGCGTCAGGGCAAGTAGGGTTAGCGTCAGGACAACTAGGGTTAGCGTCAGGACAACTAGGGTTAGCGTCAGGACAAGTAGGGTTAGCGTCAGGACAACTAGGGTTAGCGTCAGGACAACTAGGGTTAGCGTCAGGACAACTAGGGTTAGCATCAGGACAACTAGGGTTAGCAGCAGGACAAGTAGGGTTAGCGTCAGGACAACTAGGGTTAGCGTCAGGACAACTAGGGTTAGCGTCAGGACAAGTAGGGTTAGCGTCAGGACAAGTAGGGTTAGCGTCAGGACAACTAGGGTTAGCGTCAGGACAAGTAGGGTTAGCATCAGGACAAGTAGGGTTAGCGTCAGGACAACTAGTGTTATCGTCAGGACAAGTAGGGTTAGCGTCAGGACAAGTAGGGTTAGCGTCAGGACAAGTAGGATTAGCGTCAGGACAAGTAGGGTTAGCGTCAGAACAAGTAGGGTTAGCGTCAGGACAACTAGGGTTAGCGTCAGGACAAGTAGGGTTAGCGTCAGGACAATTAGGGTTAGCGTCAGGACAAGTAGGGTTAGCGTCAGGACAAGTAGGGTTAGCGTCAGGACAACTAGGGTTAGCGTCAGGACAAGTAGGGTTAGCGTCAGGACAAGTAGGGTTAGCATCAGGACAAGTAGGGTTAGCGTCAGGACAACTAGGGTTAGCGTCAGGACAAGTAGGGTTAGCGTCAGGACAAGTAGGGTTAGCGTCAGGACAAGTAGGATTAGCGTCAGGACAAGTAGGGTTAGCGTCAGGACAAGTAGGGTTAGCGTCAGGACAACTAGGGTTAGCGTCAGGACAACTAGGGTTAGCGTCAGGACAACTAGGGTTAGCGTCAGGACAAGTAGGGTTAGCGTCAGGACAACTAGGGTTAGCGTCAGGACAACTAGGGTTAGCGTCAGGACAACAAGGCTTAGCGTCAAGACAACTAGGGTTAGCGTCAGGACAACTAGGCTTAGCGTCATTACAACTAGGGTTAGCATCAGGACAACTAGGGTTAGCGTCAGGACAACTAGGGTTAGCGTCAGGACAACTAGGTTTAGCGTCAGGACAACTAGGGTTAGCGTCAGGACAACTAGGGTTAGCGTCAGGACAAGTAGGGTTAGCGTCAGGACAAGTAGTGTTAGCGTCAGGACAACTAGGGTTAGCGTCAGGACAAGTAGGGTTAGCGTCAGGACAAGTAGGGTTAGCGTCAGGACAACTAGGGTTAGCGTCAGGACAAGTAGGGTTAGCATCAGGACAAGTAGGGTTAGCGTCAGGACAACTAGGGTTAGCGTCAGGACAAGTAGGGTTAGCGTCAGGACAAGTAGGGTTAGCGTCAGGACAAGTAGGATTAGCGTCAGGACAAGTAGGGTTAGCGTCAGGACAAGTAGGGTTAGCGTCAGGACAACTAGGGTTAGCGTCAGGACAACTAGGGTTAGCGTCAGGACAAGTAGGGTTAGCGTCAGGACAATTAGGGTTAGCGTCAGGACAAGTAGGGTTAGCGTCAGGACAAGTAGGGTTAGCGTCAGGACAAGTAGGGTTAGCGTCAGGACAAGTAGGGTTAGCGTCAGGACAAGTAGGGTTAGCATCAGGACAAGTAGGGTTAGCATCAGGACAACTAGGGTTAGCGTCAGGACAAGTAGGGTTAGCGTCAGGACAAGTAGGGTTAGCGTCAGGTCAAGTAGGATTAGCGTCAGGACAAGTAGGGTTAGCGTCAGGACAAGTAGGGTTAGCGTCAGGACAACTAGGGTTAGCGTCAGGACAACTAGGGTTAGCGTCAGGACAACTAGGGTTAGCGTCAGGACAACTAGGGTTAGCGTCAAGACAACTAGGGTTAGCGTCAGGACAACTAGGCTTAGCGTCATTACAACTAGGGTTAGCATCAGGACAACTAGGGTTAGCGTCAGGACAACTAGGGTTAGCGTCAGGACAACTAGGTTTAGCGTCAGGACAACTAGGGTTAGCGTCAGGACAACTAGGGTTAGCATCAGGACAAGTAGGGTTAGCGTCAGGACAAGTAGTGTTAGCGTCAGGACAAGTAGGGTTAGCGTCAGGACAAGTAGGGTTAGCGTCAGGACAACTAGGGTTAGCGTCAGGACAACTAGGGTTAGCGTCAGGACAACTAGGGTGAGTCAGGACAACTAGGGTTAGCGTCAGGACAACTAGGGTTAGCGTCAGGACAAGTAGGGTTAGCGTCAGGACAAGTAGGGTTAGCGTCAGGACAACTAGGGTTAGCGTCAGGACAACTAGGGTTAGCGTCAGGACAAGTAGGGTTAGCGTCAGGACAATTAGGGTTAGCGTCAGGACAAGTAGGGTTAGCGTCAGGACAAGTAGGGTTAGCGTCAGGACAACTAGGGTTAGCGTCAGGACAAGTAGGGTTAGCGTCAGGACAATTAGGGTTAGCGTCAGGACAAGTAGGGTTAGCGTCAGGACAACTAGGGTTAGCATCAGGACAACTAGGGTTAGCAGCAGGACAAGTAGGGTTAGCGTCAGGACCACTAGGGTTAGCGTCAGGACAACTAGGTTTAGCGTCAGGACAAGTAGGGTTAGCGTCAGGACAAGTAGGGTTAGCGTCAGGACAACTAGGGTTAGCGTCAGGACAAGTAGGGTTAGCATCAGGACAAGTAGGGTTAGCGTCAGGACAACTAGTGTTATCGTCAGGACAAGTAGGGTTAGCGTCAGGACAAGTAGGGTTAGCGTCAGGACAAGTAGGATTAGCGTCAGGACAAGTAGGGTTAGCGTCAGAACAAGTAGGATTAGCGTCAGGACAACTAGGGTTAGCGTCAGGACAAGTACGGTTAGCGTCAGGACAATTAGGGTTAGCGTCAGGACAAGTAGGGTTAGCGTCAGGACAAGTAGGGTTAGCGTCAGGACAACTAGGGTTAGCGTCAGGACAAGTAGGGTTAGCGTCAGGACAAGTAGGGTTAGCATCAGGACAAGTAGGGTTAGCGTCAGGACAACTAGGGTTAGCGTCAGGACAAGTAGGGTTAGCGTCAGGACAAGTAGGGTTAGCGTCAGGACAAGTAGGATTAGCGTCAGGACAAGTAGGGTTAGCGTCAGGACAAGTAGGGTTAGCGTCAGGACAACTAGGGTTAGCGTCAGGACAACTAGGGTTAGCGTCAGGACAACTAGGGTTAGCGTCAGGACAAGTAGGGTTAGCGTCAGGACAACTAGGGTTAGCGTCAGGACAACTAGGGTTAGCGTCAGGACAACAAGGGTTAGCGTCAAGACAACTAGGGTTAGCGTCAGGACAACTAGGCTTAGCGTCATTACAACTAGGGTTAGCATCAGGACAACTAGGGTTAGCGTCAGGACAACTAGGGTTAGCATCAGGACAACTAGGTTTAGCGTCAGGACAACTAGGGTTAGCGTCAGGACAACTAGGGTTAGCGTCAGGACAAGTAGGGTTAGCGTCAGGACAAGTAGTGTTAGCGTCAGGACAACTAGGGTTAGCGTCAGGACAAGTAGGGTTAGCGTCAGGACAAGTAGGGTTAGCGTCAGGACAACTAGGGTTAGCGTCAGGACAAGTAGGGTTAGCATCAGGACAAGTAGGGTTAGCGTCAGGACAACTAGGGTTAGCGTCAGGACAAGTAGGGTTAGCGTCAGGACAAGTAGGGTTAGCGTCAGGACAAGTAGGATTAGCGTCAGGACAAGTAGGGTTAGCGTCAGGACAAGTAGGGTTAGCGTCAGGACAACTAGGGTTAGCGTCAGGACAACTAGGGTTAGCGTCAGGACAAGTAGGGTTAGCGTCAGGACAATTAGGGTTAGCGTCAGGACAAGTAGGGTTAGCGTCAGGACAAGTAGGGTTAGCGTCAGGACAACTAGGGTTAGCGTCAGGACAAGTAGGGTTAGCGTCAGGACAAGTAGGGTTAGCATCAGGACAAGTAGGGTTAGCATCAGGACAACTAGGGTTAGCGTCAGGACAAGTAGGGTTAGCGTCAGGACAAGTAGGGTTAGCGTCAGGTCAAGTAGGATTAGCGTCAGGACAAGTAGGGTTAGCGTCAGGACAAGTAGGGTTAGCGTCAGGACAACTAGGGTTAGCGTCAGGACAACTAGGGTTAGCGTCAGGACAACTAGGGTTAGCGTCAAGACAACTAGGGTTAGCGTCAGGACAACTAGGCTTAGCGTCATTACAACTAGGGTTAGCATCAGGACAACTAGGGTTAGCGTCAGGACAACTAGGGTTAGCGTCAGGACAACTAGGTTTAGCGTCAGGACAACTAGGGTTAGCGTCAGGACAACTAGGGTTAGCATCAGGACAAGTAGGGTTAGCGTCAGGACAAGTAGTGTTAGCGTCAGGACAAGTAGTGTTAGCGTCAGGACAAGTAGGGTTAGCGTCAGGACAAGTAGGGTTAGCGTCAGGACAACTAGGGTTAGCGTCAGGACAACTAGGGTTAGCGTCAGGACAACTAGGGTGAGTCAGGACAACTAGGGTTAGCGTCAGGACAACTAGGGTTAGCGTCAGGACAAGTAGGGTTAGCGTCAGGACAAGTAGGGTTAGCGTCAGGACAACTAGGGTTAGCGTCAGGACAACTAGGGTTAGCGTCAGGACAAGTAGGGTTAGCGTCAGGACAATTAGGGTTAGCGTCAGGACAAGTAGGGTTAGCGTCAGGACAAGTAGGGTTAGCGTCAGGACAACTAGGGTTAGCGTCAGGACAAGTAGGGTTAGCGTCAGGACAATTAGGGTTAGCGTCAGGACAAGTAGGGTTAGCGTCAGGACAAGTAGGGTTAGCGTCAGGACAACTAGGGTTAGCGTCAGGACAAGTAGGGTTAGCGTCAGGACAAGTAGGATTAGCGTCAGGACAAGTAGGGTTAGCGTCAGGACAAGTAGGGCTAGCGTCAGGACAACTAGGGTTAGCGTCAGGACAACTAGCGTTAGCGTCAGGACAAGTAGGGTTAGCGTCAGGACAAGTAGGGTTAGCGTCAGGACAAGTAGGGTTAGCGTCAGGACAAGTAGGGTTAGCGTCAGGACAACTAGGGTTAGCGTCAGGACAAGTAGGGTTAGCGTCAGGACAAGTAGGGTTAGCATCAGGACAAGTAGGGTTAGCATCAGGACAACTAGGGTTAGCGTCAGGACAAGTAGGGTTAGCGTCAGGACAAGTAGGGTTAGCGTCAGGTCAAGTAGGATTAGCGTCAGGACAAGTAGGGTTAGCGTCAGGACAAGTAGGGTTAGCGTCAGGACAACTAGGGTTAGCGTCAGGACAACTAGGGTTAGCGTCAGGACAACTAGGGTTAGCGTCAGGACAACTAGGGTTAGCGTCAAGACAACTAGGGTTAGCATCAGGACAACTAGGCTTAGCGTCATTACAACTAGGGTTAGCATCAGGACAACTAGGGTTAGCATCAGGACAACTAGGGTTAGCGTCAGGACAACTAGGGTTAGCGTCAGGACAACTAGGTTTAGCGTCAGGACAACTAGGGTTAGCATCAGGACAAGTAGGGTTAGCGTCAGGACAAGTAGTGTTAGCGTCAGGACAAGTAGGGTTAGCGTCAGGACAAGTAGGGTTAGCGTCAGGACAACTAGGGTTAGCGTCAGGACAACTAGGGTTAGCGTCAGGACAACTAGGGTGAGTCAGGACAACTAGGGTTAGCGTCAGGACAACTAGGGTTAGCGTCAGGACAAGTAGGGTTAGCGTCAGGACAACTAGGGTTAGCGTCAGGACAACTAGTGTTAGCGTCAGGACAAGTAGGGTTAGCGTCAGGACAAGTAGAGTTAGCGTCAGAACAACTAGGGTTAGCGTCAGAACTACTAGGGTTAGCATCAGGACAACTAGGGTTAGCGTCAGGACAAGTAGGGTTAGCGTCAGGACAACTAGGGTTAGCGTCAGGACAACTAGGGTGAGTCAGGACAACTAGGGTTAGCGTCAGGACAACTAGGGTTAGCGTCAGGACAAGTAGGGTTAGCGTCAGGACAAGTAGGGTTAGCGTCAGGACAACTAGGGTTAGCGTCAAGACAACTAAGGTTAGCGTCAGGACAACTAGGCTTAGCGTCATTACAACTAGGGTTAGCATCAGGACAACTAGGGTTAGCGTCAGGACAACTAGGGTTAGCGTCAGGACAACTAGGTTTAGCGTCAGGACAACTAGGGTTAGCGTCAGGACAACTAGGGTTAGCGTCAGGACAAGTAGGGTTAGCGTCAGGACAAGTAGTGTTAGCGTCAGGACAAGTAGGGTTAGCGTCAGGACAAGTAGGGTTAGCGTCAGGACAACTAGGGTTAGCGTCAGGACAACTAGGGTTAGCGTCAGGACAACTAGGGTGAGTCAGGACAACTAGGGTTAGCGTCAGGACAACTAGGGTTAGCGTCAGGACAAGTAGGGTTAGCGTCAGGACAAGTACGGTTAGCGTCAGGACAACTAGGGTTAGCGTCAGGACAACTAGTGTTAGCGTCAGGACAAGTAGGGTTAGCGTCAGGACAAGTAGGGTTAGCGTCAGAACAACTAGGGTTAGCGTCAGGACTACTAGGGTTAGCGTCAGGACAACTAGGGTTAGCGTCAGGACAAGTAGGGTTAGCGTCAGGACAACTAGGGTTAGCGTCAGGACAACTAGGGTTAGCGTCAGGACAACTAGGGTTAGCAGCAGGACAAGTAGGGTTAGCGTCAGGACAACTAGGATTAGCGTCAGGACAACTAGGGTTAGCGTCAGGACAAGTAGGGTTAGCGTCAGGACAAGTAGGGTTAGCGTCAGGACAACTAGGGTTAGCGTCAGGACAAGTAGGGTTAGCATCAGGACAAGTAGGGTTAGCGTCAGGACAACTAGGGTTAGCGTCAGGACAAGTAGGGTTAGCGTCAGGACAAGTAGGTTTAGCGTCAGGACAAGTAGGATTAGCGTCAGGACAAGTAGGGTTAGCGTCAGGACAAGTAGGGTTAGCGTCAGGACAACTAGGGTTAGCGTCAGGACAACTAGGGTTAGCGTCAGGACAAGTAGGGTTAGCGTCAGGACAATTAGGGTTAGCGTCAGGACAACTAGGCTTAGCGTCATTACAACTAGGGTTAGCATCAGGACAACTAGGGTTAGCGTCAGGACAACTAGGGTTAGCGTCAGGACAACTAGGTTTAGCGTCAGGACAACTAGGGTTAGCGTCAGGACAACTAGGGTTAGCGTCAGGACAAGTAGGGTTAGCGTCAGGACAAGTAGTGTTAGCGTCAGGACAACTAGGGTTAGCGTCAGGACAAGTAGGGTTAGCGTCAGGACAAGTAGGGTTAGCGTCAGGACAACTAGGGTTAGCGTCAGGACAAGTAGGGTTAGCATCAGGACAAGTAGGGTTAGCGTCAGGACAACTAGGGTTAGCGTCAGGACAAGTAGGGTTAGCGTCAGGACAAGTAGGGTTAGCGTCAGGACAAGTAGGATTAGCGTCAGGACAAGTAGGGTTAGCGTCAGGACAAGTAGGGTTAGCGTCAGGACAACTAGGGTTAGCGTCAGGACAACTAGGGTTAGCGTCAGGACAAGTAGGGTTAGCGTCAGGACAATTAGGGTTAGCGTCAGGACAAGTAGGGTTAGCGTCAGGACAAGTAGGGTTAGCGTCAGGACAACTAGGGTTAGCGTCAGGACAAGTAGGGTTAGCGTCAGGACAAGTAGGGTTAGCATCAGGACAAGTAGGGTTAGCATCAGGACAACTAGGGTTAGCGTCAGGACAAGTAGGGTTAGCGTCAGGACAAGTAGGGTTAGCGTCAGGTCAAGTAGGATTAGCGTCAGGACAAGTAGGGTTAGCGTCAGGACAAGTAGGGTTAGCGTCAGGACAACTAGGGTTAGCGTCAGGACAACTAGGGTTAGCGTCAGGACAACTAGGGTTAGCGTCAGGACAAGTAGGGTTAGCGTCAGGACAAGTAGGGTTAGCGTCAGGACAAGTAGGGTTAGCGTCAGGACAACTAGGGTTAGCGTCAGGACAACTAGTGTTAGCGTCAGGACAAGTAGGGTTAGCGTCAGGACAAGTAGAGTTAGCGTCAGAACAACTAGGGTTAGCATCAGAACTACTAGGGTTAGCATCAGGACAACTAGGGTTAGCGTCAGGACAAGTAGGGTTAGCGTCAGGACAACTAGGGTTAGCGTCAGGACAACTAGGGTGAGTCAGGACAACTAGGGTTAGCGTCAGGACAACTAGGGTTAGCGTCAGGACAAGTAGGCTTAGCGTCAGGACAAGTAGGGTTAGCGTCAGGACAAGTAGGGTTAGCGTCAGGACAACTAGGGTTAGCGTCAAGACAACTAGGGTTAGCGTCAGGACAACTAGGCTTAGCATCATTACAACTAGGGTTAGCATCAGGACAACTAGGGTTAGCGTCAGGACAACTAGGGTTAGCGTCAGGACAACTAGGTTTAGCGTCAGGACAACTAGGGTTAGCGTCAGGACAACTAGGGTTAGCGTCAGGACAAGTAGGGTTAGCGTCAGGACAAGTAGTGTTAGCGTCAGGACAAGTAGGGTTAGCGTCAGGACAAGTAGGGTTAGCGTCAGGACAAGTAGGGTTAGCGTCAGGACAACTAGGGTTAGCGTCAGGACAAGTAGGGTTAGCGTCAGGACAAGTAGGGTTAGCGTCAGGACAACTAGGGTTAGCGTCAGGACAAGTAGGGTTAGCGTCAGGACAAGTAGGGTTAGCATCAGGACAAGTAGGGTTAGCGTCAGGACAACTAGGGTTAGCGTCAGGACAATCTGGGTTAGCGTCAGGACAAGTAGGGTTAGCGTCAGGACAAGTAGGGTTAGCGTCAGGACAACTAGGGTTAGCGTCAGGACAATCTGGGTTAGCGTCAGGACAAGTAGGGTTAGCGTCAGGACAACTAGGGTTAGCGTCAGGACAACTAGGGTTAGCGTCAGGACAACTAGGGTTAGCGTCAGGACAAGTAGGGTTAGCGTCAGGACAAGTAGGGTTAGCGTCAGGACAACTAGGGTTAGCGTCAGGACAAGTAGGGTTAGCGTCAGGACAAGTAGGGTTAGCATCAGGACAAGTAGGGTTAGCGTCAGGACAACTAGGGTTAGCGTCAGGACAAGTAGGGTTAGCGTCAGGACAAGTAGGGTTAGCGTCAGGACAAGTAGGATTAGCGTCAGGACAAGTAGGGTTAGCGTCAGGACAACTAGGGTTAGCGTCAGGACAACTAGGGTTAGCGTCAGGACAACTAGGGTTAGCGTCAGGACAAGTAGGGTTAGCGTCAGGACAACTAGGGTTAGCGTCAGGACAACTAGGGTTAGCGTCAGGACAAGTAGGGTTAGCGTCAAGACAACTAGGGTTAGCGTCAGGACAACTAGGCTTAGCGTCATTACAACTAGGGTTAGCATCAGGACAACTAGGGTTAGCGTCAGGACAACTAGTGTTTGCATCAGGACAACTAGGTTTAGCGTCAGGACAACTAGGATTAGCGTCAGGACAACTAGGGTTAGCGTCAGGACAAGTAGGGTTAGCGTCAGTACAAGTAGTGTTAGCGTCAGGACAAGTAGGGTTAGCGTCAGGACAAGTAGGGTTAGCGTCAGGACAACTAGGGTTAGCGTCAGGACAACTAGGGTTAGCGTCAGAACAACTAGGGTGAGTCAGGACAACTAGGGTTAGCGTCAGGACAACTAGGGTTAGCGTCAGGACAAGTAGGGTTAGCGTCAGGACAAGTAGGGTTAGCGTCAGGACAACTAGGGTTAGCGTCAGGACAACTAGTGTTAGCGTCAGGACAAGTAGGGTTAGCGTCAGGACAAGTAGGGTTAGCGTCAGAACAACTAGGGTTAGCGTCAGGACTACTAGGGTTACCGTCAGGACAACTAGGGTTAGCGTCAGGACAAGTAGGGTTAGCGTCAGGACAACTAGGGTTAGCGTCAGGACAACTATGGTTAGCGTCAGGACAAGTAGGTTTAGCGTCAGGACAACTAGGGTTAGCGTCAGGACAACTAGGGTTAGCGTCAGGACAAGTAGGGTTAGCGTCAGGACAACTAGGGTTAGCGTCAGGACAACTAGGGTTAGCGTCAGGACAACTAGGGTTAGCATCAGGACAACTAGGGTTAGCATCAGGACAAGTAGGGTTAGCGTCAGGACAACTAGGGTTAGCGTCAGGACAACTAGGGTTAGCGTCAGGACAACTAGGGATAGCATCAGGACAACTAGGGTTAGCAGCAGGACAAGTAGGGTTAGCGTCAGGACAACTAGGGTTAGCGTCAGGACAACTAGGGTTAGCGTCAGGACAAGTAGGGTTAGCGTCAGGACAAGTAGGGTTAGCGTCAGGACAACTAGGGTTAGCGTCAGGACAAGTAGGGTTAGCGTCAGGACAAGTAGGGTTAGCGTCAGGACAACTAGGGTTAGCGTCAGGACAAGTAGGGTTAGCGTCAGGACAAGTAGGGTTAGCATCAGGACAAGTAGGGTTAGCGTCAGTACAACTAGGGTTAGCGTCAGGACAATCTGGGTTAGCGTCAGGACAAGTAGGGTTAGCGTCAGGACAAGTAGGGTTAGCGTCAGGACAACTAGGGTTAGCGTCAGGACAATCTGGGTTAGCGTCAGGACAAGTAGGGTTAGCGTCAGGACAACTAGGGTTAGAGTCAGGACAACTAGGGTTAGCGTCAGGACAACTAGGGTTAGCGTCAGGACAAGTAGGGTTAGGGTCAGGACAAGTAGGGTTAGCGTCAGGACAACTAGGGTTAGCTTCAGGACAAGTAGGGTTAGCGTCAGGACAAGTAGGGTTAGCATCAGGACAAGTAGGGTTAGCGTCAGGACAACTAGGGTTAGCGTCAGGACAAGTAGGGTTAGCGTCAGGACAAGTAGGGTTAGCGTCAGGACAAGTAGGATTAGCGTCAGGACAAGTAGGGTTAGCGTCAGGACAAGTAGGGTTAGCGTCAGGACAACTAGGGTTAGCGTCAGGACAACTAGGGTTAGCGTCAGGACAACTAGGGTTAGCGTCAGGACAAGTAGGGTTAGCGTCAGGACAACTAGGGTTAGCGTCAGGACAACTAGGGTTAGCGTCAGGACAACTAGGGTTAGCGTCAAGACAACTAGGGTTAGCGTCAGGACAACTAGGCTTAGCGTCATTACAACTAGGGTTAGCATCAGGACAACTAGGGTTAGCGTCAGGACAACTAGGGTTAGCATCAGGACAACTAGGTTTAGCGTCAGGACAACTAGGGTTAGCGTCAGGACAACTAGGGTTAGCGTCAGGACAAGTAGGGTTAGCGTCAGTACAAGTAGTGTTAGCGTCAGGACAAGTAGGGTTAGCGTCAGGACAAGTAGGGTTAGCGTCAGGACAACTAGGGTTAGCGTCAGGACAACTAGGGTTAGCGTCAGAACAACTAGGGTGAGTCAGGACAACTAGGGTTAGCGTCAGGACAACTAGGGTTAGCGTCAGGACAAGTAGGGTTAGCGTCAGGACAAGTAGGGTTAGCGTCAGGACAACTAGGGTTAGCGTCAGGACAACTAGTGTTAGCGTCAGGACAAGTAGGGTTAGCGTCAGGACAAGTAGGGTTAGCGTCAGGACTACTAGGGTTAGCGTCAGGACAACTAGGGTTAGCGTCAGGACAACTAGGGTTAGCGTCAGGACAAGTAGGGTTAGCGTCAGGACAACTAGGGTTAGCGTCAGGACAACTAGGGTTAGCGTCAGGACAAGTAGGGTTAGCGTCAGGACAAGTAGGGTTAGCGTCAGGACAACTAGGGTTAGCGTCAGGACAAGTAGGGTTAGCGTCAGGACAACTAGGGTTAGCGTCAGGACAACTAGGGTTAGCGTCAGGACAACTAGGGTTAGCATCAGGACAAGTAGGGTTAGCGTCAGGACAACTAGGGTTAGCGTCAGGACAACTAGGGTTAGCGTCAGGACAACTAGGGATAGCGTCAGGACAACTAGGGTTAGCAGCAGGACAAGTAGGGTTAGCAGCAGGACAACTAGGGTTAGCGTCAGGACAACTAGGGTTAGCGTCAGGACAAGTAGGGTTAGCGTCAGGACAACTAGGGTTAGCGTCAGGACAACTAGGGTTAGCGTCAGGACAAGTAGGGTTAGCATCAGGACAAGTAGGGTTAGCGTCAGGACAAGTAGGGTTAGCGTCAGGACAAGTAGGGTTAGCGTCAGGACAAGTAGGGTTAGCGTCAGGACAAGTAGGATTAGCGTCAGGACAAGTAGGGTTAGCGTCAGGACAAGTAGGGTTAGCGTCAGGACAACTAGGGTTAGCGTCAGGACAACTAGGGTTAGCGTCAGGACAAGTAGGGTTAGCGTCAGGACAACTAGGGTTAGCGTCAGGACAATTAGGGTTAGCGTCAGGACAAGTAGGGATAGCGTCAGGAAAACTAGGGTTAGCGTCAGGACAAGTAGGGTTAGCGTCAGGACAAGTAGGGTTAGCATCAGGACAAGTAGGGTTAGCGTCAGGACAACTAGGGTTAGCGTCAGGACAAGTAGGGTTAGCGTCAGGACAAGTAGGGTTAGCGTCAGGACAAGTAGGATTAGCGTCAGGACAAGTAGGGTTAGCGTCAGGACAAGTAGGGTTAGCGCCAGGACAACTAGGGTTAGCGTCAGGACAACTAGGGTTAGCATCAGGACAACTAGGGTTAGCGTCAGGACAACTAGGGTTAGCGTCAAGACAACTAGGGTTAGCGTCAGGACAACTAGGCTTAGCGTCATTACAACTAGGGTTAGCATCAGGACAACTAGGGTTAGCGTCAGGACAACTAGGGTTAGCGTCAGGACAACTAGGTTTAGCGTCAGGACAACTAGGGTTAGCGTCAGGACAACTAGGGTTAGCGTCAGGACAAGTAGGGTTAGCGTCAGGACAAGTAGTGTTAGCGTCAGGACAAGTAGGGTTAGCGTCAAGACAAGTAGGGTTAGCGTCAGGACAACTAGGGTTAGCATCAGGACAACTAGGGTTAGCATCAGGACAAGTAGGGTTAGCATCAGGACAACTAGGGTTAGCGTCAGGACAACTAGGGTTAGCGTCAGGACAACTAGGGTTAGCGTCAGGACAACTAGGTTTAGCGTCAGGACAACTAGGGTTAGCGTCAGGACAACTAGGGTTAGCGTCAGGACAAGTAGGGTTAGCGTCAGGACAAGTAGGGTTAGCGTCAGGACAAGTAGGGTTAGCGTCAGGACAAGTAGGGTTAGCGTCAGGACAAGTAGGGTTAGCGTCAGGACAACTAGGGTTAGCGTCAGGACAACTAGGGTGAGTCAGGACAACTAGGGTTAGCGTCAGGACAAGTAGGGTTAGCGTCAGGACAAGTAGGGTTAGCGTCAGGACAAGTAGGGTTAGCGTCAGGACAACTAGGGTTAGCGTCAGGACAACTAGTGTTAGCGTCAGGACAAGTAGGGTTAGCGTCAGAACAACTAGGGTTAGCGTCAGGACTACTAGGGTTAGCGTCAGGACAACTAGGGTTAGCGTCAGGACAAGTAGGGTTAGCGTCAGGACAACTAGGGTTAGCGTCAGGACAACTAGGGTTAGCGTCAGGACAAGTAGGTTTAGCGTCAGGGCAAGTAGGGTTAGCGTCAGGACAACTAGGGTTAGCGTCAGGACAACTAGGGTTAGCGTCAGGACAAGTAGGGTTAGCGTCAGGACAACTAGGGTTAGCGTCAGGACAACTAGGGTTAGCATCAGGACAACAAGGGTTAGCGTCAGGACAACTAGGGTTAGCATCAGGACAACTAGGGTTAGCAGCAGGACAAGTAGGGTTAGCGTCAGGACAACTAGGGTTAGCGTCAGGACAACTAGGGTTAGCGTCAGGACAAGTAGGGTTAGCGTCAGGACAAGTAGGGTTAGCGTCAGGACAACTAGGTTTAGCGTCAGGACAAGTAGGGTTAGCATCAGGACAAGTAGGGTTAGCGTCAGGACAACTAGTGTTATCGTCAGGACAAGTAGGGTTAGCGTCAGGACAAGTAGGGTTAGCGTCAGGACAAGTAGGATTAGCGTCAGGACAAGTAGGGTTAGCGTCAGGACAAGTAGGGTTAGCGTCAGGACAACTAGGGTTAGCGTCAGGACAAGTAGGGTTAGCGTCAGGACAATTAGGGTTAGCGTCAGGACAAGTAGGGTTAGCGTCAGGACAAGTAGGGTTAGCGTCAGGACAACTAGGGTTAGCGTCAGGACAAGTAGGGTTAGCGTCAGGACAAGTAGGGTTAGCATCAGGACAAGTAGGGTTAGCGTCAGGACAACTAGGGTTAGCGTCAGGACAAGTAGGGTTAGCGTCAGGACAAGTAGGGTTAGCGTCAGGACAAGTAGGATTAGCGTCAGGACAAGTAGGGTTAGCGTCAGGACAAGTAGGGTTAGCGTCAGGACAACTAGGGTTAGCGTCAGGACAACTAGGGTTAGCGTCAGGACAACTAGGGTTAGCGTCAGGACAAGTAGGGTTAGCGTCAGGACAACTAGGGTTAGCGTCAGGACAACTAGGGTTAGCGTCAGGACAACTAGGGTTAGCGTCAAGACAACTAGGGTTAGCGTCAGGACAACTAGGCTTAGCGTCATTACAACTAGGGTTAGCATCAGGACAACTAGGGTTAGCGTCAGGACAACTAGGGTTAGCGTCAGGACAACTAGGTTTAGCGTCAGGACAACTAGGGTTAGCGTCAGGACAACTAGGGTTAGCGTCAGGACAAGTAGGGTTAGCGTCAGGACAAGTAGTGTTAGCGTCAGGACAACTAGGGTTAGCGTCAGGACAAGTAGGGTTAGCGTCAGGACAAGTAGGGTTAGCGTCAGGACAACTAGGGTTAGCGTCAGGACAAGTAGGGTTAGCATCAGGACAAGTAGGGTTAGCGTCAGGACAACTAGGGTTAGCGTCAGGACAAGTAGGGTTAGCGTCAGGACAAGTAGGGTTAGCGTCAGGACAAGTAGGATTAGCGTCAGGACAAGTAGGGTTAGCGTCAGGACAAGTAGGGTTAGCGTCAGGACAACTAGGGTTAGCGTCAGGACAACTAGGGTTAGCGTCAGGACAAGTAGGGTTAGCGTCAGGACAATTAGGGTTAGCGTCAGGACAAGTAGGGTTAGCGTCAGGACAACTAGGGTTAGCGTCAGGACAAGTAGGGTTAGCGTCAGGACAAGTAGGGTTAGCATCAGGACAAGTAGGGTTAGCATCAGGACAACTAGGGTTAGCGTCAGGACAAGTAGGGTTAGCGTCAGGACAAGTAGGGTTAGCGTCAGGACAAGTAGGATTAGCGTCAGGACAAGTAGGGTTAGCGTCAGGACAAGTAGGGTTAGCGTCAGGACAACTAGGGTTAGCGTCAGGACAAGTAGGGTTAGCGTCAGGACAACTAGGGTTAGCGTCAGGACAACTAGGGTTAGCGTCAGGACAAGTAGGTTTAGCGTCAGGGCAAGTAGGGTTAGCGTCAGGACAACTAGGGTTAGCGTCAGGACAACTAGGGTTAGCGTCAGGACAAGTAGGGTTAGCGTCAGGACAACAAGGGTTAGCGTCAGGACAACTAGGGTTAGCATCAGGACAACTAGGGTTAGCAGCAGGACAAGTAGGGTTAGCGTCAGGACAACTAGGGTTAGCGTCAGGACAACTAGGGTTAGCGTCAGTACAAGTAGGGTTAGCGTCAGGACAAGTAGGGTTAGCGTCAGGACAAGTAGGGTTAGCGTCAGGACAAGTAGGGTTAGCATCAGGACAAGTAGGGTTAGCGTCAGGACAACTAGTGTTATCGTCAGGACAAGTAGGGTTAGCGTCAGGACAAGTAGGGTTAGCGTCAGGACAAGTAGGATTAGCGTCAGGACAAGTAGGGTTAGCGTCAGAAGAAGTAGGGTTAGCGTCAGGACAACTAGGGTTAGCGTCAGGACAAGTAGGGTTAGCGTCAGGACAATTAGGGTTAGCGTCAGGACAAGTAGGGTTAGCGTCAGGACAAGTAGGGTTAGCGTCAGGACAACTAGGGTTAGCGTCAGGACAAGTAGGGTTAGCGTCAGGACAAGTAGGGTTAGCATCAGGACAAGTAGGGTTAGCGTCAGGACAACTAGGGTTAGCGTCAGAACAAGTAGGGTTAGCGTCAGGACAAGTAGGGTTAGCGTCAGGACAAGTAGGATTAGCGTCAGGACAAGTAGGGTTAGCGTCAGGACAAGTAGGGTTAGCGTCAGGACAACTAGGGTTAGCGTCAGGACAACTAGGGTTTGCGTCAGGACAACTAGGGTTAGCGTCAGGACAACTAGGGTTAGCGTCAGGACAACTAGGGTTAGCGTCAGGACAACTAGGGTTAGCGTCAGGACAACTAGGCTTAGCGTCATTACAACTAGGGTTAGCATCAGGACAACTAGGGTTAGCGTCAGGACAACTAGGGTTAGCGTCAGGACAACTATGTTTAGCGTCAGGACAACTAGGGTTAGCGTCAGGACAACTAGGGTTAGCGTCAGGACAAGTAGGGTTAGCGTCAGGACAAGTAGTGTTAGCATCAGGACAACTAGGGTTAGCGTCAGGACAAGTAGGGTTAGCGTCAGGACAAGTAGGGTTAGCGTCATGACAACTAGGGTTAGCGTCAGGACAAGTAGGGTTAGCATCAGGACAAGTAGGGTTAGCGTCAGGACAAGTAGGGTTAGCGTCAGGACAAGTAGGGTTAGCGTCAGGACAAGTAGGGTTAGTGTCAGGACAAGTAGGATTAGCGTCAGGACAAGTAGGGTTAGCGTCAGGACAAGTAGGGTTAGCGTCAGGACAACTAGGGTTAGCGTCAGGACAACTAGGGTTAGCGTCAGGACAAGTAGGGTTAGCGTCAGGACAATTAGGGTTAGCGTCAGGACAAGTAGGGTTAGCGTCAGGACAAGTAGGGTTAGCGTCAGGACAACTAGGGTTAGCGTCAGGACAAGTAGGGTTAGCGTCAGGACAAGTAGGGTTAGCATCAGGACAAGTAGGGTTAGCATCAGGACAACTAGGGTTAGCGTCAGGACAAGTAGGGTTAGCGTCAGGACAAGTAGGGTTAGCGTCAGGTCAAGTAGGATTAGCGTCAGGACAAGTAGGGTTAGCGTCAGGACAAGTAGGGTTAGCGTCAGGACAACTAGGGTTAGCGTCATTTCAACTAGGGTTAGCGTCAGGACAACTAGGGTTAGCGTCAGGACAACTAGGGTTAGCGTCAAGACAACTAGGGTTAGCGTCAGGACAACTAGGCTTAGCGTCATTACAACTAGGGTTAGCATCAGGACAACTAGGGTTAGCGTCAGGACAACTAGGGTTAGCGTCAGGACAACTAGGTTTAGCGTCAGGACAACTAGGGTTAGCGTCAGGACAACTAGGGTTAGCATCAGGACAAGTAGGGTTAGCGTCAGGACAAGTAGTGTTAGCGTCAGGACAAGTAGGGTTAGCGTCAGGACAAGTAGGGTTAGCGTCAGGACAAGTAGGGTTAGCGTCAGGACAACTAGGGTTAGCGTCAGGACAAGTAGGGTTAGCGTCAGGACAAGTAGGGTTAGCATCAGGACAAGTAGGGTTAGCATCAGGACAACTAGGGTTAGCGTCAGGACAAGTAGGGTTAGCGTCAGGTCAAGTAGGATTAGCGTCAGGACAAGTAGGGTTAGCGTCAGGACAAGTAGGGTTAGCGTCAGGACAACTAGGGTTAGCATCAGGACAACTAGGGTTAGCGTCAGGACAACTAGGGTTAGCATCAGGACAAGTAGGGTTAGCGTCAGGACAAGTAGGGTTAGCGTCAGGACAAGTAGGGTTAGCGTCAGGACAACTAGGGTTAGCGTCAGGACAACTAGTGTTAGCGTCAGGACAAGTAGGGTTAGCGTCAGGACAAGTAGAGTTAGCGTCAGAACAACTAGGGTTAGCGTCAGAACTACTAGGGTTAGCATCAGGACAACTAGGGTTAGCGTCAGGACAAGTAGGGTTAGCGTCAGGATAACTAGGGTTAGCGTCAGGACAACTAGGGTGAGTCAGGACAACTAGGGTTAGCGTCAGGACAACTAGGGTTAGCGTCAGGACAAGTAGGGTTAGCGTCAGGACAAGTAGGGTTAGCGTCAGGACAAGTAGGGTTAGCGTCAGGACAACTAGGGTTAGCGTCAAGACAACTAGGGTTAGCGTCAGGACAACTAGGCTTAGCGTCATTACAACTAGGGTTAGCATCAGGACAACTAGGGTTAGCGTCAGGACAACTAGGGTTAGCGTCAGGACAACTAGGTTTAGCGTCAGGACAACTAGGGTTAGCGTCAGGACAACTAGGGTTAGCGTCAGGACAAGTAGGGTTAGCGTCAGGACAAGTAGTGTTAGCGTCAGGACAAGTAGGGTTAGCGTCAGGACAAGTAGGGTTAGCGTCAGGACAAGTAGGATTAGCGTCAGGACAAGTAGGGTTAGCGTCAGGACAAGTAGGGTTAGCGTCACGACAACTAGGGTTAGCGTCAGGACAAGTAGGGTTAGCGTCAGGACAAGTAGGGTTAGCGTCAGGACAAGTAGGATTAGCGTCAGGACAAGTAGGGTTAGCGTCAGGACAAGTAGGGTTAGCGTCAGGACAACTAGGGTTAGCGTCAGGACAACTAGGGTTAGCGTCAGGACAACTAGGGTTAGCGTCAGGACAAGTAGGGTTAGCGTCAGGACAACTAGGGTTAGCGTCAGGACAACTAGGGTTAGCGTCAAGACAACTAGGGTTAGCGTCAGGACAACTAGGCTTAGCGTCATTACAACTAGTGTTAGCATCAGGACAACTAGGGTTAGCGTCAGGACAACTAGGTTTAGCGTCAGGACAACTAGGGTTAGCGTCAGGACAACTAGGGTTAGCGTCAGGACAAGTAGGGTTAGCGTCAGGACAAGTAGTGTTAGCGTCAGGACAACTAGGGTGAGTCAGGACAACTAGGGTTAGCGTCAGGACAACTAGGGTTAGCGTCAGGACAAGTAGGGTTAGCGTCAGGACAAGTAGGGTTAGCGTCAGGACAATTAGGGTTAGCGTCAGGACAACTAGGGTTAGCGTCAAGACAACTAGGGTTAGCGTCAGGACAACTAGGCTTAGCGTCATTACAACTAGGGTTAGCATCAGGACAACTAGGGTTAGCGTCAGGACAACTAGGGTT
This sequence comes from Phyllobates terribilis, assembly GCF_046119375.1. NCBI lineage: Eukaryota > Metazoa > Chordata > Amphibia > Anura > Dendrobatidae > Phyllobates > Phyllobates terribilis. The sequence goes on along the minus strand of NW_027362827.1, from coordinate 2,229,066 downwards.
AGCGTCAGGACAACTAGGTTTAGCGTCAGGACAACTAGGGTTAGCGTCAGGACAACTAGGGTTAGCGTCAGGACAAGTAGGGTTAGCATCAGGACAAGTAGTGTTAGCGTCAGGACAAGTAGGGTTAGCGTCAGGACAAGTAGGGTTAGCGTCAGGACAACTAGGGTTAGCGTCAGGACAACTAGGGAAAGCGTCAGGACAACTAGGGTGAGTCAGGACAACTAGGGTTAGCGTCAGGACAACTAGGGTTAGCGTCAGGACAAGTAGGGTTAGCGTCAGGACAAGTAGGGTTAGCGTCAGGACAACTAGGGTTAGCGTCAGGACAACTAGTGTTAGCGTCAGGACAAGTAGGGTTAGCGTCAGAACAACTAGGGTTAGCGTCAGGACTACTAGGGTTAGCGTCAGGACAACTAGGGTTAGCGTCAGGACAAGTAGGGTTAGCGTCAGGACAAGTAGGGTTAGCGTCAGGACAAGTAGGGTTAGCGTCAGGACAACTAGGGTTAGCGTCAGGACAAGTAGGTTTAGCGTCAGGACAAGTAGGGTTAGCGTCAGGACAACTAGGGTTAGCGTCAGGACAACTAGGGTTAGCGTCAGGACAAGTAGGGTTAGCGTCAGGACAACTAGGGTTAGCGTCAGGACAACTAGGGTTAGCGTCAGGACAACTAGGGTTAGCATGAGGACAACTAGTCTTAGCAGCAGGACAAGTAGGGTTAGCGTCAGGACAACTAGGGTTAGCGTCAGGACAACCAGGGTTAGCGTCAGGACAAGTAGGGTTAGCGTCAGGACAAGTAGGGTTAGCGTCAGGACAACTAGGGTTAGCGTCAGGACAAGTAGGGTTAGCATCAGGACAAGTAGGGTTAGCGTCAGGACAACTAGGGTTAGCGTCAGGACAAGTAGGGTTAGCGTCAGGACAAGTAGGTTTAGCGTCAGGACAAGTAGGATTAGCGTTAGGACAAGTAGGGTTAGCGTCAGGACAAGTAGGGTTAGCGTCAGGACAACTAGGGTTAGCGTCAGGACAAGTAGGGTTAGCGTCAGGACAAGTAGGGTTAGCGTCAGGACAATTAGGGTTAGCGTCAGGACAAGTAGGGTTAGCGTCAGGACAAGTAGGGTTAGCGTCAGGACAACTAGGGTTAGCGTCAGGACAAGTAGGGTTAGTGTCAGGACAAGTAGGGTTAGCATCAGGACAAGTAGGGTTAGCGTCAGGACAACTAGGGTTAGCGTCAGGACAAGTAGGGTTAGCGTCAGGACAAGTAGGATTAGCGTCAGGACAAGTAGGATTAGCGTCAGGACAAGTAGGGTTAGCGTCAGGACAAGTAGGGTTAGCGTCAGGACAACTAGGGTTAGCGTCAGGACAACTAGGGTTAGCGTCAGGACAAGTAGGGTTAGCGTCAGGACAAGTAGGGTTAGCGTCAGGACAACTAGGGTTAGCGTCAGGACAAGTAGGGCTAGCGTCAGGACAAGTAGGATTAGCGTCAGGACAAGTAGGGTTAGCGTCAGGACAAGTAGGGTTAGCGTCAGGACAAGTAGGGTTAGCGTCAGGACAACTAGGGTTAGCGTCAGGACAACTAGGGTTAGCGTCAGGACAAGTAGGGTTAGCGTCAGGACAATTAGGGTTAGCGTCAGGACAAGTAGGGTTAGCGTCAGGACAAGTAGGGTTAGCGTCAGGACAAGTAGGTTTAGCGTCAGGACAAGTAGGATTAGCGTCAGGACAAGTAGGATTAGCGTCAGGACAAGTAGGGTTAGCGTCAGGACAAGTAGGGTTAGCGTCAGGACAACTAGGGTTAGCGTCAGGACAACTAGGGTTAGCGTCAGGACAAGTAGGGTTAGCGTCAGGACAATTAGGGTTAGCGTCAGGACAAGTAGGGTTAGCGTCAGGACAAGTAGGGTTAGCGTCAGGACAAGTAGGGTTAGCGTCAGGACAAGTAGGGTTAGCGTCAGGACAAGTAGGGTTAGCATCAGGACAAGTAGGGTTAGCGTCAGGACAACTAGGGTTAGCGTCAGGACAAGTAGGGTTAGCGTCAGGACAAGTAGGGTTAGCGTCAGGACAAGTAGGATTAGCGTCAGGACAAGTAGGGTTAGCGTCAGGACAAGTAGGGTTAGCGTCAGGACAACTAGGGTTAGCGTCAGGACAACTAGGGTTAGCGTCAGGACAACTAGGGTTAGCGTCAGGACAAGTAGGGTTAGCGTCAGGACAACTAGGGTTAGCGTCAGGACAACTAGGGTTAGCGTCAGGACAACTAGGGTTAGCGTCAAGACAACTAGGGTTAGCGTCAGGACAACTAGGCTTAGCGTCATTACAACTAGTGTTAGCATCAGGACAACTAGGGTTAGCGTCAGGACAACTAGGGTTAGCGTCAGGACAACTAGGTTTAGCGTCAGGACAACTAGGGTTAGCGTCAGGACAAGTAGGGTTAGCGTCAGGACAAGTAGTGTTAGCGTCAGGACAAGTAGGGTTAGCGTCAGGACAAGTAGGGTTAGCGTCAGGACAACTAGGGTTAGCGTCAGGACAACTAGGGTTAGCGTCAGGACAACTAGGGTGAGTCAGGACAACTAGGGTTAGCGTCAGGACAACTAGGGTTAGCGTCAGGACAAGTAGGGTTAGCGTCAGGACAAGTAGGGTTAGCGTCAAGACAACTAGGGTTAGAGTCAGGACAACTAGTGTTAGCGTCAGGACAAGTAGGGTTAGCGTCAGGACAAGTAGGGTTAGCGTCAGAACAACTAGGGTTAGCGTCAGGACTACTAGGGTTAGCGTCAGGACAACTAGGGTTAGCGTCAGGACAAGTAGGGTTAGCGTCAGGACAACTAGGGTTAGCGTCAGGACAACTAGGGTTAGCGTCAGGACAAGTAGGTTTAGCGTCAGGACAAGTAGGGTTAGCGTCAGGACAACTAGGGTTAGCGTCAGGACAACTAGGGTTAGCGTCAGGACAAGTAGGGTTAGCGTCAGGACAACTAGGGTTAGCGTCAGGACAACTAGGGTTAGCGTCAGGACAACTAGGGTTAGCATCAGGACAACTAGGGTTAGAATCAGGACAAGTAGGGTTAGCGTCAGGACAACTAGGGTTAGCGTCAGGACAACTAGGGTTAGCGTCAGGACAACTAGGGTTAGCGTCAGGACAACTAGGTTTAGCGTCAGGACAACGAGGGTTAGCGTCAGGACAACTAGGGTTGGCGTCAGGACAAGTAGGGTTAGCGTCAGGACAAGTAGTGTTAGCGTCAGGACAAGTAGGGTTAGCGTCAGGACAACTAGGGTTAGCGTCAGGACAACTAGGGTTAGCGTCAGGACAACTAGGGTGAGTCAGGACAACTAGGGTTAGCGTCAGGACAACTAGGGTTAGCGTCAGGACAAGTAGGGTTAGCGTCAGGACAAGTAGGGTTAGCGTCAGGACAACTAGGGTTAGCGTCAGGACAACTAGTGTTAGCGTCAGGACAAGTAGGGTTAGCGTCAGGACAAGTAGGGTTAGCGTCAGAACAACTAGGGTTAGCGTCAGGACTACTAGGGTTAGCGTCAGGACAACTAGGGTTAGCGTCAGGACAAGTAGGGTTAGCGTCAGGACAACTAGGGTTAGCGTCAGGACAACTAGGGTTAGCGTCAGGACAAGTAGGTTTAGCGTCAGGACAAGTAGGGTTAGCGTCAGGACAACTAGGGTTAGCGTCAGGACAACTAGGGTTAGCGTCAGGACAAGTAGGGTTAGCGTCAGGACAACTAGGGTTAGCGTCAGGACAACTAGGGTTAGCGTCAGGACAACTAGGGTTAGCGTCAGGACAACTAGGGTTAGCATCAGGACAAGTAGGGTTAGCGTCAGGACAACTAGGGTTAGCGTCAGGACAACTAGGGTTAGCGTCAGGACAACTAGGTTTAGCGTCAGGACAACTAGGGTTAGCGTCAGGACAACTAGGGTTAGCGTCAGGACAAGTAGGGTTAGCGTCAGGACAAGTAGTGTTAGCGTCAGGACAAGTAGGGTTAGCGTCAGGACAAGTAGGGTTAGCGTCAGGACAACTAGGGTTAGCGTCAGGACAACTAGGGTTAGCGTCAGGACAACTAGGGTGAGTCAGGACAACTAGGGTTAGCGTCAGGACAACTAGGGTTAGCGTCAGGACAAGTAGGGTTAGCGTCAGGACAAGTAGGGTTAGCGTCAGGACAACTAGTGTTAGCGTCAGGACAAGTAGGGTTAGCGTCAGGACAAGTAGGGTTAGCGTCAGAACAACTAGGGTTAGCGTCAGGACTACTAGGGTTAGCGTCAGGACAACTAGGGTTAGCGTCAGGACAAGTAGGGTTAGCGTCAGGACAACTAGGGTTAGCGTCAGGACAACTAGGGTTAGCGTCAGGACAAGTAGGTTTAGCGTCAGGACAAGTAGGGTTAGCGTCAGGACAACTAGGGTTAGCGTCAGGACAACTAGGGTTAGCGTCAGGACAAGTAGGGTTAGCGTCAGGACAACTAGGGTTAGCGTCAGGACAACGAGGGTTAGCGTCAGGACAACTAGGGTTAGCATCAGGACAACTAGGGTTAGCATCAGGACAAGTAGGGTTAGCGTCAGGACAACTAGGGTTAGCGTCAGGACAACTAGGGTTAGCGTCAGGACAAGTAGGGTTAGCGTCAGGACAAGTAGGGTTAGCCTCAGGACAACTAGGGTTAGCGTCAGGACAAGTAGGGTTAGCATCAGGACAAGTAGGGTTAGCGTCAGGACAACTAGGGTTAGCGTCAGGACAAGTAGGGTTAGCGTCAGGACAAGTAGGGTTAGCGTCAGGACAAGTAGGATTAGCGTCAGGACAAGTAGGGTTAGCGTCAGGACAAGTAGGGTTAGCGTCAGGACAAGTAGGGTTAGCGTAAGGCAACTAGGGTTAGCGTCAGGACAACTAGGGTTAGCGTCAGGACAAGTAGGGTTAGCGTCAGGACAACTAGGGTTAGCGTCAGGACAACTAGGGTTAGCGTCAGGACAACTAAGGTTAGCGTCAGGACAAGTAGGGTTAGCGTCAGGACAACTAGGGTTAGCGTCAGGACAACTACGGTTAGCGTCAGGACAAGTAGGGTTAGCGTCAGGACAAGTAGGGTTAGCGTCAGGACAACTAGGGTTAGCGTCAGGACAACTAGGGTTAGCGTCAGGACAAGTAGGGTTAGCGTCAGGACAAGTAGGGTTAGCGTCAGGACAAGTAGGATTAGCGTCAGGACAAGTAGGGTTAGCGTCAGGACAAGTAGGGTTAGCGTCAGGACAACTAGGGTTAGCGTCAAGACAACTAGGGTTAGCGTCAGGACAAGTAGGGTTAGCGTCAGGACAACTAGGGTTAGCGTCAGGACAAGTAGGGTTAGCGTCAGGACAAGTAGGGTTAGCGTCAGGACAAGTAGGGTTAGCGTCAGGACAAGTAGGGTTAGCATCAGGACAAGTAGGGTTAGCGTCAGGACAACTAGGGTTAGCGTCAGGACAAGTAGGGTTAGCGTCAGGACAAGTAGGGTTAGCGTCAGGACAAGTAGGATTAGCGTCAGGACAAGTAGGGTAAGCGTCAGGACAAGTAGGGTTAGCATCAGGACAACTAGGGTTAGCGTCAGGACAACTAGGGTTAGCGTCAGGACAAGTAGGGTAAGCGTCAGGACAAGTAGGGTTAGCGTCAGGACAAGTAGGGTTAGCGTCAGGACAACTAGGGTTAGCGTCAGGACAAGTAGGGTTAGCGTCAGGACAAGTAGGTTTAGCGTCAGGACAAGTAGGATTAGCGTTAGGACAAGTAGGGTTAGCGTCAGGACAAGTAGGGTTAGCGTCAGGACAACTAGGGTTAGCGTCAGGACAAGTAGGGTTAGCGTCAGGACAAGTAGGGTTAGCGTCAGGACAATTAGGGTTAGCGTCAGGACAAGTAGGGTTAGCGTCAGGACAAGTAGGGTTAGCGTCAGGACAACTAGGGTTAGCGTCAGGACAAGTAGGGTTAGTGTCAGGACAAGTAGGGTTAGCATCAGGACAAGTAGGGTTAGCGTCAGGACAACTAGGGTTAGCGTCAGGACAAGTAGGGTTAGCGTCAGGACAAGTAGGATTAGCGTCAGGACAAGTAGGATTAGCGTCAGGACAAGTAGGGTTAGCGTCAGGACAAGTAGGGTTAGCGTCAGGACAACTAGGGTTAGCGTCAGGACAACTAGGGTTAGCGTCAGGACAAGTAGGGTTAGCGTCAGGACAAGTAGGGTTAGCGTCAGGACAACTAGGGTTAGCGTCAGGACAAGTAGGGCTAGCGTCAGGACAAGTAGGATTAGCGTCAGGACAAGTAGGGTTAGCGTCAGGACAAGTAGGGTTAGCGTCAGGACAAGTAGGGTTAGCGTCAGGACAACTAGGGTTAGCGTCAGGACAACTAGGGTTAGCGTCAGGACAAGTAGGGTTAGCGTCAGGACAATTAGGGTTAGCGTCAGGACAAGTAGGGTTAGCGTCAGGACAAGTAGGGTTAGCGTCAGGACAAGTAGGTTTAGCGTCAGGACAAGTAGGATTAGCGTCAGGACAAGTAGGATTAGCGTCAGGACAAGTAGGGTTAGCGTCAGGACAAGTAGGGTTAGCGTCAGGACAACTAGGGTTAGCGTCAGGACAACTAGGGTTAGCGTCAGGACAAGTAGGGTTAGCGTCAGGACAATTAGGGTTAGCGTCAGGACAAGTAGGGTTAGCGTCAGGACAAGTAGGGTTAGCGTCAGGACAAGTAGGGTTAGCGTCAGGACAAGTAGGGTTAGCGTCAGGACAAGTAGGGTTAGCATCAGGACAAGTAGGGTTAGCGTCAGGACAACTAGGGTTAGCGTCAGGACAAGTAGGGTTAGCGTCAGGACAAGTAGGGTTAGCGTCAGGACAAGTAGGATTAGCGTCAGGACAAGTAGGGTTAGCGTCAGGACAAGTAGGGTTAGCGTCAGGACAACTAGGGTTAGCGTCAGGACAACTAGGGTTAGCGTCAGGACAACTAGGGTTAGCGTCAGGACAAGTAGGGTTAGCGTCAGGACAACTAGGGTTAGCGTCAGGACAACTAGGGTTAGCGTCAGGACAACTAGGGTTAGCGTCAAGACAACTAGGGTTAGCGTCAGGACAACTAGGCTTAGCGTCATTACAACTAGTGTTAGCATCAGGACAACTAGGGTTAGCGTCAGGACAACTAGGGTTAGCGTCAGGACAACTAGGTTTAGCGTCAGGACAACTAGGGTTAGCGTCAGGACAAGTAGGGTTAGCGTCAGGACAAGTAGTGTTAGCGTCAGGACAAGTAGGGTTAGCGTCAGGACAAGTAGGGTTAGCGTCAGGACAACTAGGGTTAGCGTCAGGACAACTAGGGTTAGCGTCAGGACAACTAGGGTGAGTCAGGACAACTAGGGTTAGCGTCAGGACAACTAGGGTTAGCGTCAGGACAAGTAGGGTTAGCGTCAGGACAAGTAGGGTTAGCGTCAAGACAACTAGGGTTAGAGTCAGGACAACTAGTGTTAGCGTCAGGACAAGTAGGGTTAGCGTCAGGACAAGTAGGGTTAGCGTCAGAACAACTAGGGTTAGCGTCAGGACTACTAGGGTTAGCGTCAGGACAACTAGGGTTAGCGTCAGGACAAGTAGGGTTAGCGTCAGGACAACTAGGGTTAGCGTCAGGACAACTAGGGTTAGCGTCAGGACAAGTAGGTTTAGCGTCAGGACAAGTAGGGTTAGCGTCAGGACAACTAGGGTTAGCGTCAGGACAACTAGGGTTAGCGTCAGGACAAGTAGGGTTAGCGTCAGGACAACTAGGGTTAGCGTCAGGACAACTAGGGTTAGCGTCAGGACAACTAGGGTTAGCATCAGGACAACTAGGGTTAGAATCAGGACAAGTAGGGTTAGCGTCAGGACAACTAGGGTTAGCGTCAGGACAACTAGGGTTAGCGTCAGGACAACTAGGGTTAGCGTCAGGACAACTAGGTTTAGCGTCAGGACAACGAGGGTTAGCGTCAGGACAACTAGGGTTAGCGTCAGGACAAGTAGGGTTAGCGTCAGGACAAGTAGTGTTAGCGTCAGGACAAGTAGGGTTAGCGTCAGGACAACTAGGGTTAGCGTCAGGACAACTAGGGTTAGCGTCAGGACAACTAGGGTGAGTCAGGACAACTAGGGTTAGCGTCAGGACAACTAGGGTTAGCGTCAGGACAAGTAGGGTTAGCGTCAGGACAAGTAGGGTTAGCGTCAGGACAACTAGGGTTAGCGTCAGGACAACTAGTGTTAGCGTCAGGACAAGTAGGGTTAGCGTCAGGACAAGTAGGGTTAGCGTCAGAACAACTAGGGTTAGCGTCAGGACTACTAGGGTTAGCGTCAGGACAACTAGGGTTAGCGTCAGGACAAGTAGGGTTAGCGTCAGGACAACTAGGGTTAGCGTCAGGACAACTAGGGTTAGCGTCAGGACAAGTAGGTTTAGCGTCAGGACAAGTAGGGTTAGCGTCAGGACAACTAGGGTTAGCGTCAGGACAACTAGGGTTAGCGTCAGGACAAGTAGGGTTAGCGTCAGGACAACTAGGGTTAGCGTCAGGACAACTAGGGTTAGCGTCAGGACAACTAGGGTTAGCGTCAGGACAACTAGGGTTAGCATCAGGACAAGTAGGGTTAGCGTCAGGACAACTAGGGTTAGCGTCAGGACAACTAGGGTTAGCGTCAGGACAACTAGGTTTAGCGTCAGGACAACTAGGGTTAGCGTCAGGACAACTAGGGTTAGCGTCAGGACAAGTAGGGTTAGCGTCAGGACAAGTAGTGTTAGCGTCAGGACAAGTAGGGTTAGCGTCAGGACAAGTAGGGTTAGCGTCAGGACAACTAGGGTTAGCGTCAGGACAACTAGGGTTAGCGTCAGGACAACTAGGGTGAGTCAGGACAACTAGGGTTAGCGTCAGGACAACTAGGGTTAGCGTCAGGACAAGTAGGGTTAGCGTCAGGACAAGTAGGGTTAGCGTCAGGACAACTAGTGTTAGCGTCAGGACAAGTAGGGTTAGCGTCAGGACAAGTAGGGTTAGCGTCAGAACAACTAGGGTTAGCGTCAGGACTACTAGGGTTAGCGTCAGGACAACTAGGGTTAGCGTCAGGACAAGTAGGGTTAGCGTCAGGACAACTAGGGTTAGCGTCAGGACAACTAGGGTTAGCGTCAGGACAAGTAGGTTTAGCGTCAGGACAAGTAGGGTTAGCGTCAGGACAACTAGGGTTAGCGTCAGGACAACTAGGGTTAGCGTCAGGACAAGTAGGGTTAGCGTCAGGACAACTAGGGTTAGCGTCAGGACAACGAGGGTTAGCGTCAGGACAACTAGGGTTAGCATCAGGACAACTAGGGTTAGCATCAGGACAAGTAGGGTTAGCGTCAGGACAACTAGGGTTAGCGTCAGGACAACTAGGGTTAGCGTCAGGACAAGTAGGGTTAGCGTCAGGACAAGTAGGGTTAGCCTCAGGACAACTAGGGTTAGCGTCAGGACAAGTAGGGTTAGCATCAGGACAAGTAGGGTTAGCGTCAGGACAACTAGGGTTAGCGTCAGGACAAGTAGGGTTAGCGTCAGGACAAGTAGGGTTAGCGTCAGGACAAGTAGGATTAGCGTCAGGACAAGTAGGGTTAGCGTCAGGACAAGTAGGGTTAGCGTCAGGACAAGTAGGGTTAGCGTAAGGCAACTAGGGTTAGCGTCAGGACAACTAGGGTTAGCGTCAGGACAAGTAGGGTTAGCGTCAGGACAACTAGGGTTAGCGTCAGGACAACTAGGGTTAGCGTCAGGACAACTAAGGTTAGCGTCAGGACAAGTAGGGTTAGCGTCAGGACAACTAGGGTTAGCGTCAGGACAACTACGGTTAGCGTCAGGACAAGTAGGGTTAGCGTCAGGACAAGTAGGGTTAGCGTCAGGACAACTAGGGTTAGCGTCAGGACAACTAGGGTTAGCGTCAGGACAAGTAGGGTTAGCGTCAGGACAAGTAGGGTTAGCGTCAGGACAAGTAGGATTAGCGTCAGGACAAGTAGGGTTAGCGTCAGGACAAGTAGGGTTAGCGTCAGGACAACTAGGGTTAGCGTCAAGACAACTAGGGTTAGCGTCAGGACAAGTAGGGTTAGCGTCAGGACAACTAGGGTTAGCGTCAGGACAAGTAGGGTTAGCGTCAGGACAAGTAGGGTTAGCGTCAGGACAAGTAGGGTTAGCGTCAGGACAAGTAGGGTTAGCATCAGGACAAGTAGGGTTAGCGTCAGGACAACTAGGGTTAGCGTCAGGACAAGTAGGGTTAGCGTCAGGACAAGTAGGGTTAGCGTCAGGACAAGTAGGATTAGCGTCAGGACAAGTAGGGTAAGCGTCAGGACAAGTAGGGTTAGCATCAGGACAACTAGGGTTAGCGTCAGGACAACTAGGGTTAGCGTCAGGACAAGTAGGGTAAGCGTCAGGACAAGTAGGGTTAGCGTCAGGACAAGTAGAATTAGCGTCAGGACAAGTAGGGTAAGCGTCAGGACAAGTAGGGTTAGCGTCAGGACAACTAGGGTTAGCGTCAGAACAACTAGGGTTAGCGTCAGGACAAGTAGGGTTAGCGTCAGGACAACTAGGGTTAGCGTCAGGACAACTAGGGTTAGCGTCAGGACAACTAGGGTTAGCGTCAAGACAACTAGGGTTAGCGTCAGGACAACTAGGCTTAGCGTCATTACAACTAGGGTTAGCATCAGGACAACTAGGGTTAGCGTCAGGACAACTAGGGTTAGCGTCAGGACAACTAGGTTTAGCGTCAGGACAACTAGGGTTAGCGTCAGGACAACTAGGGTTAGCGTCAGGACAAGTAGGGTTAGCGTCAGGACAAGTAGTGTTAGCGTCAGGACAAGTAGGGTTAGCGTCAGGACAAGTAGGGTTAGCGTCAGGACAACTAGGGTTAGTGTCAGGACAACTAGGGTTAGCGTCAGGACAACTAGGGTGAGTCAGGACAACTAGGGTTAGCGTCAGGACAACTAGGGTTAGCGTCAGGACAAGTAGGGTTAGCGTCAGGACAAGTAGGGTTAGCGTCAGGACAACTAGGGTTAGCGTCAGGACAACTAGTGTTAGCGTCAGGACAAGTAGGGTTAGCGTCAGGACAAGTAGGGTTAGCGTCAGAACAACTAGGGTTAGCGTCAGGACTACTAGGGTTAGCGTCAGGACAACTAGGGTTAGCGTCAGGACAAGTAGGGTTAGCGTCAGGACAACTAGGGTTAGCGTCAGGACAACTAGGGTTAGCGTCAGGACAAGTAGGTTTAGCGTCAGGACAAGTAGGGTTAGCGTCAGGACAACTAGGGTTAGCGTCAGGACAACTAGGGTTAGCGTCAGGACAAGTAGGGTTAGCGTCAGGACAACTAGGGTTAGCGTCAGGACAACTAGGGTTAGCGTCAGGACAACTAGGGTTAGCATCAGGACAACTAGGGTTAGCATCAGGACAAGTAGGGTTAGCATCAGGACAACTAGGGTTAGCGTCAGGACAACTAGGGTTAGCGTCAGGACAACTAGGGTTAGCGTCAGGACAACTAGGTTTAGCGTCAGGACAACTAGGGTTAGCGTCAGGACAACTAGGGTTAGCGTCAGGACAACTAGGTTTAGCGTCAGGACAAGTAGGGTTAGCGTCAGGACAAGTAGGATTAGCGTCAGGACAAGTAGGGTAAGCGTCAGGACAAGTAGGGTTAGCGTCAGGACAACTAGGGTTAGCGTCAGAACAACTAGGGTTAGCGTCAAGACAACTAGGGTTAGCGTCAGGACAACTAGGCTTAGCGTCATTACAACTAGGGTTAGCATCAGGACAACTAGGGTTAGCGTCAGGACAACTAGGGTTAGCGTCAGGACAACTAGGTTTAGCGTCAGGACAACTAGGGTTAGCGTCAGGACAACTAGGGTTAGCGTCAGGACAAGTAGGGTTAGCGTCAGGACAAGTAGTGTTAGCGTCAGGACAAGTAGGGTTAGCGTCAGGACAAGTAGGATTAGCGTCAGGACAAGTAGGGTTAGCGTCAGGACAAGTAGGGTTAGCGTCAGGACAACTAGGGTTAGCGTCAAGACAACTAGGGTTAGCGTCAGGACAAGTAGGGTTAGCGTCAGGACAACTAGGGTTAGCGTCAGGACAAGTAGGGTTAGCGTCAGGACAAGTAGGGTTAGCGTCAGGACAAGTAGGGTTAGCGTCAGGACAAGTAGGGTTAGCATCAGGACAAGTAGGGTTAGCGTCAGGACAACTAGGGTTAGCGTCAGGACAAGTAGGGTTAGCGTCAGGACAAGTAGGGTTAGCGTCAGGACAAGTAGGATTAGCGTCAGGACAAGTAGGGTAAGCGTCAGGACAAGTAGGGTTAGCATCAGGACAACTAGGGTTAGCGTCAGGACAACTAGGGTTAGCGTCAGGACAAGTAGGGTTAGCGTCAGGACAAGTAGGGTTAGCGTCAGGACAAGTAGAATTAGCGTCAGGACAAGTAGGGTAAGCGTCAGGACAAGTAGGGTTAGCGTCAGGACAACTAGGGTTAGCGTCAGAACAACTAGGGTTAGCATCAGGACAAGTAGGGTTAGCGTCAGGACAACTAGGGTTAGCGTCAGGACAACTAGGGTTAGCGTCAGGACAACTAGGGTTAGCGTCAAGACAACTAGGGTTAGCGTCAGGACAACTAGGCTTAGCGTCATTACAACTAGGGTTAGCATCAGGACAACTAGGGTTAGCGTCAGGACAACTAGGGTTAGCGTCAGGACAACTAGGTTTAGCGTCAGGACAACTAGGGTTAGCGTCAGGACAACTAGGGTTAGCGTCAGGACAAGTAGGGTTAGCGTCAGGACAAGTAGGATTAGCGTCAGGACAAGTAGGGTTAGCGTCAGGACAAGTAGGGTTAGCGTCAGGACAACTAGGGTTAGCGTCAAGACAACTAGGGTTAGCGTCAGGACAAGTAGGGTTAGCGTCAGGACAACTAGGGTTAGCGTCAGGACAAGTAGGGTTAGCGTCAGGACAAGTAGGGTTAGCGTCAGGACAAGTAGGGTTAGCGTCAGGACAAGTAGGGTTAGCATCAGGACAAGTAGGGTTAGCGTCAGGACAACTAGGGTTAGCGTCAGGACAAGTAGGGTTAGCGTCAGGACAAGTAGGGTTAGCGTCAGGACAAGTAGGATTAGCGTCAGGACAAGTAGGGTAAGCGTCAGGACAAGTAGGGTTAGCATCAGGACAACTAGGGTTAGCGTCAGGACAACTAGGGTTAGCGTCAGGACAAGTAGGGTTAGCGTCAGGACAAGTAGGGTTAGCGTCAGGACAAGTAGAATTAGCGTCAGGACAAGTAGGGTAAGCGTCAGGACAAGTAGGGTTAGCGTCAGGACAACTAGGGTTAGCGTCAGAACAACTAGGGTTAGCATCAGGACAAGTAGGGTTAGCGTCAGGACAACTAGGGTTAGCGTCAGGACAACTAGGGTTAGCGTCAGGACAACTAGGGTTAGCGTCAAGACAACTAGGGTTAGCGTCAGGACAACTAGGCTTAGCGTCATTACAACTAGGGTTAGCATCAGGACAACTAGGGTTAGCGTCAGGACAACTAGGGTTAGCGTCAGGACAACTAGGTTTAGCGTCAGGACAACTAGGGTTAGCGTCAGGACAACTAGGGTTAGCGTCAGGACAAGTAGGGTTAGCGTCAGGACAAGTAGTGTTAGCGTCAGGACAAGTAGGGTTAGCGTCAGGACAAGTAGGGTTAGCGTCAGGACAACTAGGGTTAGTGTCAGGACAACTAGGGTTAGCGTCAGGACAACTAGGGTGAGTCAGGACAACTAGGGTTAGCGTCAGGACAACTAGGGTTAGCGTCAGGACAAGTAGGGTTAGCGTCAGGACAAGTAGGGTTAGCGTCAGGACAACTAGGGTTAGCGTCAGGACAACTAGTGTTAGCGTCAGGACAAGTAGGGTTAGCGTCAGGACAAGTAGGGTTAGCGTCAGAACAACTAGGGTTAGCGTCAGGACTACTAGGGTTAGCGTCAGGACAACTAGGGTTAGCGTCAGGACAAGTAGGGTTAGCGTCAGGACAACTAGGGTTAGCGTCAGGACAACTAGGGTTAGCGTCAGGACAAGTAGGTTTAGCGTCAGGACAAGTAGGGTTAGCGTCAGGACAACTAGGGTTAGCGTCAGGACAACTAGGGTTAGCGTCAGGACAAGTAGGGTTAGCGTCAGGACAACTAGGGTTAGCGTCAGGACAACTAGGGTTAGCGTCAGGACAACTAGGGTTAGCATCAGGACAACTAGGGTTAGCATCAGGACAAGTAGGGTTAGCATCAGGACAACTAGGGTTAGCGTCAGGACAACTAGGGTTAGCGTCAGGACAACTAGGGTTAGCGTCAGGACAACTAGGTTTAGCGTCAGGACAACTAGGGTTAGCGTCAGGACAACTAGGGTTAGCGTCAGGACAACTAGGTTTAGCGTCAGGACAAGTAGGGTTAGCGTCAGGACAAGTAGGATTAGCGTCAGGACAAGTAGGGTAAGCGTCAGGACAAGTAGGGTTAGCGTCAGGACAACTAGGGTTAGCGTCAGAACAACTAGGGTTAGCGTCAGGACAAGTAGGGTTAGCGTCAGGACAACTAGGGTTAGCGTCAGGACAACTAGGGTTAGCGTCAGGACAACTAGGGTTAGCGTCAAGACAACTAGGGTTAGCGTCAGGACAACTAGGCTTAGCGTCATTACAACTAGGGTTAGCATCAGGACAACTAGGGTTAGCGTCAGGACAACTAGGGTTAGCGTCAGGACAACTAGGTTTAGCGTCAGGACAACTAGGGTTAGCGTCAGGACAACTAGGGTTAGCGTCAGGACAAGTAGGGTTAGCGTCAGGACAAGTAGTGTTAGCGTCAGGACAAGTAGGGTTAGCGTCAGGACAAGTAGGGTTAGCGTCAGGACAACTAGGGTTAGTGTCAGGACAACTAGGGTTAGCGTCAGGACAACTAGGGTGAGTCAGGACAACTAGGGTTAGCGTCAGGACAACTAGGGTTAGCGTCAGGACAAGTAGGGTTAGCGTCAGGACAAGTAGGGTTAGCGTCAGGACAACTAGGGTTAGCGTCAGGACAACTAGTGTTAGCGTCAGGACAAGTAGGGTTAGCGTCAGGACAAGTAGGGTTAGCGTCAGAACAACTAGGGTTAGCGTCAGGACTACTAGGGTTAGCGTCAGGACAACTAGGGTTAGCGTCAGGACAAGTAGGGTTAGCGTCAGGACAACTAGGGTTAGCGTCAGGACAACTAGGATTAGCGTCAGGACAAGTAGGTTTAGCGTCAGGACAAGTAGGGTTAGCGTCAGGACAACTAGGGTTAGCGTCAGGACAACTAGGGTTAGCGTCAGGACAAGTAGGGTTAGCGTCAGGACAACTAGGGTTAGCGTCAGGACAACTAGGGTTAGCGTCAGGACAACTAGGGTTAGCATCAGGACAAGTAGGGTTAGCATCAGGACAACTAGGGTTAGCGTCAGGACAACTAGGGTTAGCGTCAGGACAACTAGGGTTAGCGTCAGGACAACTAGGGTTAGCGTCAGGACAACTAGGGTTAGTGTCAGGACAAGTAGGGTTAGCGTCAGGACAAGTAGTGTTAGCGTCAGGACAAGTAGGGTTAGCATCAGGACAAGTAGGGTTAGCGTCAGGACAACTAGGGTTAGCGTCAGGACAACTAGGGTTAGCGTCAGGACAACTAGAGTGAGTCAGGAGAACTAGGGTTAGCGTCAGGACAACTAGGGTTAGCGTCAGGACAACTAGGGTTAGCGTCAGGACAAGTAGGGTTAGCGTCAGGACAACTAGGGTTAGCGTCAGGACAACTAGTGTTAGCGTCAGGACAAGTAGGGTTAGCGTCAGGACAAGTAGGGTTAGAGTCAGAACAACTAGGGTTAGCGTCAGGACTACTAGGGTTAGCGTCAGGACAACTAGGGTTAGCGTCAGGACAAGTAGGGTTAGCGTCAGGACAACTAGGGTTAGCGTCAGGACAACTAGGGTTAGCGTCAGGACAAGTAGGTTTAGAGTCAGGACAAGTAGGGTTAGCGTCAGGACAACTAGGGTTAGCGTCAGGACAACTAGGGTTAGCGTCAGGACAAGTAGGGTTAGCGTCAGGACAACTAGGGTTAGCGTCAGGACAACTAGGGTTAGCGTCATGACAACTAGGGTTAGCATCAGGACAACTAGGGTTAGCATCAGGACAAGTAGGGTTAGCGTCAGGACAACTAGGGATAGCGTCAGGACAACTAGGGTTAGCGTCAGGACAAGTAGGGTTAGCGTCAGGACAAGTAGGGTTAGCGTCAGGACAAGTAGGGTTAGCGTCAGGACAAGTAGGGTTAGCGTCAGGACAAGTAGGATTAGCGTCAGGACAAGTAGGGTTAGCGTCAGGACAAGTAGGGTTAGCGTCAGGACAACTAGGGTTAGCGTCAGGACAAGTAGGGCTAGCGTCAGGACAAGTAGTGTTAGCATCAGGACAAGTAGGGTTAGCGTCAGGACAAGTAGGGTTAGCGTCAGGACAACTAGGGTTAGCGTCAGGACAACTAGGGTTAGCGTCAGGACAACTAGGGTGAGTCAGGACAACAAGGGTTAGCATCAGGACAACTAGGGTTAGCGTCAGGACAAGTAGGGTTAGCGTCAGGACAAGTAGGGTTAGCGTCAGGACAACTAGGGTTAGCGTCAGGACAACTAGTGTTAGCGTCAGGACAAGTAGGGTTAGCGTCAGGACAAGTAGGGTTAGCGTCAGAACAACTAGGGTTAGCGTCAGGACTACTAGGGTTAGCGTCAGGACAACTAGGGTTAGCGTCAGGACAAGTAGGGTTAGCGTCAGGACAACTAGGGTTAGCGTCAGGACAACTAGGGTTAGCGTCAGGACAAGTAGGTTTAGCGTCAGGACAAGTAGGATTAGCGTCAGGACAAGTAGGGTTAGCGTCAGGACAAGTAGGGTTAGCGTCAGGACAACTAGGGTTAGCGTCAGGACAACTAGGGTTAGCGTCAGGACAAGTAGGGTTAGCGTCAGGACAATTAGGGTTAGCGTCAGGACAAGTAGGGTTAGCGTCAGGACAAGTAGGGTTAGCGTCAGGACAACTAGGGTTAGCGTCAGGACAAGTAGGGTTAGCGTCAGGACAAGTAGGGTTAGCGTCAGGACAACTAGGGTTAGCGTCAGGACAAGTAGGGTTAGCGTCAGGACAAGTAGGGTTAGCGTCAGGACAAGTAGGATTAGCGTCAGGACAAGTAGGGTTAGCGTCAGGACAAGTAGGGTTAGCGTCAGGACAACTAGGGTTAGCGTCAGGACAACTAGGGTTAGCGTCAGGACAACTAGGGTTAGCGTCAGGACAAGTAGGGTTAGCGTCAGGACAACTAGGGTTAGCGTCAGGACAACTAGGGTTAGCGTCAGGACAACTAGGGTTAGCGTCAAGACAACTAGGGTTAGCGTCAGGACAACTAGGCTTAGCGTCATTACAACTAGTGTTAGCATCAGGACAACTAGGGTTAGCGTCAGGACAACTAGGTTTAGCGTCAGGACAACTAGGGTTAGCGTCAGGACAAGTAGGGTTAGCGTCAGGACAAGTAGTGTTAGCGTCAGGACAACTAGGGTGAGTCAGGACAACTAGGGTTAGCGTCAGGACAACTAGGGTTAGCGTCAGGACAAGTAGGGTTAGCGTCAGGACAATTAGGGTTAGCGTCAGGACAACTAGGGTTAGCGTCAAGACAACTAGGGTTTGCGTCAGGACAACTAGGCTTAGCGTCATTACAACTAGGGTTAGCATCAGGACAACTAGGGTTAGCGTCAGGACAACTAGGGTTAGCGTCAGGACAACTAGGTTTAGCGTCAGGACAACTAGGGTTAGCGTCAGGACAACTAGGGTTAGCGTCAGGACAAGTAGGGTTAGCGTCAGGACAAGTAGTGTTAGCGTCAGGACAAGTAGGGTTAGCGTCAGAACAACTAGGGTTAGCGTCAGGACTACTAGGGTTAGCGTCAGGACAACTAGGGTTAGCGTCAGGACAAGTAGGGTTAGCGTCAGGACAACTAGGGTTAGCGTCAGGACAACTAGGGTTAGCGTCAGGACAAGTAGGTTTAGCGTCAGGACAAGTAGGGTTAGCGTCAGGACAACTAGGGTTAGCGTCAGGACAACTAGGGTTAGCGTCAGGACAAGTAGGGTTAGCGTCAGGACAACTAGGGTTAGCGTCAGGACAACTAGGGTTAGCGTCAGGACAACTAGGGTTAGCATCAGGACAACTAGGGTTAGCATCAGGACAAGTAGGGTTAGCATCAGGACAACTAGGGTTAGCGTCAGGACAACTAGGGTTAGCGTCAGGACAACTAGGGTTAGCGTCAGGACAACTAGGTTTAGCGTCAGGACAACTAGGGTTAGCGTCAGGACAACTAGGGTTAGTGTCAGGACAAGTAGGGTTAGCGTCAGGACAAGTAGTGTTAGTGTCAGGACAAGTAGGGTTAGCATCAGGACAAGTAGGGTTAGCGTCAGGACAACTAGGGTTAGCATCAGGACAACTAGGGTTAGCGTCAGGACAACTAGGGTGAGTCAGGAGAACTAGGGTTAGCGTCAGGACAACTAGGGTTAGCGTCAGGACAACTAGGGTTAGCGTCAGGACAAGTAGGGTTAGCGTCAGGACAACTAGGGTTAGCGTCAGGACAACTAGTGTTAGCGTCAGGACAAGTAGGGTTAGCGTCAGGACAAGTAGGGTTAGAGTCAGAACAACTAGGGTTAGCGTCAGGACTACTAGGGTTAGCGTCAGGACAACTAGGGTTAGCGTCAGGACAAGTAGGGTTAGCGTCAGGACAACTAGGGTTAGCGTCAGGACAACTAGGGTTAGCGTCAGGACAAGTAGGTTTAGAGTCAGGACAAGTAGGGTTAGCGTCAGGACAACTAGGGTTAGCGTCAGGACAACTAGGGTTAGCGTCAGGACAAGTAGGGTTAGCGTCAGGACAACTAGGGTTAGCGTCAGGACAACTAGGGTTAGCGTCAGGACAACTAGGGTTAGCATCAGGACAACTAGGGTTAGCGTCAGGACAAGTAGGGTTAGCGTCAGGACAACTAGGGTTAGCGTCAGGACAACTAGGGTTAGCGTCAGGACAACTAGGGTTAGCTTCAGGACAAGTAGGGTTAGCGTCAGGACAACTAGGGTTAGCGTCAGGACAACTAGGGTTAGCGTCAGGACAACTAGGGTTAGCGTCAAGACAACTAGGGTTAGCGTCAGGACAACTAGGCTTAGCGTCATTACAACTAGTGTTAGCATCAGGACAACTAGGGTTAGCGTCAGGACAACTAGGTTTAGCGTCAGGACAACTAGGGTTAGCGTCAGGACAACTAGGGTTAGCGTCAGGACAAGTAGGGTTAGCGTCAGGACAAGTAGTGTTAGCGTCAGGACAACTAGGGTGAGTCAGGACAACTAGGGTTAGCGTCAGGACAAGTAGGGTTAGCGTCAGGACAAGTAGGGTTAGCGTCAGGACAATTAGGGTTAGCGTCAGGACAACTAGGGTTAGCGTCAAGACAACTAGGGTTAGCGTCAGGACAACTAGGCTTAGCGTCATTACAACTAGGGTTAGCATCAGGACAACTAGGGTTAGCGTCAGGACAACTAGGGTTAGCGTCAGGACAACTAGGTTTAGCGTCAGGACAACTAGGGTTAGCGTCAGGACAACTAGGGTTAGCGTCAGGACAAGTAGGGTTAGCGTCAGGACAAGTAGTGTTAGCGTCAGGACAAGTAGGGTTAGCGTCAGGACAAGTAGGGTTAGCTTCAGGACAACTAGGGTTAGCGTCAGGACAACTAGGGTTAGCGTCAGGACAACTAGGGTGAGTCAGGACAACTAGGGTTAGCGTCAGGACAACTAGGGTTAGCGTCAGGACAAGTAGGGTTAGCGTCAGGACAAGTAGGGTTAGCGTCAGGACAACTAGGGTTAGCGTCAGGACAACTAGTGTTAGCGTCAGGACAAGTAGGGTTAGCGTCAGGACAAGTAGGGTTAGCGTCAGAACAACTAGGGTTAGCGTCAGGACTACTAGGGTTAGCGTCAGGACAACTAGGGTTAGCGTCAGGACAAGTAGGGTTAGCGTCAGGACAACTAGGGTTAGCGTCAGGACAACTAGGGTTAGCGTCAGGACAACTAGGGTTAGCGTCAGGACAAGTAGGGTTAGCGTCAGGACAACTAGGGTTAGCGTCAGGACAACTAGGGTTAGCGTCAGGACAACTAGGGTTAGCATGAGGACAACTAGGGTTAGCAGCAGGACAAGTAGGGTTAGCGTCAGGACAACTAGGGTTAGCGTCAGGACAACTAGGGTTAGCGTCAGGACAAGTAGGGTTAGCGTCAGGACAAGTAGGGTTAGCGTCAGGACAAGTAGGTTTAGCGTCAGGACAAGTAGGATTAGCGTCAGGACAAGTAGGGTTAGCGTCAGGACAAGTAGGGTTAGCGTCAGGACAAGTAGGTTTAGCGTCAGGACAAGTAGGATTAGCGTCAGGACAAGTAGGGTTAGCGTCAGGACAAGTAGGGTTAGCGTCAGGACAACTAGGGTTAGCGTCAGGACAAGTAGGGTTAGCGTCAGGACAAGTAGGGTTAGCGTCAGGACAATTAGGGTTAGCGTCAGGACAAGTAGGGTTAGCGTCAGGACAAGTAGGGTTAGCGTCAGGACAACTAGGGTTAGCGTCAGGACAAGTAGGGTTAGCGTCAGGACAAGTAGGGTTAGCATCAGGACAAGTAGGGTTAGCATCAGGACAAGTAGGGTTAGCGTCAGGACAACTAGGGTTAGCGTCAGGACAAGTAGGGTTAGCGTCAGGACAAGTAGGGTTAGCGTCAGGACAAGTAGGATTAGCGTCAGGACAAGTAGGATTAGCGTCAGGACAAGTAGGGTTAGCGTCAGGACAAGTAGGGTTAGCGTCAGGACAACTAGGGTTAGCGTCAGGACAACTAGGGTTAGCGTCAGGACAAGTAGGGTTAGCGTCAGGACAATTAGGGTTAGCGTCAGGACAAGTAGGGTTAGCGTCAGGACAAGTAGGGTTAGCGTCAGGACAACTAGGGTTAGCGTCAGGACAAGTAGGGTTAGCGTCAGGACAAGTAGGGTTAGCATCAGGACAAGTAGGGTTAGCGTCAGGACAACTAGGGTTAGCGTCAGGACAAGTAGGGTTAGCGTCAGGACAAGTAGGGTTAGCGTCAGGACAAGTAGGATTAGCGTCAGGACAAGTAGGGTTAGCGTCAGGACAAGTAGAGTTAGCGTCAGGACAACTAGGGTTAGCGTCAGGACAACTAGGGTTAGCGTCAGGACAACTAGGGTTAGCGTCAGGACAAGTAGGGTTAGCGTCAGGACAACTAGGGTTAGCGTCAGGACAACTAGGGTTAGCGTCAGGACAACTAGGGTTAGCGTCAAGACAACTAGGGTTAGCGTCAGGACAACTAGGCTTAGCGTCATTACAACTAGTGTTAGCATCAGGACAACTAGGGTTAGCGTCAGGACAACTAGGGTTAGCGTCAGGACAACTAGGTTTAGCGTCAGGACAACTAGGGTTAGCGTCAGGACAACTAGGGTTAGCGTCAGGACAAGTAGGGTTAGCGTCAGGACAAGTAGTGTTAGCGTCAGGACAAGTAGGGTTAGCGTCAGGACAACTAGGGTTAGCGTCAGGACAACTAGGGTTAGCGTCAGGACAAGTAGGGTTAGCGTCAGGACAAGTAGTGTTAGCGTCAGGACAAGTAGGGTTAGCGTCAGGACAAGTAGGGTTAGCGTCAGGACAACTAGGGTTAGTGTCAGGACAACTAGGGTTAGCGTCAGGACAACTAGGGTGAGTCAGGACAACTAGGGTTAGCGTCAGGACAACTAGGGTTAGCGTCAGGACAAGTAGGGTTAGCGTCAGGACAAGTAGGGTTAGCGTCAGGACAACTAGGGTTAGCGTCAGGACAACTAGTGTTAGCGTCAGGACAAGTAGGGTTAGCGTCAGGACAAGTAGGGTTAGCGTCAGAACAACTAGGGTTAGCGTCAGGACTACTAGGGTTAGCGTCAGGACAACTAGGGTTAGCGTCAGGACAAGTAGGGTTAGCGTCAGGACAACTAGGGTTAGCGTCAGGACAACTAGGGTTAGCGTCAGGACAAGTAGGTTTAGCGTCAGGACAAGTAGGGTTAGCGTCAGGACAACTAGGGTTAGCGTCAGGACAACTAGGGTTAGCGTCAGGACAAGTAGGGTTAGCGTCAGGACAACTAGGGTTAGCGTCAGGACAACTAGGGTTAGCATCAGGACAACTAGGGTTAGCATCAGGACAAGTAGGGTTAGCATCAGGACAACTAGGGTTAGCGTCAGGACAACTAGGGTTAGCGTCAGGACAACTAGGGTTAGCGTCAGGACAACTAGGTTTAGCGTCAGGACAACTAGGGTTAGCGTCAGGACAACTAGGGTTAGTGTCAGGACAAGTAGGGTTAGCGTCAGGACAAGTAGTGTTAGCGTCAGGACAAGTAGGGTTAGCGTCAGGACAAGTAGGGTTAGCGTCAGGACAACTAGGGTTAGCGTCAGGACAACTAGGGTGAGTCAGGACAACTAGGGTTAGCGTCGGGACAACTAGGGTTAGCGTCAGGACAACTAGGGTTAGCGTCAGGACAAGTAGGGTTAGCGTCAGGACAACTAGGGTTAGCGTCAGGACAACTAGTGTTAGCGTCAGGACAAGTAGGGTTAGCGTCAGGACAAGTAGGGTTAGAGTCAGAACAACTAGGGTTAGCGTCAGGACTACTAGGGTTAGCGTCAGGACAACTAGGGTTAGCGTCAGGACAAGTAGGGTTAGCGTCAGGACAACTAGGGTTAGCGTCAGGACAACTAGGGTTAGCGTCAGGACAAGTAGGTTTAGAGTCAGGACAAGTAGGGTTAGCGTCAGGACAACTAGGGTTAGCGTCAGGACAACTAGGGTTAGCGTCAGGACAAGTAGGGTTAGCGTCAGGACAACTAGGGTTAGCATCAGGACAACTAGGGTTAGCGTCAGGACAACTAGGGTTAGCATCAGGACAACTAGGGTTAGCATCAGGACAAGTAGGGTTAGCGTCAGGACAACTAGGGATAGCGTCAGGACAACTAGGGTTAGCGTCAGGACAAGTAGGGTTAGCGTCAGGACAAGTAGGGTTAGCGTCAGGACAAGTAGGGTTAGCGTCAGGACAAGTAGGGTTAGCGTCAGGACAAGTAGTGTTAGCGTCAGGACAAGTAGGATTAGCGTCAGGACAAGTAGGGTTAGCGTCAGGACAACTAGGGTTAGCGTCAGGACAACTAGGGTTAGCGTCAGGACAAGTAGGGTTAGCGTCAGGACAAGTAGTGTTAGCGTCAGGACAAGTAGGGTTAGCGTCAGGACAAGTAGGGTTAGCGTCAGGACAACTAGGGTTAGTGTCAGGACAACTAGGGTTAGCGTCAGGACAACTAGGGTGAGTCAGGACAACTAGGGTTAGCGTCAGGACAACTAGGGTTAGCGTCAGGACAAGTAGGGTTAGCGTCAGGACAAGTAAGGTTAGCGTCAGGACAACTAGGGTTAGCGTCAGGACAACTAGTGTTAGCGTCAGGACAAGTAGGGTTAGCGTCAGGACAAGTAGGGTTAGCGTCAGAACAACTAGGGTTAGCGTCAGGACTACTAGGGTTAGCGTCAGGACAACTAGGGTTAGCGTCAGGACAAGTAGGGTTAGCGTCAGGACAACTAGGGTTAGCGTCAGGACAACTAGGGTTAGCGTCAGGACAAGTAGGTTTAGCGTCAGGACAAGTAGGGTTAGCGTCAGGACAACTAGGGTTAGCGTCAGGACAACTAGGGTTAGCATCAGGACAAGTAGGGTTAGCGTCAGGACAACTAGGGTTAGCGTCAGGACAACTAGGGTTAGCATCAGGACAACTAGGGTTAGCATCAGGACAAGTAGGGTTAGCATCAGGACAACTAGGGTTAGCGTCAGGACAACTAGGGTTAGCGTCAGGACAACTAGGTTTAGCGTCAGGACAACTAGGGTTAGCGTCAGGACAACTAGGGTTAGTGTCAGGACAAGTAGGGTTAGCGTCAGGACAAGTAGTGTTAGCGTCAGGACAAGTAGGGTTAGCGTCAGGACAAGTAGGGTTAGCGTCAGGACAACTAGGGTTAGCGTCAGGACAACTAGGGTTAGCGTCAGGACAACTAGGGTGAGTCAGGACAACTAGGGTTAGCGTCAGGACAACTAGGGTTAGCGTCAGGACAACTAGGGTTAGCGTCAGGACAAGTAGGGTTAGCGTCAGGACAACTAGGGTTAGCGTCAGGACAACTAGTGTTAGCGTCAGGACAAGTAGGGTTAGCGTCAGGACAAGTAGGGTTAGAGTCAGAACAACTAGGGTTAGCGTCAGGACTACTAGGGTTAGCGTCAGGACAACTAGGGTTAGCGTCAGGACAAGTAGGGTTAGCGTCAGGACAACTAGGGTTAGCGTCAGGACAACTAGGGTTAGCGTCAGGACAACTAGGGTTAGCATCAGGACAACTAGGGTTAGCATCAGGACAAGTAGGGTTAGCGTCAGGACAACTAGGGATAGCGTCAGGACAACTAGGGTTAGCGTCAGGACAAGTAGGGTTAGCGTCAGTACAAGTAGGGTTAGCGTCAGGACAAGTAGGGTTAGCGTCAGGACAAGTAGGGTTAGCGTCAGGACAAGTAGGGTTAGCGTCAGGACAAGTAGGATTAGCGTCAGGACAAGTAGGGTTAGCGTCAGGACAACTAGGGTTAGCGTCAGGACAACTAGGGTTAGCGTCAGGACAAGTAGGGTTAGCGTCAGGACAAGTAGTGTTAGCGTCAGGACAAGTAGGGTTAGCGTCAGTACAAGTAGGATTAGCGTCAGGACAACTAGGGTTAGCGTCAGGACAACTAGGGTTAGCGTCAGGACAACTAGGGTGAGTCAGGACAACTAGGGTTAGCGTCAGGACAACTAGGGTTAGCGTCAGGACAACTAGGGTTAGCGTCAGGACAAGTAGGGTTAGCGTCAGGACAACTAGGGTTAGCGTCAGGACAACTAGTGTTAGCGTCAGGACAAGTAGGGTTAGCGTCAGGACAAGTAGGGTTAGAGTCAGAACAACTAGGGTTAGCGTCAGGACTACTAGGGTTAGCGTCAGGACAACTAGGGTTAGCGTCAGGACAAGTAGGGTTAGCGTCAGGACAACTAGGGTTAGCGTCAGGACAACTAGGGTTAGCGTCAGGACAACTAGGGTTAGCATCAGGACAACTAGGGTTAGCATCAGGACAAGTAGGGTTAGCGTCAGGACAACTAGGGATAGCGTCAGGACAACTAGGGTTAGCGTCAGGACAAGTAGGGTTAGCGTCAGTACAAGTAGGGTTAGCGTCAGGACAAGTAGGGTTAGCGTCAGGACAAGTAGGGTTAGCGTCAGGACAAGTAGGGTTAGCGTCAGGACAAGTAGGATTAGCGTCAGGACAAGTAGGGTTAGCGTCAGGACAACTAGGGTTAGCGTCAGGACAACTAGGGTTAGCGTCAGGACAAGTAGGGTTAGCGTCAGGACAAGTAGTGTTAGCGTCAGGACAAGTAGGGTTAGCGTCAGTACAAGTAGGATTAGCGTCAGGACAACTAGGGTTAGCGTCAGGACAACTAGGGTTAGCGTCAGGACAACTAGGGTGAGTCAGGACAACTAGGGTTAGCGTCAGGACAACTAGGGTTAGCGTCAGGACAAGTAGGGTTAGCGTCAGGACAAGTAGGGTTAGCGTCAGGACAACTAGGGTTAGCGTCAGGACAACTAGTGTTAGCGTCAGGACAAGTAGGGTTAGCGTCAGGACAAGTAGGGTTAGCGTCAGAACAACTAGGGTTAGCGTCAGGACTACTAGGGTTAGCGTCAGGACAACTAGGGTTAGCGTCAGGACAAGTAGGGTTAGCGTCAGGACAACTAGGGTTAGTGTCAGGACAACTAGGGTTAGCGTCAGGACAAGTAGGTTTAGCGTCAGGACAAGTAGGATTAGCGTCAGGACAAGTAGGGTTAGCGTCAGGACAAGTAGGGTTAGCGTCAGGACAACTAGGGTTAGCGTCAGGACAACTAGGGTTAGCGTCAGGACAAGTAGGGTTAGCGTCAGGACAATTAGGGTTAGCGTCAGGACAAGTAGGGTTAGCGTCAGGACAAGTAGGGTTAGCGTCAGGACAACTAGTGTTTGCGTCAGGACAAGTAGGGTTAGCGTCAGGACAAGTAGGGTTAGCATCAGGACAAGTAGGGTTAGCGTCAGGACAACTAGGGTTAGCGTCAGGACAAGTAGGGTTAGCGTCAGGACAAGTAGGGTTAGCGTCAGGACAAGTAGGATTAGCGTCAGGACAAGAAGGGTTAGCGTCAGGACAAGTAGGGTTAGCGTCAGGACAACTAGGGTTAGCTTCAGGACAACTAGGGTTAGCGTCAGGACAACTAGGGTTAGCGTCAGGACAAGTAGGGTTAGCGTCAGGACAACTAGGGTTAGCGTCAGGACAACTAGGGTTAGCGTCAGGACAACTAGGGTTAGCGTCAAGACAACTAGGGTTAGCGTCAGGACAACTAGGCTTAGCGTCATTACAACTAGTGTTAGCATCAGGACAACTAGGGTTAGCGTCAGGACAACTAGGTTTAGCGTCAGGACAACTAGGGTTAGCGTCAGGACAACTAGGGTTAGCGTCAGGACAAGTAGGGTTAGCGTCAGGACAAGTAGTGTTAGCGTCAGGACAACTAGGGTGAGTCAGGACAACTAGGGTTAGCGTCAGGACAACTAGGGTTAGCGTCAGGACAAGTAGGGTTAGCGTCAGGACAAGTAGGGTTAGCGTCAGGACAATTAGGGTTAGCGTCAGGACAACTAGGGTTAGCGTCAAGACAACTAGGGTTAGCGTCAGGACAACTAGGCTTAGCGTCATTACAACTAGGGTTAGCATGAGGACAACTAGGGTTAGCAGCAGGACAAGTAGGGTTAGCGTCAGGACAACTAGGGTTAGCGTCAGGACAACTAGGGTTAGCGTCAGGACAAGTAGGGTTAGCGTCAGGACAAGTAGGGATAGTGTCAGGACAACTAGGGTTAGCGTCAGAACAAGTAGGGTTAGCATCAGGACAAGTAGGGTTAGCGTCAGGACAACTAGGGTTAGCGTCAGGACAAGTAGGGTTAGCGTCAGGACAAGTAGGTTTAGCGTCAGGACAAGTAGGATTAGCGTCAGGACAAGTAGGGTTAGCGTCAGGACAAGTAGGGTTAGCGTCAGGACAACTAGGGTTAGCGTCAGGACAAGTAGGGTTAGCGTCAGGACAAGTAGGGTTAGCGTCAGGACAATTAGGGTTAGCGTCAGGACAAGTAGGGTTAGCGTCAGGACAAGTAGGGTTAGCGTCAGGACAACTAGGGTTAGCGTCAGGACAAGTAGGGTTAGCGTCATGACAAGTAGGGTTAGCATCAGGACAAGTAGGGTTAGCGTCAGGACAACTAGGGTTAGCGTCAGGACAAGTAGGGTTAGCGTCAGGACAAGTAGGGTTAGCGTCAGGACAAGTAGGATTAGCGTCAGGACAAGTAGGATTAGCGTCAGGACAAGTAGGGTTAGCGTCAGGACAAGTAGGGTTAGCGTCAGGACAACTAGGGTTAGCGTCAGGACAACTAGGGTTAGCGTCAGGACAAGTAGGGTTAGCGTCAGGACAATTAGGGTTAGCGTCAGGACAAGTAGGGTTAGCGTCAGGACAAGTAGGGTTAGCGTCAGGACAACTAGGGTTAGCGTCAGGACAAGAAGGGTTAGCGTCAGGACAAGTAGGGTTAGCATCAGGACAAGTAGGGTTAGCGTCAGGACAACTAGGGTTAGCGTCAGGACAAGTAGGGTTAGCGTCAGGACAACTAGGGTTAGCGTCAGGACAACTAGGGTTAGCGTCAGGACAACTAGGTTTAGCGTCAGGACAACTAGGGTTAGCGTCAGGACAACTAGGGTTAGTGTCAGGACAAGTAGGGTTAGCGTCAGGACAAGTAGTGTTAGCGTCAGGACAAGTAGGGTTAGCGTCAGGACAAGTAGGGTTAGCGTCAGGACAACTAGGGTTAGCGTCAGGACAACTAGGGTTAGCGTCAGGACAACTAGGGTGAGTCAGGACAACTAGGGTTAGCGTCAGGACAACTAGGGTTAGCGTCAGGACAACTAGGGTTAGCGTCAGGACAAGTAGGGTTAGCGTCAGGACAACTAGGGTTAGCGTCAGGACAACTAGTGTTAGCGTCAGGACAAGTAGGGTTAGCGTCAGGACAAGTAGGGTTAGAGTCAGAACAACTAGGGTTAGCGTCAGGACTACTAGGGTTAGCGTCAGGACAACTAGGGTTAGCGTCAGGACAAGTAGGGTTAGCGTCAGGACAACTAGGGTTAGCGTCAGGACAACTAGGGTTAGCGTCAGGACAAGTAGGTTTAGAGTCAGGACAAGTAGGGTTAGCGTCAGGACAACTAGGGTTAGCGTCAGGACAACTAGGGTTAGCGTCAGGACAAGTAGGGTTAGCGTCAGGACAACTAGGGTTAGCGTCAGGACAACTAGGGTTAGCGTCAGGACAACTAGGGTTAGCATCAGGACAACTAGGGTTAGCATCAGGACAAGTAGGGTTAGCGTCAGGACAACTAGGGATAGCGTCAGGACAACTAGGGTTAGCGTCAGGACAAGTAGGGTTAGCGTCAGGACAAGTAGGGTTAGCGTCAGTACAAGTAGGGTTAGCGTCAGGACAAGTAGGGTTAGCGTCAGGACAAGTAGGGTTAGCGTCAGGACAACTAGGGTTAGCGTCAGGACAACTAGGGTTAGCGTCAGGACAACTAGGGTTAGCGTCAGGACAAGTAGGGTTAGCGTCAGGACAAGTAGTGTTAGCGTCAGGACAAGTAGGGTTAGCGTCAGGACAAGTAGGATTAGCATCAGGACAACTAGGGTTAGCGTCAGGACAACTAGGGTTAGCGTCAGGACAACTAGGGTGAGTCAGGACAACTAGGGTTAGCGTCAGGACAACTAGGGTTAGCGTCAGGACAAGTAGGGTTAGCGTCAGGACAAGTAGGGTTAGCGTCAGGACAACTAGGGTTAGCGTCAGGACAACTAGTGTTAGCGTCAGGACAAGTAGGGTTAGCGTCAGGACAAGTAGGGTTAGCGTCAGAACAACTAGGGTTAGCGTCAGGACTACTAGGGTTAGCGTCAGGACAACTAGGGTTAGCGTCAGGACAAGTAGGGTTAGCGTCAGGACAACTAGGGTTAGTGTCAGGACAACTAGGGTTAGCGTCAGGACAAGTAGGTTTAGCGTCAGGACAAGTAGGATTAGCGTCAGGACAAGTAGGGTTAGCGTCAGGACAAGTAGGGTTAGCGTCAGGACAACTAGGGTTAGCGTCAGGACAACTAGGGTTAGCGTCAGGACAAGTAGGGTTAGCGTCAGGACAAGTAGGGTTAGCGTCAGGACAATTAGGGTTAGCGTCAGGACAAGTAGGGTTAGCGTCAGGACAAGTAGGGTTAGCGTCAGGACAACTAGGGTTTGCGTCAGGACAAGTAGGGTTAGCATCAGGACAAGTAGGGTTAGCGTCAGGACAACTAGGGTTAGCGTCAGGACAAGTAGGGTTAGTGTCAGGACAAGTAGGGTTAGCGTCAGGACAAGTAGGATTAGCGTCAGGACAAGAAGGGTTAGCGTCAGGACAAGTAGGGTTAGCGTCAGGACAACTAGGGTTAGCTTCAGGACAACTAGGGTTAGCGTCAGGACAACTAGGGTTAGCGTCAGGACAAGTAGGGTTAGCGTCAGGACAACTAGGGTTAGCGTCAGGACAACTAGGGTTAGCGTCAGGACAACTAGGGTTAGCGTCAAGACAACTAGGGTTAGCGTCAGGACAACTAGGCTTAGCGTCATTATAACTAGTGTTAGCATCAGGACAACTAGGGTTAGCGTCAGGACAACTAGGTTTAGCGTCAGGACAACTAGGGTTAGCGTCAGGACAACTAGGGTTAGCGTCAGGACAAGTAGGGTTAGCGTCAGGACAAGTAGTGTTAGCGTCAGGACAACTAGGGTGAGTCAGGACAACAAGGGTTAGCGTCAGGACAACTAGGGTTAGCGTCAGGACAAGTAGGGTTAGCGTCAGGACAAGTAGGGTTAGCGTCAGGACAATTAGGGTTAGCGTCAGGACAACTAGGGTTAGCGTCAAGACAACTAGGGTTAGCGTCAGGACAACTAGGCTTAGCGTCATTACAACTAGGGTTAGCATGAGGACAACTAGGGTTAGCAGCAGGACAAGTAGGGTTAGCGTCAGGACAACTAGGGTTAGCGTCAGGACAACTAGGGTTAGCGTCAGGACAAGTAGGGTTAGCGTCAGGACAAGTAGGGATAGCGTCAGGACAACTAGGGTTAGCGTCAGAACAAGTAGGGTTAGCATCAGGACAAGTAGGATTAGCGTCAGGACAAGTAGGGTTAGCGTCAGGACAAGTAGGGTTAGCGTCAGGACAACTAGGGTTAGCGTCAGGACAAGTAGGGTTAGCGTCATGACAAGTAGGGTTAGCATCAGGACAAGTAGGGTTAGCGTCAGGACAACTAGGGTTAGCGTCAGGACAAGTAGGGTTAGCGTCAGGACAAGTAGGGTTAGCGTCAGGACAAGTAGGATTAGCGTCAGGACAAGTAGGATTAGCGTCAGGACAAGTAGGGTTAGCGTCAGGACAAGTAGGGTTAGCGTCAGGACAACTAGGGTTAGCGTCAGGACAACTAGGGTTAGCGTCAGGACAAGTAGGGTTAGCGTCAGCACAATTAGGGTTAGCGTCAGGACAAGTAGGGTTAGCGTCAGGACAAGTAGGGTTAGCGTCAGGACAACTAGGGTTAGCGTCAGGACAAGAAGGGTTAGCGTCAGGACAAGTAGGGTTAGCATCAGGACAAGTAGGGTTAGCGTCAGGACAACTAGGGTTAGCGTCAGGACAAGTAGGGTTAGCGTCAGGACAAGTAGGGTTAGCGTCAGGACAAGTAGGATTAGCGTCAGGACAAGTAGGGTTAGCGTCAGGACAAGTAGGGTTAGCGTCAGGACAACTAGGGTTAGCGTCAGGACAACTAGGGTTAGCGTCAGGACAACTAGGGTTAGCGTCAGGACAAGTAGGGTTAGCGTCAGGACAACTAGCGTTAGCGTCAGGACAACTAGGGTTAGCGTCAGGACAACTAGGGTTAGCGTCAAGACAACTAGGGTTAGCGTCAGGACAACTAGGCTTAGCGTCATTACAACTAGTGTTAGCATCAGGACAACTAGGTTTAGCATCAGGACAACTAGGGTTAGCGTCAGGACAACTAGGTTTAGCGTCAGGACAACTAGGGTTAGCGTCAGGACAACTAGGGTTAGCGTCAGGACAAGTAGGGTTAGCGTCAGGACAAGTAGTGTTAGCGTCAGGACAAGTAGGGTTAGCGTCAGGACAAGTAGGGTTAGCGTCAGGACAACTAGGGTTAGCGTCAGGACAACTAGGGTTAGCGTCAGGACAACTAGGGTGAGTCAGGACAACTAGGGTTAGCGTCAGGACAACTAGGGTTAGCGTCAGGACAAGTAGGGTTAGCGTCAGGACAAGTAGGGTTAGCGTTAAGACAACTAGGGTTAGCGTCAGGACAACTAGTGTTAGCGTCAGGACAAGTAGGGTTAGCGTCAGGACAAGTAGGGTTAGCGTCAGAACAACTAGGGTTAGCGTCAGGACTACTAGGGTTAGCGTCAGGACAACTAGGGTTAGCGTCAGGACAAGTAGGGTTAGCATCAGGACAACTAGGGTTAGCGTCAGGACAACTAGGGTTAGCGTCAGGACAAGTAGGTTTAGCGTCAGGACAAGTAGGGTTAGCGTCAGGACAACTAGGGTTAGCGTCAGGACAACTAGGGTTAGCGTCAGGACAAGTAGGGTTAGCGTCAGGACAACTAGGGTTAGCGTCAGGACAACTAGGGTTAGCATCAGGACAACTAGGGTTAGAATCAGGACAAGTAGGGTTAGCGTCAGGACAACTAGGGTTAGCGTCAGGACAACTAGGGTTAGCGTCAGGACAACTAGGGTTAGCGTCAGGACAACTAGGTTTAGCGTCAGGACAACGAGGGTTAGCGTCAGGACAACTAGGGTTAGCGTCAGGACAAGTAGGGTTAGCGTCAGGACAAGTAGTGTTAGCGTCAGGACAAGTAGGGTTAGCGTCAGGACAAGTAGGGTTAGCGTCAGGACAACTAGGGTTAGCGTCAGGACAACTAGGGTTAGCGTCAGGACAACTAGGGTGAGTCAGGACAACTAGGGTTAGCGTCAGGACAACTAGGGTTAGCGTCAGGACAAGTAGGGTTAGCGTCAGGACAACTAGGGTTAGCGTCAGGACAACTAGTGTTAGCGTCAGGACAAGTAGGGTTAGCGTCAGGACAAGTAGGGTTAGCGTCAGAACAACTAGGGTTAGCGTCAGGACTACTAGGGTTAGCGTCAGGACAACTAGGGTTAGCGTCAGGACAAGTAGGGTTAGCGTCAGGACAACTAGGGTTAGCGTCAGGACAACTAGGGTTAGCGTCAGGACAAGTAGGTTTAGCGTCAGGACAAGTAGGGTTAGCGTCAGGACAACTAGGGTTAGCGTCAGGACAACTAGGGTTAGCGTCAGGACAACTAGGGTTAGCGTCAGGACAACTAGGGTTAGCGTCAGGACAACTAGGGTTAGCGTCAGGACAACTAGGGTTAGCGTCAGGACAACTAGGTTTAGCGTCAGGACAACTAGGGTTAGCGTCAGGACAACTAGGTTTAGCGTCAGGACAACTAGGGTTAGCGTCAGGACAACTAGGGTTAGCGTCAGGA
Organism: Phyllobates terribilis; assembly: GCF_046119375.1. Taxonomy (NCBI): domain Eukaryota; kingdom Metazoa; phylum Chordata; class Amphibia; order Anura; family Dendrobatidae; genus Phyllobates; species Phyllobates terribilis. The sequence goes on along the minus strand of NW_027362827.1, from coordinate 2,196,480 downwards.
CAAGTAGGGTTAGCGTCAGGACAAGTAGTGTTAGCGTCAGGACAAGTAGGGTTAGCGTCAGGACAAGTAGGGTTAGCGTCAGAACAACTAGGGTTAGCGTCAGGACTACTAGGGTTAGCGTCAGGACAACTAGGGTTAGCGTCAGGACAAGTAGGGTTAGCGTCAGGACAACTAGGGTTAGCGTCAGGACAACTAGGGTTAGCGTCAGGACAAGTAGGTTTAGCGTCAGGAAAAGTAGGGTTAGCGTCAGGACAACTAGGGTTAGCGTCAGGACAACTAGGGTTAGCGTCAGGACAAGTAGGGTTAGCGTCAGGACAACTAGGGTTAGCGTCAGGACAACGAGGGTTAGCGTCAGGACAACTAGGGTTAGCATCAGGACAACTAGGGTTAGCATCAGGACAAGTAGGGTTAGCGTCAGGACAACTAGGGTTAGCGTCAGGACAACTAGGGTTAGCGTCAGGACAAGTAGGGTTAGCGTCAGGACAAGTAGGGTTAGCCTCAGGACAACTAGGGTTAGCGTCAGGACAAGTAGGGTTAGCATCAGGACAAGTAGGGTTAGCGTCAGGACAACTAGGGTTAGCGTCAGGACAAGTAGGGTTAGCGTCAGGACAAGTAGGGTTAGCGTCAGGACAAGTAGGATTAGCGTCAGGACAAGTAGGGTTAGCGTCAGGACAAGTAGGGTTAGCGTCAGGACAAGTAGGGTTAGCGTAAGGCAACTAGGGTTAGCATCAGGACAACTAGGGTTAGCGTCAGGACAAGTAGGGTTAGCGTCAGGACAACTAGGGTTAGCGTCAGGACAACTAGGGTTAGCGTCAGGACAACTAAGGTTAGCGTCAGGACAAGTAGGGTTAGCGTCAGGACAACTAGGGTTAGCGTCAGGACAACTAGGGTTAGCGTCAGGACAAGTAGGGTTAGCGTCAGGACAAGTAGTTTTAGCGTCAGGACAAGTAGGGTTAGCGTCAGGACAACTAGGGTTAGCGTCAGGACAAGTAGGGTTAGCGTCAGGACAAGTAGGGTTAGCGTCACGACAAGTAGGATTAGCGTCAGGACAAGTAGGGTTAGCGTCAGGACAAGTAGGGTTAGCGTCAGGACAACTAGGGTTAGCGTCAAGACAACTAGGGTTAGCGTCAGGACAAGTAGGGTTAGCGTCAGGACAACTAGGGTTAGCGTCAGGACAAGTAGGGTTAGCGTCAGGACAAGTAGGGTTAGCGTCAGGACAAGTAGGGTTAGCATCAGGACAAGTAGGGTTAGCGTCAGGACAACTAGGGTTAGCGTCAGGACAAGTAGGGTTAGCGTCAGGACAAGTAGGGTTAGCGTCAGGACAAGTAGGATTAGCGTCAGGACAAGTAGGGTAAGCGTCAGGACAAGTAGGGTTAGCGTCAGGACAACTAGGGTTAGCGTCAGGACAACTAGGGTTAGCGTCAGGACAAGTAGGGTTAGCGTCAGGACAAGTAGGGTTAGCGTCAGGACAAGTAGGATTAGCGTCAGGACAAGTAGGGTAAGCGTCAGGACAAGTAGGGTTAGCGTCAGGACAACTAGGGTTAGCGTCAAGACAACTAGGGTTAGCGTCAGGACAAGTAGGGTTAGCGTCAGGACAACTAGGGTTAGCGTCAGGACAAGTAGGGTTAGCGTCAGGACAAGTAGGGTTAGCGTCAGGACAAGTAGGGTTAGCATCAGGACAAGTAGGGTTAGCGTCAGGACAACTAGGGTTAGCGTCAGGACAAGTAGGGTTAGCGTCAGGACAAGTAGGATTAGCGTCAGGACAAGTAGGGTTAGCGTCAGGACAAGTAGGGTTAGCGTCAGGACAACTAGGGTTAGCGTCAGGACAACTAGGGTTAGCGTCAGGACAACTAGGGTGAGTCAGGACAACTAGGGTTAGCGTCAGGACAACTAGGGTTAGCGTCAGGACAAGTAGGGTTAGCGTCAGGACAAGTAGGGTTAGTGTCAGGACAACTAGGGTTAGCGTCAGGACAACTAGTGTTAGCGTCAGGACAAGTAGGGTTAGCGTCAGGACAAGTAGGGTTAGCGTCAGAACAACTAGGGTTAGCGTCAGGACTACTAGGGTTAGCGTCAGGACAACTAGGGTTAGCGTCAGGACAAGTAGGGTTAGCGTCAGGACAACTAGGGTTAGCGTCAGGACAACTAGGGTTAGCGTCAGGACAAGTAGGTTTAGCGTCAGGACAAGTAGGGTTAGCGTCAGGACAACTAGGGTTAGCGTCAGGACAACTAGGGTTAGCGTCAGGACAACTAGGGTTAGCATCAGGACAACTAGGGTTAGCATCAGGACAAGTAGGGTTAGCATCAGGACAACTAGGGTTAGCGTCAGGACAACTAGGGTTAGCGTCAGGACAACTAGGGTTAGCGTCAGGACAACTAGGTTTAGCGTCAGGACAACTAGGGTTAGCGTCAGGACAACTAGGGTTAGTGTCAGGACAAGTAGGGTTAGCGTCAGGACAAGTAGTGTTAGCGTCAGGACAAGTAGGGTTAGCGTCAGGACAAGTAGGGTTAGCGTCAGGACAACTAGGGTTAGCGTCAGGACAACTAGGGTTAGCGTCAGGACAACTAGGGTGAGTCAGGACAACTAGGGTTAGCGTCAGGACAACTAGGGTTAGCGTCAGGACAACTAGGGTTAGCGTCAGGACAAGTAGGGTTAGCGTCAGGACAACTAGGGTTAGCGTCAGGACAACTAGTGTTAGCGTCAGGACAAGTAGGGTTAGCGTCAGGACAAGTAGGGTTAGAGTCAGAACAACTAGGGTTAGCGTCAGGACTACTAGGGTTAGCGTCAGGACAACTAGGGTTAGCGTCAGGACAAGTAGGGTTAGCGTCAGGACAACTAGGGTTAGCGTCAGGACAACTAGGGTTAGCGTCAGGACAAGTAGGTTTAGAGTCAGGACAAGTAGGGTTAGCGTCAGGACAACTAGGGTTAGCGTCAGGACAACTAGGGTTAGCGTCAGGACAAGTAGGGTTAGCGTCAGGACAACTAGGGTTAGCGTCAGGACAACTAGGGTTAGCGTCAGGACAACTAGGGTTAGCATCAGGACAACTAGGGTTAGCATCAGGACAAGTAGGGTTAGCGTCAGGACAACTAGGGATAGCGTCAGGACAACTAGGGTTAGCGTCAGGACAAGTAGGGTTAGCGTCAGGACAAGTAGGGTTAGCGTCAGGACAAGTAGGGTTAGCGTCAGGACAAGTAGGGTTAGCGTCAGGACAAGTAGGATTAGCGTCAGGACAAGTAGGGTTAGCGTCAGGACAAGTAGGGTTAGCATCAGGACAACTAGGGTTAGCGTCAGGACAAGTAGGGTTAGCGTCAGGACAAGTAGTGTTAGCGTCAGGACAAGTAGGGTTAGCGTCAGGACAAGTAGGGTTAGCGTCAGGACAACTAGGGTTAGCGTCAGGACAACTAGGGTTAGCGTCAGGACAACTAGGGTGAGTCAGGACAACTAGGGTTAGCGTCAGGACAACTAGGGTTAGCGTCAGGACAAGTAGGGTTAGCGTCAGGACAAGTAGGGTTAGCGTCAGGACAACTAGGGTTAGCGTCGGGACAACTAGTGTTAGCGTCAGGACAAGTAGGGTTAGCGTCAGGACAAGTAGGGTTAGCGTCAGAACAACTAGGGTTAGCGTCAGGACTACTAGGGTTAGCGTCAGGACAACTAGGGTTAGCGTCAGGACAAGTAGGGTTAGCGTCAGGACAACTAGGGTTAGCGTCAGGACAACTAGGGTTAGCGTCAGGACAAGTAGGTTTAGCGTCAGGACAAGTAGGGTTAGCGTCAGGACAACTAGGGTTAGCGTCAGGACAACTAGGGTTAGCGTCAGGACAAGTAGGGTTAGCGTCAGGACAACTAGGGTTAGCGTCAGGACAACTAGGGTTAGCATCAGGACAACTAGGGTTAGCATCAGGACAAGTAGGGTTAGCATCAGGACAACTAGTGTTAGCGTTAGGACAACTAGGGTTAGCGTCAGGACAACTAGGGTTAGCGTCAGGACAACTAGGTTTAGCGTCAGGACAACTAGGGTTAGCGTCAGGACAACTAGGGTTAGTGTCAGGACAAGTAGGGTTAGGGTCAGGACAAGTAGTGTTAGCGTCAGGACAAGTAGGGTTAGCGCCAGGACAAGTAGGGTTAGCGTCAGGACAACTAGGGTTAGCGTCAGGACAACTAGGGTTAGCGTCAGGACAACTAGGGTGAGTCAGGACAACTAGGGTTAGCGTCAGGACAACTAGGGTTAGCGTCAGGACAACTAGGGTTAGCGTCAGGACAAGTAGGGTTAGCGTCAGGACAACTAGGGTTAGCGTCAGGACAACTAGTGTTAGCGTCAGGACAAGTAGGGTTAGCGTCAGGACAAGTAGGGTTAGAGTCAGAACAACTAGGGTTAGCGTCAGGACTACTAGGGTTAGCGTCAGGACAACTAGGGTTAGCGTCAGGACAAGTAGGGTTAGCGTCAGGACATCTAGGGTTAGCGTCAGGACAACTAGGGTTAGCGTCAGGACAAGTAGGTTTAGCGTCAGGACAAGTAGGGTTAGCGTCAGGACAACTAGGGTTAGCGTCAGGACAACTAAGGTTAGCGTCAGGACAAGTAGGGTTAGCGTCAGGACAACTAGGGTTAGCGTCAGGACAACTAGGGTTAGCATCAGGACAACTAGGGTTAGCATCAGGACAACTAGGGTTAGCATCAGGACAAGTAGGGTTAGCGTCAGGACAACTAGGGATAGCGTCAGGACAAGTAGGGTTAGCGTCAGGACAAGTAGGGTTAGCGTCAGGACAAGTAGGGTTAGCGTCAGGACAAGTAGGGTTAGCGTCAGGACAAGTAGGGTTAGCGTCAGGACAAGTAGGATTAGCGTCAGGACAAGTAGGGTTAGCGTCAGGACAACTAGGGTTAGCGTCAGGACAACTAGGGTTAGCGTCAGGACAACTAGGGTTAGCGTCAGGACAAGTAGGGTTAGCGTCAGGACAACTAGGGTTAGCGTAAGGACAACTAGGGTTAGCGTCAGGACAACTAAGGTTAGCGTCAGGACAAGTAGGGTTAGCGTCAGGACAACTAGGGTTAGCGTCAGGACAAGTAGGGTTAGCGTCAGGACAAGTAGGGTTAGCATCAGGACAAGTAGGGTTAGCGTCAGGACAAGTAGGGTTAGCGTCAGGACAACTAGGGTTAGCGTCAGGACAACTAGGGTTAGGGTCAGGACAAGTAGGGTTAGCGTCAGGACAACTTGGGTTAGCGTCAGGACAACTAGGGTTAGCGTCAGGACAACTTGGGTTAGCGTCAGGACAACTAGGTTTAGCTTCAGGACAACTAGGTTTAGCGTCATTACAACTAGGGTTAGCATCAGGACAACTAGGGTTAGCTTCAGGACAACTAGGGTTAGCTTCAGGACAACTAGGTTTAGCGTCAGGACAACTAGGGTTAGCGTCAGGACAACTAGGGTTAGCGTCAGGACAAGTAGGGTTAGCGTCAGGACAAGTAGTGTTAGCATCAGGACAAGTAGGGTTAGCGTCAGGACAACTAGGGTTAGCGTCAGGACAACTAGGGTTAGCGTCAGGACAACTATGGTTAGCGTCAGGACAACTAGGGTTAGCGTCAGGACAACTAGGGTTAGAGTCAGGACAACTAGGGTTAGCGTCAGGACAACTAGGGTTAGCGTCAGGACAACTAGGGTTAGCGTCAGGACAAGTAGGGTTAGCGTCAGGACAAGTAGGGTTCGCGTCAGGACAACTAGGGTTAGCGTCAGGACAACTAGTGGTAGCGTCAGGACAAGTAGGGTTAGCTTCAGGACAAGTAGCGTTAGCGTCAGGACAAGTAGGGTTAGCGTCAGGACAACTAGGGTTAGCATCAGGACAACTAGGGTTAGCGTCAGGACAACATGGGTTAGCGTCAGGACAACTAGGGTTAGCGTTAGGACAGCTAGGGTTAGCGTCAGGACAACTAGGGTTAGCGTCAGGACAACTAGGGTTAGCGTCAGGACAAGTAGGGTTAGCGTCAGGACAAGTAGGGTTAGCGTCAGGACAACTAGGGTTAGCGTCAGGATAACTAGGGTTAGCGTCAGGACAAGTAGGGTTAGCGTCAGGAAAACTAGGGTTAGCTTCAGGACAACTAGGGTTAGCATCAGGACAACTAGGGTTAGCGTCAGGACAACTAGGGTTAGCGTCAGGACAAGTAGGGTTAGCGTCAGGACAAGTAGGGTTAGCGTCAGGACAAGTAGGGTTAGCTTCAGGACAACTAGGGTTAGCGTCAGGACAACTAGGGTTAGCCTCAGGACAGCTAGGGTTAGCATCAGGACAACTAGGGTTAGCGTCAGGACAAGTAGGGTTAGCGTCAGGAAAACTAGGGTTAGCGTCAGGACAACTAGGGTTAGCATCAGGACAACTATGGTTAGCATCAGGACAACTAGGGTTAGCGTCAGGACAACTAGGGTTAGCGTCAGGACAACTAGGGTTAACGTCAAGACAACTAGGGTTAGCGTTAGGACAGCTAGGGTTAGCGTCAGGACAACTAGGGTTAGCGTCAGGACAACTAGGGTTAGCGTCAGGACAACTAGGGTTAGCGTCAGGACAAGTAGGGTTAGCGTCAGGACAAGTAGGGTTAGCGTCAGGACTACTAGGGTTAGCGTCAGGACAACTAGGGTTAGCGTCAGGACAAGTAGGGTTAGCGTCAGGAAAACTAGGGTTAGCTTCAGGACAACTAGGGTTAGCATCAGGACAACTAGGGTTAGCGTCAGGACAACTAGGGTTAGCGTCAGGACAAGTAGGGTTAGCGTCAGGACAAGTAGGGCTAGCGTCAGGACAAGTAGGGTTAGCGTCAGGACAACTAGGGTTAGCGTCAGGACAACTAGGGTTAGCCTCAGAACAGCTAGGGTTAGCATCAGGACAACTAGGGTTAGCGTCAGGACAAGTAGGGTTAGCGTCAGGAAAACTAGGGTTAGCGTCAGGACAACTAGGGTTAGCATCAGGACAACTAGGGTTAGCATCAGGACAACTAGGGTTAGGGTCAGGACAAGTAGGGTTAGCGTAAGGACAAGTAGGGTTAGCGTCAGGACAAGTAGGGTTAGCGTCAGGACACGTAGGGTTAGCGTCAGGACAACTAGGGTTAGCGTCAGGACAACTAGGGTTAGCCTCAGGACAACTAGGGTTAACGTCAGGACAACTAGGGTTAGCATCAGGACAACTAGGGTTAGCGTCAGGACAACTAGGTTTAGCGTCAGGACAAGTAGGGTTAGCGTCAGGACAACTAGGGTTAGCGTCAGGACAACTAGGGTTAGCGTCAGGACAAGTAGGGTGAGCTTCAGGACAACTAGGGTTAGCGTCAGGACAACTAGGGTTAGCGTCAGGACAACTAGGGTTAGCGTCAGGACAACTAGGGTTAGCGTCAGGACAACTAGGGTTAGCGTCAGGACAAGTAGGGTTAGCGTCAGGACAACTAGGGTTAGCGTCAGGACAACTAGGGTTAGCGTCAGGACAACTAGGGTTAGCGTCAGGACAAGTAGGGTTAGCCTCAGGACAACTAGGGTTAGCGTCAGGACAACTAGGGTTAGCGTCAGGACAATTAGGGTTAGCGTCAGGACAACTAGGGTTAGCGTCAGGACAACTAGGGTTAGCGTCAGGACAACTAGGGTTAAAGTCAGGACAACTAGGGTTAGCGTCAGGACAACTAGGGTTAGCATCAGGACAACTAGGTTAGCGTCAGGACAACTAGGGTTAGCGTCAGGACAACTAGGGTTACTGTCAGGACAACTAGGGTTAGCGTCAGGACAACTAGGGTTAGCGTCAGGACAACTAGGGTTAGCGTCAGGACAACTAGGGTTAGCGTCAGAACAACTAGGTTTAGCGTCATTACAACTAGGGTTAGCATCAGGACAACTAGGGTTAGCGTCAGGACAACTAGGGTTAGCGCCAGGACAACTAGGGTTAGCGTCAGGACAACTAGGGTTAGCGTCAGGACAACTAGGGTTAGCGTCAGGACAACTAGGGTTAGCGTCAGGACAACTAGGTTTAGCGTCAGGACAACTAGGGTTAGCGTCAGGACAACTAGGGTTAGCGTCAGGACAACTAGGGTTACCGTCAGGACAACTAGGGTTAGCGTCAGGACAACTAGGGTTAGCGTCAGGACAACTAGGGTTAGCATCAGGACAACTAGGGTTAGCGTCAGGACAAGTAGGGTTAGCGTCAGGACAACTAGGGTTAGCGTCAGGACAACTAGGGTTAGCGTCAGGACAATTAGGGTTAGCGTCAGGACAACTAGGGTTAGCGTCAGGACAACTAGGGTTAGCGTCAGGACAACTAGGGTTAAAGTCAGGACAACTAGGGTTAGCGTCAGGACAACTAGGGTTAGCATCAGGACAACTAGGGTTAGCGTCAGGACAACTAGGGTTAGCGTCAGGACAACTAGGGTTACTGTCAGGACAACTAGGGTTAGCGTCAGGACAACTAGGGTTAGCGTCAGGACAACTAGGGTTAGCGTCAGGACAACTAGGTTTAGCGTCATTACAACTAGGGTTAGCATCAGGACAACTAGGGTTAGCGTCAGGACAAATAGGATTAGCGCCAGGACAACTAGGGTTAGCGTCAGGACAACTAGTGTTAGCGTCAGGACAACTAGGGTTAGCGTCAGGACAACTATGGTTAGCGTCAGGACAACTAGTGTTAGCGTCAGGACAAGTAGGGTTAGCGTCAGGACAAGTAGCGTTAGCGTCAGGACAAGTAGGGTTAGCGTCAGGACAACTAGGGTTAGCGTCAGGACAACTAGGGTTAGCGTCAGGACAAGTAGGGTTAGCGTCAGGACAACTAGGGTTAGAGTCAGGACAACTAGGGTTAGCGTCAGGACAACTAGGGTTAGCGTCAGGACAACTAGGGTTAGCGTCAGGACAACTAGGGTTAGCGTCAGGACAAGTAGGGTTAGCGTCAGGACAACTAGGGTTAGCGTCAGGACAACTAGGGTTAGCCTCAGGACAGCTAGGGTTAGCATCAGGACAACTAGGGTTAGCGTCAGGACAAGTAGGGTTAGCATCATGAAAACTAGGGTTAGCCTCAGGACAACTAGGGTTAGCATCAGGACAACTAGGGTTAGCATCAGGACAACTAGGGTTAGCGTCAGGACAAGTAGGGTTAGCGTCAGGACAAGTAGGGTGAGCGTCAGGACAAGTAGGGTTAGCGTCAGGACAACTAGGGTTAGCGTCAGGACAACTAGGGTTAGCCTCAGGACAACTAGGGTTAACGTCAGGACAACTAGGGTTAGCGTCAGGACAACTAGGTTTAGCGTCAGGACAAGTAGGGTTAGCGTCAGGACAACTAGGGTTAGCGTCAGGACAACTAGGGTTAGCGTCAGGACAAGTAGGGTTAACTTCAGGACAACTAGGGTTAGCGTCAGGACAACTAGGGTTAGCGTCAGGACAAGTAGGGTTAGCGTAGGACAACTAGGGTTAGCATCAGGACAACTAGGGTTAGCGTCAGGACAAGTAGGGTTAGCGTCAGGACAACTACGGTTAGCATCAGGACAACTAGGGTTAGCGTCAGGACAACTAGGGTTAGCGTCAGGACAAGTAGGGTTAGCGTCAGGACAACTAGGGTTAGCGTCAGGACAACTAGGGTTAGCGTCAGGACAAGTAGGGTTAGCGTCAGGACAACTAGGGTTAGCGTCAGGACAACTAGGGTTAGCGTCAGGACAACTAGGGTTAAAGTCAGGACAACTAGGGTTAGCGTCAGGACAACTAGGGTTAGCGTCAGGACAACTAGGGTTACCGTCAGGACAACTAGGGTTAGCATCAGGACAACTAGGGTTAGCGTCAGGACAACTAGGGTTAGCGCCAGGACAACTAGGGTTAGCGTCAGGACAACTAGGGTTAGCGTCAGGACAACTAGGGTTAGCGTCAGGACAACTAGGGTTAGCGTCAGGACAAGTAGGGTTAGCGTAAGGACAAGTAGGCTTAGCGTCAGGACAACTAGGGTTAGCGTCAGGACAACTAGGGTTAGTGTCAGGACAACTAGGGTTAGCGTCAGGACAACTAGGGTTAGCATCAGGACAACTAGGGTTAGAGTCAGGACAACTAGGGTTAGCGTCAGGACAACTAGGGTTAGCCTCAGGACAACTAGGGTTAGCGTCAGGACAAGTAGGGTTAGCGTCAGGACAAGTAGGGTTAGCGTCAGGACAAGTAGGGTTAGCATCAGGACAAGTAGGGTTAGCGTCAGAACAACTAGGGTTAGCGTCAGGACAACTAGGGTTAACGTCAGGACAACTAGGGTTAGCGTCAGGACAACTAGGGTTAGCGTCAGGACAACTAGGGTTACGTCAGGACAACTAGGGTTAGCGTCAGGACAACTAGGGTTACTGTCAGGACAACTAGGGTTAGCGTCAGGACAACTAGGGTTAGCATCAGAACAACTAGGGTTAGCGTCAGGACAACTAGGGTTAGCGTCAGGACAACTAGGTTTAGCGTCAGGACAACTAGGTTTAGCGTCATTACAACTAGGGTTAGCATCAGGACAAATAGGGTTAGCTTCAGGACAACTAGGGTTAGCGTCAGGACAACTAGGTTTAGCGTCAGGACAACTAGGGTTAACGTCAGGACAACTAGGGTTAGCATCAGGACAAGTAGGGTTAGCATCAGGACAAGTAGTGTTAGCGTCAGGACAAGTAGGGTTAGCGTCAGGACAACTAGGGTTAGCGTCAGGACAACTAGGGTTAGCATCAGGACAAGTAGGGTTAGCGTCAGGACAACTAGGGTTAGCGTCAGGACAAGTAGGGTTAGCGTCAGGACAAGTAGGGTTAGCGTCAGGACAAGTAGGGTTAGCGTCAGGACAACTAGGGTTAGCGTCAGGACAAGTAGGGTTAGCGTCAGGACAACTAGGGTTAGCGTCAGGACAAGTAGGGTTAGCGTCAGGACAACTAGGGTTAGCGTCAGGACAAGTAGGGTTAGCGTCAGGACAAATAGGGTTAGCGTCAGGACAAGTAGGGTTAGCGTCAGGACAAGTAGGGTTAGCGTCAGGACAAGTAGGGTTAGCGTCAGGACAACTAGGGTTAGGGTCAGGACAAGTAGGGTTAGCGTCAGGACAACTTGGGTTAGCGTCAGGACAACTAGGGTTAGCGTCAGGACAACTAGGGTTAGCGTCAGGACAACTAGGGTTAGCGTCAGGACAACTTGGGTTAGTGTCAGGACAACTAGGGTTAGCGTCAGGACAACTAGTGTTAGCATCAGGACAAGTAGGGTTCGCGTCAGGACAACTAGGGTTAGCGTCAGGACAACTAGGGTTAGCGTCAGGACAACTAGGGTTAGCGTCAGGACAACTAGGGTTAGCCTCAGGACAGCTAGGGTTAGCATCAGGACAACTAGGGTTAGCGTCAGGACAAGTAGGGTTAGCGTCAGGAAAACTAGGGTTAGCGTCAGGACAACTAGGGTTAGCATCAGGACAACTAGGGTTAGCGTCAGGACAAGTAGGGTTAGCGTCAGGACAAGTAGGGTTAGCGTCAGGACAAGTAGGGTTAGCATCAGGACAAGTAGGGTTAGCGTCAGGACAACTAGGGTTAGCGTCAGGACAACTAGGGTTAGCCTCAGGACAACTAGGGTTAACGTCAGGTCAACTAGGGTTAGCATCAGGACAACTAGGGTTAGCGTCAGGACAACTAGGGTTAGCGTCAGGACAACTAGGTTTAGCGTCATTACAACTAGGGTTAGCATCAGGACAACTAGGGTTAGCGTCAGGACAAATAGGGTTAGCGCCAGGACAACTAGGGTTAGCGTCAGGACAACTAGTGTTAGCGTCAGGACAACTAGGGTTACTGTCAGGACAACTAGGGTTAGCATCAGGACAACTAGGGTTAGCGTCAGGACAACTAGGGTTAGCGTCAGGACAACTAGGTTTAGCGTCATTACAACTAGGGTTAGCATCAGGACAACTAGGGTTAGCGTCAGGACAAATAGGGTTAGCGCCAGGACAACTAGGGTTAGCGTCAGGACAACTAGTGTTAGCGTCAGGACAACTAGGGTTAGCGTCAGGACAACTATGGTTAGCGTCAGGACAACTAGGGTTAGCGTCAGGACAAGTAGGGTTAGCGTCAGGACAAGTAGTGTTAGCGTCAGGACAAGTAGGGTTAGCGTCAGGACAAGTAGGGTTAGCGTCAGGACAACTAGGGTTAGCGTCAGGACAACTAGGGTTAGCGTCAGGACAACTAGGGTTAGAGTCAGGACAACTAGGGTTAGCGTCAGGACAACTAGGGTTAGCGTCAGGACAACTAGGGTTAGCGTCAGGACAACTAGGGTTAGCGTCAGGACAAGTAGGGTTAGCGTCATGACAAGTAGGGTTCGCGTCAGGACAACTAGGGTTAGCGTCAGGACAACTAGTGTTAGCGTCAGGACAAGTAGGGTTAGCGTCAGGACAAGTAGCGTTAGCGTCAGGACAAGTAGGGTTAGCATCAGGACAACTAGGGTTAGCGTCAGGACAACTAGGGTTAGCGTCAGGACAACTAGGGTTAGCGTTAGGACAGCTAGGGTTAGCGTCAGGACAACTAGGGTTAGCGTCAGGACAAGTAGGGTTAGCGTCAGGACAAGTAGGGTTAGCGTCAGGACAACTAGGGTTAGCGTCAGGACAACTAGGGTTAGCCTCAGGACAGCTAGGGTTAGCATCAGGACAACTAGGGTTAGCGTCAGGACAAGTAGGGTTAGCATCATGAAAACTAGGGTTAGCGTCAGGACAACTAGGGTTAGCATCAGGACAACTAGGGTTAGCATCAGGACAACTAGGGTTAGCGTCAGGACAAGTAGGGTTAGCGTCAGGACAAGTAGGGTTAGCGTCAGGACAAGTAGGGTTAGCGTCAGGACAACTAGGGTTAGCGTCAGGACAACTAGGGTTAGCCTCAGGACAACTAGGGTTAACGTCAGGACAACTAGGGTTAGCATCAGGACAACTAGGTTTAGCGTCAGGACAAGTAGGGTTAGCGTCAGGACAACTAGGGTTAGCGTCAGGACAACTAGGTTTAGCGTCAGGACAACTAGGGTTAGCGTCAGGACAACTAGGGTTAGCATCAGGACAAGTAGGGTTAGCGTCAGGACAAGTAGTGTTAGCGTCAGGACAAGTAGGGTTAGCGTCAGGACAACTAGGGTTAGCGTCAGGACAACTAGGGTTAGCGTCAGGACAACTAGGGTTAGCATCAGGACAAGTAGGGTTAGCGTCAGGACAACTAGGGTTAGCGTCAGGACAAGTAGGGTTAGCGTCAGGACAAGTAGGGTTAGCGTCAGGACAACTAGGGTTAGCGTCAGGACAAGTAGGGTTAGCGTCAGGACAACTAGGGTTAGCGTCAGGACAAGTAGGGTTAGCGTCAGGACAACTAGGGTTAGCGTCAGGACAAGTAGGGTTAGCGTCAGGACAACTAGGGTTAGCGTCAGGACAACTAGGGTTAGCGTCAGGACAAGTAGGGTTAGCGTCAGGACAAGTAGGGTTAGCGTCAGGACAAGTAGGGTTAGGGTCAGGACAACTAGGGTTAGGGTCAGGACAAGTAGGGTTAGCGTCAGGACAACTTGGGTTAGCGTCAGGACAACTAGGGTTAGCGTCAGGACAACTAGGGTTAGCGTCAGGACAACTAGGGTTAGCGTCAGGACAACTTGGGTTAGCGTCAGGACAACTAGGGTTAGCGTCAGGACAACTAGTGTTAGCGTCAGGACAAGTAGGGTTCACGTCAGGACAACTAGGGTTAGCGTCAGGACAACTAGTGTTAGCGTCAGGACAAGTAGGGTTAGCGTCAGGACAAGTAGCGTTAGCGTCAGGACAACTAGGGTTAGCGTCAGGACAACTAGGGTTAGCGTCAGGACAACTAGGGTTAGCGTCAGGACAACTAGGGTTAGCGTTAGGACAGCTAGGGTTAGCATCAGGACAAGTAGGGTTAGCGTCAGGACAACTAGGGTTAGCGTCAGGACAAGTAGGGTTAGCGTCAGGACAAGTAGGGTTAGTGTCAGGACAAGTAGGGTTAGCGTCAGGACAACTAGGGTTAGCGTCAGGACAACTAGGGTTAGCCTCAGGACAGCTAGGGTTAGCATCAGGACAACTAGGGTTAGCGTCAGGACAAGTAGGGTTAGCGTCAGGAAAACTAGGGTTAGCGTCAGGACAACTAGGGTTAGCATCAGGACAACTAGGGTTAGCGTCAGGACAAGTAGGGTTAGCGTCAGGACAAGTAGGGTTAGCGTCAGGACAAGTAGGGTTAGCGTCAGGACAAGTAGGGTTAGCGTCAGGACAACTAGGGTTAGCGTCAGGACAACTAGGGTTAGCCTCAGGACAACTAGGGTTAATGTCAGGTCAACTAGGGTTAGCATCAGGACAACTAGGGTTAGCGTCAGGACAACTAGGGTTAGCGTCAGGACAACTAGGGTTAGCGTCAGGACAACTAGGTTTAGCGTCATTACAACTAGGGTTAGCATCAGGACAACTAGGGTTAGCGTCAGGACAAATAGGGTTAGTGCCAGGACAACTAGGGTTAGCGTCAGGACAACTAGTGTTAGCGTCAGGACAACTAGGGTTACTGTCAGGACAACTAGGGTTAGCGTCAGGACAACTAGGGTTAGCGTCAGGACAACTAGGGTTAGCGTCAGGACAACTAGGTTTAGCGTCATTACAACTAGGGTTAGCATCAGGACAACTAGGGTTAGCGTCAGGACAAATAGGGTTAGCGCCAGGACAACTAGGGTTAGCGTCAGGACAACTAGTGTTAGCGTCAGGACAACTAGGGTTAGCGTCAGGACAACTATGGTTAGCATCAGGACAACTAGGGTTAGCGTCAGGACAAGTAGGGTTAGCGTCAGGACAAGTAGTGTTAGCGTCAGGACAAGTAGGGTTAGCGTCAGGACAAGAAGGGTTAGCGTCAGGACAACTAGGGTTAGCGTCAGGACAACTAGGGTTAGCGTCAGGACAACTAGGGTTAGAGTCAGGACAACTAGGGTTAGCGTCAGGACAACTAGGGTTAGCGTCAGGACAACTAGGGTTAGCGTCAGGACAAGTAGGGTTAGCGTCATGACAAGTAGGGTTTGCGTCAGGACAACTAGGGTTAGCGTCAGGACAACTAGTGTTAGCGTCAGGACAAGTAGGGTTAGCGTCAGGACAAGTAGCGTTAGCGTCAGGACAAGTAGGGTTAGCATCAGGACAACTAGGGTTAGCGTCAGGACAACTAGGGTTAGCGTCAGGACAACTAGGGTTAGCGTTAGGACAGCTTGGGTTAGCGTCAGGACAACTAGGGTTAGCGTCAGGACAAGTAGGGTTAGCGTCAGGACAAGTAGGGTTAGCGTCAGGACAAGTAGGGTTAGCGTCAGGACAACTAGGGTTAGCGTCAGGACAACTAGGGTTAGCCTCAGGACAGCTAGGGTTAGCATCAGGACAACTAGGGTTAGCGTCAGGACAAGTAGGGTTAGCGTCATGAAAACTAGGGTTAGCGTCAGGACAACTAGGGTTAGCATCAGGACAACTAGGGTTAGCATCAGGACAACTAGGGTTAGCGTCAGGACAAGTAGGGTTAGCGTCAGGACAAGTAGGGTTAGCGTCAGGACAAGTAGGGTTAGCGTCAGGACAACTAGGGTTAGCGTCAGGACAACTAGGGTTAGCCTCAGGACAACTAGGGTTAACGTCAGGACAACTAGGGTTAGCGTCAGGGCAACTAGGTTTAGCGTCAGGACAAGTAGGGTTAGCGTCAGGACAACTAGGGTTAGCGTCAGGACAACTAGGGTTAGCGTCAGGACAAGTAGGGTTAGCTTCAGGACAACTAGGGTTAGCGTCAGGACAACTAGGGTTAGCGTCAGGACAAGTAGGGTTAGCGTAGGACAACTAGGATTAGCATCAGGACAACTAGGGTTAGCGTCAGGACAAGTAGGGTTAGCGTCAGGACAACAAGGGTTAGCATCAGGACAACTAGGGTTAGCGTCAGGACAACTAGGGTTAGCGTCAGGACAAGTAGGGTTAGCGTCAGGACAACTAGGGTTAGCGTCAGGACAACTAGGGTTAGCGTCAGGACAAGTAGGGTTAGCGTCAGGACAACTAGGGTTAGCGTCAGGACAACTAGGGTTAGCGTCAGGACAACTAGGGTTAAAGTCAGGACAACTAGGGTTAGCGTCAGGACAACTAGGGTTAGCGTCAGGACAACTAGGGTTACCGTCAGGACAACTAGGGTTAGCATCAGGACAACTAGGGTTAGCGTCAGGACAACTAGGGTTAGCGCCAGGACAACTAGGGTTAGCGTCAGGACAACTAGGGTTAGCGTCAGGACAACTAGGGTTAGCGTCAGGACAACTAGGGTTAGCGTCAGGACAAGTAGGGTTAGCGTAAGGACAAGTAGGGTTAGCGTCAGGACAACTAGGGTTAGCGTCAGGACAACTAGGGTTAGTGTCAGGACAACTAGGGTTAGCGTCAGGACAACTAGGGTTAGCATCAGGACAACTAGGGTTAGAGTCAGGACAACTAGGGTTAGCGTCAGGACAACTAGGGTTAGCGTCAGGACAACTAGGGTTAGCGTCAGGACAAGTAGGGTTAGCGTCAGGACAAGTAGGGTTAGCGTCAGGACAAGTAGGGTTAGCGTCAGGACAAGTAGGGTTAGCGTCAGGACAATTAGGGTTAGCGTCAGAACAACTAGGGTTAGCGTCAGGACAACTAGGGTTAACGTCAGGACAACTAGGGTTAGCGTCAGGACAACTAGGGTTAAAGTCAGGACAACTAGGGTTAGCGTCAGGACAACTAGGGTTAGCGTCAGGACAACTAGGGTTACGTCAGGACAACTAGGGTTAGCGTCAGGACAACTAGGGTTACTGTCAGGACAACTAGGGTTAGCGTCAGGACAACTAGGGTTAGCATCAGAACAACTAGGGTTAGCGTCAGGACAACTAGGGTTAGCGTCAGGACAACTAGGTTTAGCGTCAGGACAACTAGGTTTAGCGTCATTACAACTAGGGTTAGCATCAGGACAACTAGGGTTAGCTTCAGGACAACTAGGGTTAGCGTCAGGACAACTAGGTTTAGCGTCAGGACAACTAGGGTTAGCGTCAGGACAACTAGGGTTAGCATCAGGACAAGTAGGGTTAGCGTCAGGACAAGTAGTGTTAGCGTCAGGACAAGTAGGGTTAGCGTCAGGACAACTAGGGTTAGCGTCAGGACAACTAGGGTTAGCATCAGGACAACTAGGGTTAGCATCAGGACAAGTAGGGTTAGCGTCAGGACAACTAGGGTTAGCGTCAGGACAAGTAGGGTTAGCGTCAGGACAAGTAGGGTTAGCGTCAGGACAACTAGAGTTAGCGGCAGGACAAGTAGGGTTAGCGTCAGGACAACTAGGGTTAGCGTCAGGACAAGTAGGGTTAGCGTCAGGACAATTAGGGTTAGCGTCAGGACAAGTAGGGTTAGCGTCAGGACAACTAGGGTTAGCGTCAGGACAACTAGGGTTAGCGTCAGGACAAGTAGGGTTAGCGTCAGGACAAGTAGGGTTAGCGTCAGGACAACTAGGGTTAGGGTCAGGACAAGTAGGGTTAGCGTCAGGACAACTTGGGTTAGCGTCAGGACAACTAGGGTTAGCGTCAGGACAACTAGGGTTAGCGTCAGGACAACTAGGGTTAGCGTCAGGACAACTTGGGTTAGCGTCAGGACAACTAGGGTTAGCGTCAGGACAACTAGTGTTAGCGTCAGGACAACTAGGGTTAGCGTCAGGACAACTAGGGTTAGCATCAGGACAAGTAGGGTTAGCGTCAGGACAAGTAGGGTTAGCGTCAGGACAACTAGGGTTAGCGTCAGGACAACTAGGGTTAGCATCAGGACAAGTAGGGTTAGCGTCAGGAAAACTAGGGTTAGCTTCAGGACAACTAGGGTTAGCATCAGGACAACTAGGGTTAGCGTCAGGACAAGTAGGGTTAGCGTCAGGACAAGTAGGGTTAGTGTCAGGACAAGTAGGGTTAGCCTCAGGACAACTAGGGTTAGCGTCAGGACAACTAGGGTTAGCCTCAGGACAGCTAGGGTTAGCATCAGGACAACTAGGGTTAGCGTCAGGACAAGTAGGGTTAGCGTCAGGAAAACTAGGGTTAGCGTCAGGACAACTAGGGTTAGCATCAGGACAACTAGGGTTAGCGTCAGGACAAGTAGAGTTAGCGTCAGGACAAGTAGGGTTAGCGTCAGGACAAGTAGGGTTAGCGTCAGGACAAGTAGGGTTAGCATCAGGACAACTAGGGTTAGCGTCAGGACAACTAGGGTTAGCCTCAGGACAACTAGGGTTAACGTCAGGTCAACTAGGGTTAGCATCAGGACAACTAGGGTTAGCGTCAGGACAACTAGGTTTAGCGTCAGGACAAGTAGGGTTAGCGTCAGGACAACTAGGGTTAGCGTCAGGACAACTAGGGTTAGCGTCAGGACAAGTAGGGTTAGCTTCAGGACAACTAGGGTTAGCGTCAGGACAACTAGGGTTAGCGTCAGGACAACTAGGGTTAGCGTCAGGACAACTAGGGTTAGCGTCAGGACAAGTAGGGTTAGCGTCAGGACAACTAGGGTTAGCGTCAGGACAACTAGGGTTAGCGTCAGGACAACTAGGGTTAGCGTCAGGACAAGTAGGGTTAGCGACAGGACAACTAGGGTTAGCGTCAGGACAACTAGGGTTAGCGTCAGGACAAGTAGGGTTAGCGTCAGGACAACTAGGGTTAGCGTCAGGACAACTAGGGTTAGCGTCAGGACAACTAGGGTTAAAGTCAGGACAACTAGGGTTAGCATCAGGACAACTAGGGTTAGCGTCAGGACAACTAGGGTTAGCGTCAGGACAACTAGGGTTACCATCAGGACAACTAGGGTTAGCGTCAGGACAACTAGGGTTAGCGTCAGGACAACTAGGGTTAGCATCAGGACAACTAGGGTTAGCGTCAGGACAAGTAGGGTTAGCGTCAGGACAACTAGGGTTAGCGTCAGGACAAATAGGGTTAGCGTCAGGACAACTAGGGTTAGCATCAGGACAACTAGGGTTAGCGTCAGGACAACTAGGGTTAGTGTTAGGACAGCTAGGGTTAGCGTCAGGACAACTAGGGTTAGCGTCAGGACAACTAGGGTTAGCATCAGGACAAGTAGGGTTAGCGTCAGGACAAGTAGGGTTAGCGTCAGGACAACTAGGGTTAGCGTCAGGACAACTAGGGTTAGCATCAGGACAAGTAGGGTTAGCATCAGGAAAACTAGGGTTAGCTTCAGGACAACTAGGGTTAGCATCAGGACAACTAGGGTTAGCGTCAGGACAAGTAGGGTTAGCGTCAGGACAAGTAGGGTTAGTGTCAGGACAAGTAGGGTTAGCGTCAGGACAACTAGGGTTAGCGTCAGAACAACTAGGGTTAGCCTCAGGACAGCTAGGGTTAGCATCAGGACAACTAGGGTTAGCGTCAGGACAAGTAGGGTTAGCGTCAGGAAAACTAGGGTTAGCGTCAGGACAACTAGGGTTAGCATCAGGACAACTAGGGTTAACGTCAGGTCAACTAGGGTTAGCATCAGGACAACTAGGGTTAGCGTCAGGACAACTAGGGTTAGCATCAGGACAACTAGGGTTAGCGTCAGGACAAGTAGGGTTAGCGTCAGGACAACTAGGGTTAGCGTCAGGACAACTAGGGTTAGCGTCAGGACAAGTAGGGTTAGCGACAGGACAACTAGGGTTAGCGTCAGGACAACTAGGGTTAGCGTCAGGACAAGTAGGGTTAGCGTCAGGACAACTAGGGTTAGCGTCAGGACAACTAGGGTTAGCGTCAGGACAACTAGGGTTAAAGTCAGGACAACTAGGGTTAGCGTCAGGACAACTAGGGTTAGCGTCAGGACAACTAGGGTTAGCGTCAGGACAACTAGGGTTAGCATCAGGACAACTAGGGTTAGCGTCAGGACAACTAGGGTTAGCGTTAGGACAGCTAGGGTTAGCGTCAGGACAACTAGGGTTAGCGTCAGGACAACTAGGGTTAGCATCAGGACAAGTAGGGTTAGCGTCAGGACAAGTAGGGTTAGCGTCAGGACAACTAGGGTTAGCGTCAGGACAACTAGGGTTAGCATCAGGACAAGTAGGGTTAGCATCAGGAAAACTAGGGTTAGCTTCAGGACAACTAGGGTTAGCATCAGGACAACTAGGGTTAGCGTCAGGACAAGTAGGGTTAGCGTCAGGACAAGTAGGGTTAGTGTCAGGACAAGTAGGGTTAGCGTCAGGACAACTAGGGTTAGCGTCAGGACAACTAGGGTTAGCCTCAGGACAGCTAGGGTTAGCATCAGGACAACTAGGGTTAGCGTCAGGACAAGTAGGGTTAGCGTCAGGAAAACTAGGGTTAGCGTCAGGACAACTAGGGTTAGCATCAGGACAACTAGGGTTAACGTCAGGTCAACTAGGGTTAGCATCAGGACAACTAGGGTTAGCGTCAGGACAACTAGGTTTAGCGTCAGGACAAGTAGGGCTAGCGTCAGGACAACTAGGGTTAGCGTCAGGACAACTAGGGTTAGCGTCAGGACAAGTAGGGTTAGCTTCAGGACAACTAGGGTTAGCGTCAGGACAACTAGGGTTAGCGTCAGGACAACTAGGGTTAGCGTCAGGACAACTAGGGTTAGCGTCAGGACAAGTAGGGTTAGCGTCAGGACAACTAGGGTTAGCGTCAGGACAACTAGGGTTAGCGTCAGGACAAGTAGGGTTAGCGACAGGACAACTAGGGTTAGCGTCAGGACAACTAGGGTTAGCGTCAGGACAAGTAGGGTTAGCGTCAGGACAACTAGGGTTAGCGTCAGGACAACTAGGGTTAGCGTCAGGACAACTAGGGTTAAAGTCAGGACAACTAGGGTTAGCGTCAGGACAACTAGGGTTAGCGTCAGGACAACTAGGGTTAGCGTCAGGACAACTAGGGTTACCATCAGGACAACTAGGGTTAGCGTCAGGACAACTAGGGTTAGCGTCAGGACAACTAGGGTTAGCATCAGGACAACTAGGGTTAGCGTCAGGACAAGTAGGGTTAGCGTCAGGACAACTAGGGTTAGCGTCAGGACAATTAGGGTTAGCGTCAGGACAACTAGGGTTAGCTTCAGGACAACTAGGGTTAGCGTCAGGACAACTAGGGTTAAAGTCAGGACAACTAGGGTTAGCGTCAGGACAACTAGGGTTAGCATCAGGACAACTAGTGTTAGCGTCAGGACAACTAGGGTTAGCGTCAGGACAACTAGGGTTACTGTCAGGACAACTAGGGTTAAAGTCAGGACAACTAGGGTTAGCGTCAGGACAACTAGGGTTAGCATCAGGACAACTAGTGTTAGCGTCAGGACAACTAGGGTTAGCGTCAGGACAACTAGGGTTACTGTCAGGACAACTAGGGTTAGCGTCAGGACAACTAGGGTTAGCATCAGGACAACTAGGGTTAGCGACAGGACAACTAGGGTTAGCGTCAGGACAACTAGGGTTAGCGTCAGGACAAGTAGGGTTAGCGTCAGGACAACTAGGGTTAGCGTCAGGACAACTAGGGTTAGCGTCAGGACAACTAGGGTTAAAGTCAGGACAACTAGGGTTAGCATCAGGACAACTAGGGTTAGCGTCAGGACAACTAGGGTTAGCGTCAGGACAACTAGGGTTACCATCAGGACAACTAGGGTTAGCGTCAGGACAACTAGGGTTAGCGTCAGGACAACTAGGGTTAGCATCAGGACAACTAGGGTTAGCGTCAGGACAAGTAGGGTTAGCGTCAGGACAACTAGGGTTAGCATCAGGACAAGTAGGGTTAGCGTCAGGACAAGTAGTGTTAGCGTCAGGACAAGTAGGGTTAGCGTCAGGACAACTAGGTTTAGCGTCAGGACAACTAGGGTTAGCGTCAGGACAACTAGGGTTAGCATCAGGACAAGTAGGGTTAGCGTCAGGACAACTAGGGTTAGCGTCAGGACAAGTAGGGTTAGCGTCAGGACAAGTAGGGTTAGCGTCAGGACAAGTAGGGTTAGCGTCAGGACAACTAGGGTTAGCGTCAGGACAAGTAGGGTTAGCGTCAGGACAACTAGGGTTAGCGTCAGGACAAGTAGGGTTAGCGTCAGGACAACTAGGGTTAGCGTCAGGACAAGTAGGGTTAGCGTCAGGACAACTAGGGTTAGCGTCAGGACAACTAGGGTTAGCGTCAGGACAAGTAGGGTTAGCGTCAGGACAAGTAGGGTTAGCGTCAGGACAAGTAGGGTTAGCGTCAGGACAACTAGGGTTAAAGTCAGGACAACTAGGGTTAGCATCAGGACAACTAGGGTTAGCGTCAGGACAACTAGGGTTAGCGTCAGGACAACTAGGGTTACCATCAGGACAACTAGGGTTAGCGTCAGGACAACTAGGGTTAGCGTCAGGACAACTAGGGTTAGCATCAGGACAACTAGGGTTAGCGTCAGGACAAGTAGGGTTAGCGTCAGGACAACTAGGGTTAGCATCAGGACAAGTAGGGTTAGCGTCAGGACAAGTAGTGTTAGCGTCAGGACAAGTAGGGTTAGCGTCAGGACAACTAGGTTTAGCGTCAGGACAACTAGGGTTAGCGTCAGGACAACTAGGGTTAGCATCAGGACAAGTAGGGTTAGCGTCAGGACAACTAGGGTTAGCGTCAGGACAAGTAGGGTTAGCGTCAGGACAAGTAGGGTTAGCGTCAGGACAAGTAGGGTTAGCGTCAGGACAACTAGGGTTAGCGTCAGGACAAGTAGGGTTAGCGTCAGGACAACTAGGGTTAGCGTCAGGACAAGTAGGGTTAGCGTCAGGACAACTAGGGTTAGCGTCAGGACAACTAGGGTTAGCGTCAGGACAACTAGGGTTAGCGTCAGGACAAGTAGGGTTAGCGTCAGGACAAGTAGGGTTAGCGTCAGGACAAGTAGGGTTAGCGTCAGGACAACTAGGGTTAGGGTCAGGACAAGTAGGGTTAGCGTCAGGACAACTTGGGTTAGCGTCAGGACAACTAGGGTTAGCGTCAGGACAACTAGGGTTAGCGTCAGGACAACTTGGGTTAGCGTCAGGACAACTAGGGTTAGCGTCAGGACAACTAGTGTTAGCGTCAGGACAAGTAGGGTTCGCGTCAGGACAACTAGGGTTAGCGTCAGGACAACTAGTGTTAGCGTCAGGACAAGTAGGGTTAGCGTCAGGACAAGTAGCATTAGCGTCAGGACAAGTAGGGTTAGCGTCAGGACAACTAGGGTTAGCGTCAGGACAACTAGGGTTAGCATCAGGACAACTAGGGTTAGCGTCAGGACAACTAGGGTTAGCGTTAGGACAGCTAGGGTTAGCGTCAGGACAACTAGGGTTAGCGTCAGGACAACTAGGGTTAGCATCAGGACAAGTAGGGTTAGCGTCAGGACAAGTAGGGTTAGCGTCAGGACAACTAGGGTTAGCGTCAGGACAACTAGGGTTAGCATCAGGACAAGTAGGGTTAGCATCAGGAAAACTAGGGTTAGCTTCAGGACAACTAGGGTTAGCATCAGGACAACTAGGGTTAGCGTCAGGACAAGTAGGGTTAGCGTCAGGACAAGTAGGGTTAGTGTCAGGACAAGTAGGGTTAGCGTCAGGACAACTAGGGTTAGCGTCAGGACAACTAGGGTTAGCCTCAGGACAGCTAGGGTTAGCATCAGGACAACTAGGGTTAGCGTCAGGACAAGTAGGGTTAGCGTCAGGAAAACTAGGGTTAGCGTCAGGACAACTAGGGTTAGCATCAGGACAACTAGGGTTAGCGTCAGGACAAGTAGGGTTAGCGTCAGGACAAGTAGGGTTAGCGTCAGGACAAGTAGGGTTAGCGTCAGGACAAGTAGGGTTAGCGTCAGGACAACTAGGGTTAGCGTCAGGACAACTAGGGTTAGCCTCAGGACAACTAGGGTTAACGTCAGGTCAACTAGGGTTAGCATCAGGACAACTAGGGTTAGCGTCAGGACAACTAGGTTTAGCGTCAGGACAAGTAGGGCTAGCGTCAGGACAACTAGGGTTAGCGTCAGGACAACTAGGGTTAGCGTCAGGACAAGTAGGGTTAGCTTCAGGACAACTAGGGTTAGCGTCAGGACAACTAGGGTTAGCGTCAGGACAACTAGGGTTAGCGTCAGGACAAGTAGGGTTAGCGTCAGGACAACTAGGGTTAGCGTCAGGACAACTAGGGTTAGCGTCAGGACAAGTAGGGTTAGCGACAGGACAACTAGGGTTAGCGTCAGGACAACTAGGGTTAGCGTCAGGACAAGTAGGGTTAGCGTCAGGACAACTAGGGTTAGCGTCAGGACAACTAGGGTTAAAGTCAGGACAACTAGGGTTAGCGTCAGGACAACTAGGGTTAGCGTCAGGACAACTAGGGTTAGCGTCAGGACAACTAGGGTTACCATCAGGACAACTAGGGTTAGCGTCAGGACAACTAGGGTTAGCGTCAGGACAACTAGGGTTAGCATCAGGACAACTAGGGTTAGCGTCAGGACAAGTAGGGTTAGCGTCAGGACAACTAGGGTTAGCGTCAGGACAATTAGGGTTAGCGTCAGGACAACTAGGGTTAGCTTCAGGACAACTAGGGTTAGCGTCAGGACAACTAGGGTTAAAGTCAGGACAACTAGGGTTAGCGTCAGGACAACTAGGGTTAGCATCAGGACAACTAGTGTTAGCATCAGGACAACTAGGGTTAGCGTCAGGACAACTAGGGTTACTGTCAGGACAACTAGGGTTAAAGTCAGGACAACTAGGGTTAGCGTCAGGACAACTAGGGTTAGCATCAGGACAACTAGTGTTAGCGTCAGGACAACTAGGGTTAGCGTCAGGACAACTAGGGTTACTGTCAGGACAACTAGGGTTAGCGTCAGGACAACTAGGGTTAGCGTCAGGACAACTAGGGTTAGCGTCAGGACAACTAGGTTTAGCGTCATTACAACTAGGGTTAGCATCAGGACAACTAGGGTTAGCGTCAGGACAACTAGGGTTAGCGTCAGGACAACTAGGGTTAGCGTCAGGACAACTAGGGTTAAAGTCAGGACAACTAGGGTTAGCGTCAGGACAACTAGGGTTAGCGTCAGGACAACTAGGGTTAGCGTCAGGACAACTAGGGTTACCATCAGGACAACTAGGGTTAGCGTCAGGACAACTAGGGTTAGCGTCAGGACAACTAGGGTTAGCATCAGGACAACTAGGGTTAGCGTCAGGACAAGTAGGGTTAGCGTCAGGACAACTAGGGTTAGCGTCAGGACAATTAGGGTTAGCGTCAGGACAACTAGGGTTAGCGTCAGGACAACTAGGGTTAGCGTCAGGACAACTAGGGTTAAAGTCAGGACAACTAGGGTTAGCGTCAGGACAACTAGGGTTAGCATCAGGACAACTAGTGTTAGCGTCACGACAACTAGGGTTAGCGTCAGGACAACTAGGGTTACTGTCAGGACAACTAGGGTTAGCGTCAGGACAACTAGGGTTAGCGTCAGGACAACTAGGGTTAGCGTCAGGACAACTAGGGTTAGCGTCAGGACAACTAGGTTTAGCGTCATTACAACTAGGGTTAGCATCAGGACAACTAGGGTTAGCGTCAGGACAACTAGGGTTAGCGCCAGGACAACTAGGGTTAGCGTCAGGACAACTAGGGTTAGCGTCAGGACAACTAGGGTTAGCGTGAGGACAACTAGGGTTAGCGTCAGGACAAGTAGGGTTAGCGTAAGGACAAGTAGGGTTAGCGTCAGGACAACTAGGGTTAGCGTCAGGACAACTAGGGTTAGTGTCAGGACAACTAGGGTTAGCGTCAGGACAACTAGGGTTAGCGTCAGGACAACTAGGGTTAGAGTCAGGACAACTAGGGTTAACGTCAGGACAACTAGGGTTAGCGTCAGGACAACTAGGGTTAGCGTCAGGACAAGTAGGGTTAGCGTCAGGACAAGTAGGGTTAGCGTCAGGACAAGTAGGGTTAGCGTCAGGACAACTAGAGTTAGCGTCAGAACAACTAGGGTTAGCGTCAGGACAACTAGGGTTAGCGTCAGGACAACTAGGGTTAGCGTCATTACAACTAGGGTTAGCATCAGGACAACTAGGGTTAGCTTCAGGACAACTAGGGTTAGCGTCAGGACAACTAGGTTTAGCGTCAGGACAACTAGAGTTAGCGTCAGGACAACTAGGGTTAGCGTCAGGACAAGTAGGGTTAGCGTCAGGACAAGTAGTGTTAGCGTCAGGACAAGTAGGGTTAGCGTCAGGACAACTAGGGTTAGCGTCAGGACAACTAGGGTTAGCGTCAGGACAACTAGGGTTAGCGTCAGGACAACTAGGGTTAGCGTCAGGACAACTAGAGTTAGCGTCAGGACAAGTAGGGTTAGCGTCAGGACAAGTAGGGTTAGCGTCAGGAGAACTAGGGTTAGCGTCAGGACAACTAGTGTTAGCGTCAGGACAAGTAGGGTTAGCGTCAGGACAAGTAGCGTTAGCGTCAGGACAAGTAGGGTTAGCGTCAGAACAACTAGGGTTAGCGTCAGGACAACTAGGGTTAGCGTCAGGACAACTAGGGTTAGCGTCAGGACAACTAGGGTTAGCGTTAGGACAGCTAGGGTTATCGTCAGGACAACTAGGGTTAGCGTTAGGACAACTAGGGTTAGCGTCAGGACAAGTAGGGTTAGCGTCAGGACAAGTAGGGTTAGCGTCAGGACAACTAGGGTTAGCGTCAGGACAACTAGGGTTAGCGTCAGGACAAGTAGGGTTAGCGTCAGGAAAACTAGGGTTAGCTTCAGGACAACTAGGGTTAGCATCAGGACAACTAGGGTTAGCGTCAGGACAACTAGGGTTAGCGTCAGGACAAGTAGGGTTAGCGTCAGGACAAGTAGGGTTAGCGTCAGGACAAGTAGGGTTAGCGTCAGGACAACTAGGGTTAGCGTCAGGACAACTAGGGTTAGCCTCAGGACAGCTAGGGTTAGCATCAGGACAACTAGGGTTAGCGTCAGGACAACTAGGGTTAGCGTCAGGACAAGTAGGGTTAGCATCAGGACAACTAGGGTTAGCGTCAGGCAACTAGGGTTAGCGTCAGGACAAGTAGGGTTAGCGTCAGGACAACTAGGGTTAGCATCAGGACAACTAGGGTTAGCGTCAGGACAACTAGGGTTAGCGTCAGGACAACTAGGGTTAGCATCAGGACAGCTAGGGTTAGCGTCAGGACAACTAGGGTTAGCATCAGGACAACTAGGGTTAGCGTCAGGACAAGTAGGGTTAGCGTCAGGACAACTAGGGTTAGCATCAGGACAAGTAGGTTTAGCGTCAGGACAACTAGGGTTAGCGTCAGGACAAGTAGGGTTAGCGTCAGGACAAGTAGGGTTAGCGTCAGGACAACTAGGGTTAGCGTCAGGACAACTAGGGTTAGCGTCAGGACAACTAGGGTTAAAGTCAGGACAACTAGGGTTAGCGTCAGGACAACTAGGGTTAGCGTCAGGACAATTAGGGTTAGCGTCAGGACAACTAGGGTTAGCGTCAGGACAACTAGGGTTAGCGTCAGGACAACTAGGGTTAAAGTCAGGACAATTAGGGTTAGCGTCAGGACAACTAGGGTTAGCGTCAGGACAACTACGGTTAGCGTCAGGACAACTAGGGTTAGCGTCAGGACAACTAGGGTTAGCGTCAGGACAACTAGGGTTACTGTCAGGACAACTAGGTTTAGCGTCAGGACAACTAGGGTTAGCGTCAGGACAACTAGGGTTAGCGTCAGGACAACTAGGGTTAGCGTCAGGACAAGTAGGATTAGCGTAAGGACAAGTAGGGTTAGCGTCAGGACAAGTAGGGTTAGCGTCAGGACAACTAGGGTTAGCGTCAGGACAACTAGCGTTAGTGTAAGGACAACTAGGGTTAGAGTCAGGACAACTAGGGTTAGCGTAAGGACAAGTAGGGTTAGCGTCAGGACAACTAGGGTTAGCGTCAGGACAACTAGCGTTAGTGTAAGGACAACTAGGGTTAGAGTCAGGACAACTAGGGTTAGCGTCAGGACAACTAGGGTTAGCGTCAGGACAAGTAGGGTTAGCGTCAGGTCAAGTAGGGTTAGCGTCAGGACAACTAGGGTTAGCGTCAGGACAACTAGGGTTAGCGTCAGGACAACTAGGTTTAGCGTCAGGACAACTAGGTTTAGCGTCATTACAACTAGGGTTAGCATCAGGACAACTAGGGTTAGCGTCAGGACAACTAGGGTTAGCGTCAGGACAACTAGAGTTAGCGTCAGGACAAGTAGGGTTAGCGTCAGGACAAGTAGGGTTAGCGTCAGGACAACTAGGGTTAGCGTCAGGACAACTAGGCTTAGTGTAAGGACAACTAGGGTTAGAGTCAGGACAACTAGGGTTAGCGTCAGGACAACTAGGGTTAGCGTCAGGACAAGTAGGGTTAGCGTCAGGTCAAGTAGGGTTAGCGTCAGGACAACTAGGGTTAGCGTCAGGACAACTAGGGTTAGCGTCAGGACAACTAGGTTTAGCGTCAGGACAACTAGGTTTAGCGTCATTACAACTAGGGTTAGCATCAGGACAACTAGGGTTAGCATCAGGACAACTAGGGTTAGCGTCAGGACAACTAGGGTTAGCGTCAGGACAACTAGGGTTAAAGTCAGGACAACTAGGTTTAGCGTCAGGACAACTAGGTTTAGCGTCATTACAACTAGGGTTAGCATCAGGACAACTAGGGTTAGCTTCAGGACAACTAGGGTTAGCGTCAGGACAACTAGGTTTAGCGTCAGGACAACTAGGGTTAGCGTCAGGACAAGTAGGGTTAGCGTCAGGACAAGTAGTGTTAGCGTCAGGACAAGTAGGGTTAGCGTCAGGACAACTAGGGTTAGCGTCAGGACAACTAGGGTTAGCGTCAGGACAACTAGGGTTAGCGTCAGGACAACTAGGGTTAGCGTCAGGACAACTAGAGTTAGCGTCAGGACAAGTAGGGTTAGCGTCAGGACAAGTAGGGTTAGCGTCAGGACAACTAGGGTTAGCGTCAGGACAACTAGTGTTAGCGTCAGGACAAGTAGGGTTAGCGTCAGGACAAGTAGCGTTAGCGTCAGGACAAATAGGGTTAGCGTCAGGACAACTAGGGTTAGCGTCAGGACAACTAGGGTTAGCGTCAGGACAACTAGGGTTAGCGTTAGGACAGCTAGGGTTATCGTCAGGACAACTAGGGTTAGCGTCAGGACAACTAGGGTTAGCGTCAGGACAAGTAGGGTTAGCGTCAGGACAAGTAGGGTTAGCTTCAGGACAACTAGGGTTAGCGTCAGGACAACTAGGGTTAGCGTCAGGACAAGTAGGGTTAGCGTCAGGAAAACTAGGGTTAGCTTCAGGACAACTAGGGTTAGCATCAGGACAACTAGGGTTAGCGTCAGGACAACTAGGGTTAGTGTCAGGACAAGTAGGGTTAGCGTCAGGACAAGTAGGGTTAGCGTCAGGACAAGTAGGGTTAGCGTCAGGACAACTAGGGTTAGCGTCAGGACAACTAGGGTTAGCCTCAGGACAGCTAGGGTTAGCATCAGGACAACTAGGGTTAGCGTCAGGACAACTAGGGTTAGCGTCAGGACAAGTAGGGTTAGCGTCAGGACAACTAGGGTTAGCGTCAGGACAACTAGGGTTAGCGTCAGGACAAGTAGGGTTAGCGTCAGGACAACTAGGGTTAGCGTCAGGACAAGTAGGGTTAGCGTCAGGTCAAGTAGGGTTAGCGTCAGGACAACTAGGGTTAGCGTCAGGACAACTAGGGTTAGCGTCAGGACAACTAGGTTTAGCGTCAGGACAACTAGGTTTAGCGTCATTACAACTAGGGTTAGCATCAGGACAACTAGGGTTAGCGTCAGGACAACTAGGGTTAGAGTCAGGACAACTAGAGTTAGCGTCAGGACAAGTAGGGTTAGCGTCAGGACAAGTAGGGTTAGCGTCAGGACAACTAGGGTTAGCATCAGGACAACTAGGCTTAGTGTAAGGACAACTAGGGTTAGAGTCAGGACAACTAGGGTTAGCGTCAGGACAACTAGGGTTAGCGTCAGGACAAGTAGGGTTAGCGTCAGGTCAAGTAGGGTTAGCGTCAGGACAACTAGGGTTAGCGTCAGGACAACTAGGTTTAGCGTCAGGACAACTAGGTTTAGCGTCATTACAACTAGGGTTAGCATCAGGACAACTAGGGTTAGCGTCAGGACAACTAGGGTTAGCGTCAGGACAACTAGGGTTAGCGTCAGGACAACTAGGGTTAAAGTCAGGACAACTAGGTTTAGCGTCAGGACAACTAGGTTTAGCGTCATTACAACTAGGGTTAGCATCAGGACAAGTAGGGTTAGCGTCAGGACAAGTAGGGTTAGCTTCAGGACAACTAGGGTTAGCGTCAGGACAACTAGGGTTAGCGTCAGGACAAGTAGGGTTAGCGTCAGGAAAACTAGGGTTAGCTTCAGGACAACTAGGGTTAGCATCAGGACAACTAGGGTTAGCGTCAGGACAACTAGGGTTAGCGTCAGGACAAGTAGGGTTAGCGTCAGGACAAGTAGGGTTAGCGTCAGGACAAGTAGGGTTAGCGTCAGGACAACTAGGGTTAGCGTCAGGACAACTAGGGTTAGCCTCAGGACAGCTAGGGTTAGCATCAGGACAACTAGGGTTAGCGTCAGGACAACTAGGGTTAGCGTCAGGACAAGTAGGGTTAGCGTCAGGACAACTAGGGTTAGCGTCAGGACAACTAGGGTTAGCGTCAGGACAAGTAGGGTTAGCGTCAGGACAACTAGGGTTAGCGTCAGGACAAGTAGGGTTAGCGTCAGGTCAAGTAGGGTTAGCGTCAGGACAA
Source organism: Phyllobates terribilis (assembly GCF_046119375.1). Lineage (NCBI taxonomy): Eukaryota > Metazoa > Chordata > Amphibia > Anura > Dendrobatidae > Phyllobates > Phyllobates terribilis. The sequence continues at coordinate 2,165,811 of NW_027362827.1, read as the reverse complement.
CTAGGGTTAGCGTCAGGACAACTAGGGTTAGCGTCAGGACAACTAGGTTTAGCGTCAGGACAACTAGGTTTAGCGTCATTACAACTAGGGTTAGCATCAGGACAACTAGGGTTAGCGTCAGGACAACTAGGGTTAGCGTCAGGACAACTAGAGTTAGCGTCAGGACAAGTAGGGTTAGCGTCAGGACAAGTAGGGTTAGCGTCAGGACAACTAGGGTTAGCGTCAGGACAACTAGGCTTAGTGTAAGGACAACTAGGGTTAGAGTCAGGACAACTAGGGTTAGCGTCAGGACAACTAGGGTTAGCGTCAGGACAAGTAGGGTTAGCGTCAGGTCAAGTAGGGTTAGCGTCAGGACAACTAGGGTTAGCGTCAGGACAACTAGGGTTAGCGTCAGGACAACTAGGTTTAGCGTCAGGACAACTAGGTTTAGCGTCATTACAACTAGGGTTAGCATCAGGACAACTAGGGTTAGCGTCAGGACAACTAGGGTTAGCGTCAGGACAACTAGGGTTAGCGTCAGGACAACTAGGGTTAAAGTCAGGACAACTAGGTTTAGCGTCAGGACAACTAGGTTTAGCGTCATTACAACTAGGGTTAGCATCAGGACAACTAGGGTTAGCTTCAGGACAACTAGGGTTAGAGTCAGGACAACTAGGTTTAGCGTCAGGACAACTAGGGTTAGCGTCAGGACAAGTAGGGTTAGCGTCAGGACAAGTAGTGTTAGCGTCAGGACAAGTAGGGTTAGCGTCAGGACAACTAGGGTTAGCGTCAGGACAACTAGGGTTAGCGTCAGGACAACTAGGGTTAGCGTCAGGACAACTAGAGTTAGCGTCAGGACAAGTAGGGTTAGCGTCAGGACAAGTAGGGTTAGCGTCAGGACAACTAGGGTTAGCGTCAGGACAACTAGTGTTAGCGTCAGGACAAGTAGGGTTAGCGTCAGGACAAGTAGCGTTAGCGTCAGGACAAATAGGGTTAGCGTCAGGACAAGTAGGGTTAGCGTCAGGACAAGTAGGGTTAGCGTCAGGACAAGTAGGGTTAGCGTCAGGACAACTAGGGTTAGCGTCAGGACAACTAGGGTTAGCCTCAGGACAGCTAGGGTTAGCATCAGGACAACTAGGGTTAGCGTCAGGACAACTAGGGTTAGCGTCAGGACAAGTAGGGTTAGCGTCAGGACAACTAGGGTTAGCGTCAGGACAACTAGGGTTAGCCTCAGGACAGCTAGGGTTAGCATCAGGACAACTAGGGTTAGCGTCAGGACAACTAGGGTTAGCGTCAGGACAAGTAGGGTTAGCGTCAGGACAACTAGGGTTAGCGTCAGGACAACTAGGGTTAGCGTCAGGACAACTAGGTTTAGCGTCAGGACAACTAGGTTTAGCGTCATTACAACTAGGGTTAGCATCAGGACAACTAGGGTTAGCGTCAGGACAACTAGGGTTAGCGTCAGGACAACTAGAGTTAGCGTCAGGACAAGTAGGGTTAGCGTCAGGACAAGTAGGGTTAGCGTCAGGACAACTAGGGTTAGCGTCAGGACAACTAGGCTTAGTGTAAGGACAACTAGGGTTAGAGTCAGGACAACTAGGGTTAGCGTCAGGACAACTAGGGTTAGCGTCAGGACAAGTAGGGTTAGCGTCAGGTCAAGTAGGGTTAGCGTCAGGACAACTAGGGTTAGCGTCAGGACAACTAGGGTTAGCATCAGGACAACTAGGTTTAGCGTCAGGACAACTAGGTTTAGCGTCATTACAACTAGGGTTAGCATCAGGACAACTAGGGTTAGCGTCAGGACAACTAGGGTTAGCGTCAGGACAACTAGGGTTAGCGTCAGGACAACTAGGGTTAAAGTCAGGACAACTAGGTTTAGCGTCAGGACAACTAGGTTTAGCGTCATTACAACTAGGGTTAGCATCAGGACAACTAGGGTTAGCTTCAGGACAACTAGGGTTAGCGTCAGGACAACTAGGTTTAGCGTCAGGACAACTAGGGTTAGCGTCAGGACAAGTAGGGTTAGCGTCAGGACAAGTAGTGTTAGCGTCAGGACAAGTAGGGTTAGCGTCAGGACAACTAGGGTTAGCGTCAGGACAACTAGGGTTAGCGTCAGGACAACTAGGGTTAGCGTCAGGACAACTAGGGTTAGCGTCAGGACAACTAGAGTTAGCGTCAGGACAAGTAGGGTTAGCGTCAGGACAAGTAGGGTTAGCGTCAGGACAACTAGGGTTAGCGTCAGGACAACTAGTGTTAGCGTCAGGACAAGTAGGGTTAGCGTCAGGACAAGTAGCGTTAGCGTCAGGACAAATAGGGTTAGCGTCAGGACAACTAGGGTTAGCGTCAGGACAACTAGGGTTAGCGTCAGGACAACTAGGGTTAGCGTTAGGACAGCTAGGGTTATCGTCAGGACAACTAGGGTTAGCGTCAGGACAACTAGGGTTAGCGTCAGGACAAGTAGGGTTAGCGTCAGGACAAGTAGGGTTAGCTTCAGGACAACTAGGGTTAGCGTCAGGACAACTAGGGTTAGCGTCAGGACAACTAGGGTTAGCGTCAGGAAAACTAGGGTTAGCTTCAGGACAACTAGGGTTAGCATCAGGACAACTAGGGTTAGCGTCAGGACAACTAGGGTTAGCGTCAGGACAAGTAGGGTTAGCGTCAGGACAAGTAGGGTTAGCGTCAGGACAAGTAGGGTTAGCGTCAGGACAACTAGGGTTAGCGTCAGGACAACTAGGGTTAGCCTCAGGACAGCTAGGGTTAGCATCAGGACAACTAGGGTTAGCGTCAGGACAACTAGGGTTAGCGTCAGGACAAGTAGGGTTAGCGTCAGGACAACTAGGGTTAGCGTCAGGCAACTAGGGTTAGCATCAGGACAAGTAGGGTTAGCGTCAGGACAACTAGGGTTAGCATCAGGACAACTAGGGTTAGCGTCAGGACAACTAGGGTTAGCGTCAGGACAACTAGGGTTAGCGTCAGGACAACTAGGGTTAGCGTCAGGACAAGTAGGGTTAGCGTCAGGACAACTAGGGTTAGCGTCAGGACAACTAGGGTTAGCGTCAGTACAAGTAGGGTTAGCGTCAGGACAACTAGGGTTAGCGTCAGGACAACTAGGGTTAGCGTCAGGACAAGTAGCTTTAGCGTCAGGACAACTAGGGTTAGCATCAGGACAACTAGGGTTAGCGTCAGGACAACTAGGGTTAGCGTCAGGACAAGTAGGGTTAGCGTCAGGACAACTAGGGTTAGCGTCAGGACAACTAGGGTTAGCATCAGGACAACTAGGGTTAAAGTCAGGACAACTAGGGTTAGCGTCAGGACAACTAGGGTTAGCGTCAGAACAATTAGGGTTAGCGTCACGACAACTAGGGTTAGCGTCAGGACAACTAGGGTTAGCGTCAGGACAACTAGGTTTAGCGTCAGGACAACTAGGTTTAGCGTCATTACAACTAGGGTTAGCATCAGGACAACTAGGGTTAGCGTCAGGACAACTAGGGTTAGCGTCAGGACAACTAGGGTTAACGTCAGGACAACTAGGGTTAAAGTCAGGACAACTAGGTTTAGCGTCAGGACAACTAGGTTTAGCGTCATTACAACTAGGGTTAGCATCAGGACAACTAGGGTTAGCTTCAGGACAACTAGGGTTAGAGTCAGGACAACTAGGTTTAGCGTCAGGACAACTAGGGTTAGCGTCAGGACAAGTAGGGTTAGCGTCAGGACAAGTAGTGTTAGCGTCAGGACAAGTAGGGTTAGCGTCAGGACAACTAGGGTTAGCGTCAGGACAACTAGGGTTAGCGTCAGGACAACTAGGGTTAGCGTCAGGACAACTAGGGTTAGCGTCAGGACAACTAGAGTTAGCGTCAGGACAAGTAGGGTTAGCGTCAGGACAAGTAGGGTTAGCGTCAGGACAACTAGGGTTAGCGTCAGGACAACTAGTGTTAGCGTCAGGACAAGTAGGGTTAGCGTCAGGACAAGTAGCGTTAGCGTCAGGACAAATAGGGTTAGCGTCAGGACAAGTAGGGTTAGCGTCAGGACAAGTAGGGTTAGCGTCAGGACAAGTAGGGTTAGCGTCAGGACAACTAGGGTTAGCGTCAGGACAACTAGGGTTAGCCTCAGGACAGCTAGGGTTAGCATCAGGACAACTAGGGTTAGCGTCAGGACAACTAGGGTTAGCGTCAGGACAAGTAGGGTTAGCGTCAGGACAACTAGGGTTAGCGTCAGGACAACTAGGGTTAGCCTCAGGACAGCTAGGGTTAGCATCAGGACAACTAGGGTTAGCGTCAGGACAACTAGGGTTAGCGTCAGGACAAGTAGGGTTAGCGTCAGGACAACTAGGGTTAGCGTCAGGACAACTAGGGTTAGCGTCAGGACAACTAGGTTTAGCGTCAGGACAACTAGGTTTAGCGTCATTACAACTAGGGTTAGCATCAGGACAACTAGGGTTAGCGTCAGGACAACTAGGGTTAGCGTCAGGACAACTAGAGTTAGCGTCAGGACAAGTAGGGTTAGCGTCAGGACAAGTAGGGTTAGCGTCAGGACAACTAGGGTTAGCGTCAGGACAACTAGGCTTAGTGTAAGGACAACTAGGGTTAGAGTCAGGACAACTAGGGTTAGCGTCAGGACAACTAGGGTTAGCGTCAGGACAAGTAGGGTTAGCGTCAGGTCAAGTAGGGTTAGCGTCAGGACAACTAGGGTTAGCGTCAGGACAACTAGGGTTAGCGTCAGGACAACTAGGTTTAGCGTCAGGACAACTAGGTTTAGCGTCATTACAACTAGGGTTATCATCAGGACAACTAGGGTTAGCGTCAGGACAACTAGGGTTAGCGTCAGGACAACTAGGGTTAGCGTCAGGACAACTAGGGTTAAAGTCAGGACAACTAGGTTTAGCGTCAGGACAACTAGGTTTAGCGTCATTACAACTAGGGTTAGCATCAGGACAACTAGGGTTAGCTTCAGGACAACTAGGGTTAGCGTCAGGACAACTAGGTTTAGCGTCAGGACAACTAGGGTTAGCGTCAGGACAAGTAGGGTTAGCGTCAGGACAAGTAGTGTTAGCGTCAGGACAAGTAGGGTTAGCGTCAGGACAACTAGGGTTAGCGTCAGGACAACTAGGGTTAGCGTCAGGACAACTAGGGTTAGCGTCAGGACAACTAGGGTTAGCGTCAGGACAACTAGAGTTAGCGTCAGGACAAGTAGGGTTAGCGTCAGGACAAGTAGGGTTAGCGTCAGGACAACTAGGGTTAGCGTCAGGACAACTAGTGTTAGCGTCAGGACAAGTAGGGTTAGCGTCAGGACAAGTAGCGTTAGCGTCAGGACAAATAGGGTTAGCGTCAGGACAACTAGGGTTAGCGTCAGGACAACTAGGGTTAGCGTCAGGACAACTAGGGTTAGCGTTAGGACAGCTAGGGTTATCGTCAGGACAACTAGGGTTAGCGTCAGGACAACTAGGGTTAGCGTCAGGACAAGTAGGGTTAGCGTCAGGACAAGTAGGGTTAGCTTCAGGACAACTAGGGTTAGCGTCAGGACAACTAGGTTTAGCGTCAGGACAACTAGGGTTAGCGTCAGGAAAACTAGGGTTAGCTTCAGGACAACTAGGGTTAGCATCAGGACAACTAGGGTTAGCGTCAGGACAACTAGGGTTAGCGTCAGGACAAGTAGGGTTAGCGTCAGGACAAGTAGGGTTAGCGTCAGGACAAGTAGGGTTAGCGTCAGGACAACTAGGGTTAGCGTCAGGACAACTAGGGTTAGCCTCAGGACAGCTAGGGTTAGCATCAGGACAACTAGGGTTAGCGTCAGGACAACTAGGGTTAGCGTCAGGACAAGTAGGGTTAGCGTCAGGACAACTAGGGTTAGCGTCAGGCAACTAGGGTTAGCATCAGGACAAGTAGGGTTAGCGTCAGGACAACTAGGGTTAGCATCAGGAAAACTAGGGTTAGCGTCAGGACAACTAGGGTTAGCGTCAGGACAACTAGGGTTAGCGTCAGGACAACTAGGGTTAGCGTCAGGACAACTAGGGTTAGCGTCAGGACAAGTAGGGTTAGCGTCAGGACAACTAGGGTTAGCGTCAGGACAACTAGGGTTAGCGTCAGTACAAGTAGGGTTAGCGTCAGGACAACTAGGGTTAGCGTCAGGACAACTAGGGTTAGCGTCAGGACAAGTAGCTTTAGCGTCAGGACAACTAGGGTTAGCGTCAGGACAACTAGGGTTAGCGTCAGGACAACTAGGGTTAGCGTCAGGACAAGTAGGGTTAGCGTCAGGACAACTAGGGTTAGCGTCAGGACAACTAGGGTTAGCATCAGGACAACTAGGGTTAAAGTCAGGACAACTAGGGTTAGCGTCAGGACAACTAGGGTTAGCGTCAGGACAATTAGGGTTAGCGTCACGACAACTAGGGTTAGCGTCAGGACAACTAGGGTTAGCGTCAGGACAACTAGGGTTAGCGTCAGGACAAGTAGGATTAGCGTAAGGACAAGTAGGGTTAGCGTCAGGACAAGTAGGGTTAGCGTCAGGACAACTAGGGTTAGCGTCAGGACAACTAGGGTTAGCGTCAGGACAAGTAGGATTAGCGTAAGGACAAGTAGGGTTAGCGTCAGGACAAGTAGGGTTAGCGTCAGGACAACTAGGGTTAGCGTCAGGACAACTAGGGTTAGTGTAAGGACAACTAGGGTTAGAGTCAGGACAACTAGGGTTAGCGTCAGGACAACTAGGGTTAGCGTCAGGACAAGTAGGGTTAGCGTCAGGTCAAGTAGGGTTAGCGTCAGGACAAGTAGGGTTAGTGTCAGGACAACTAGGGTTAGCGTCAGGACAAGTAGGGTTAGCGTCAGGACAACTAGGTTTAGCGTCATTACAACTAGGGTTAGCATCAGGACAACTAGGGTTAGCGTCAGGACAACTAGGGTTAGCGTCAGGACAACTAGGGTTAGCGTCAGGACAACTAGGGTTAGCGTCAGGACAACTAGGGTTAGCGTCAGGACAAGTAGGATTAGCGTAAGGACAAGTAGGGTTAGCGTCAGGACAAGTAGGATTAGCGTAAGGACAAGTAGGGTTAGCGTCAGGACAAATAGGGTTAAAGTCAGGACAACTAGGGTTAGCGTCAGGACAACTAGGGTTAGCGACAGGACAACTAGGGTTACGTCAGGACAACTAGGCTTAGCGTCAGGACAACTAGGGTTACTGTCAGGACAACTAGGGTTAGCGTCAGGACAACTAGGGTTAGCGTCAGTACAACTAGGATTAGCGTCAGGACAACTAGGGTTAGCGTCAGGACAACTAGGGTTAGCGTCAAGACAACTAGGGTTAGCGTCAGGACAACTAGGCTTAGCGTCATTACAACTAGGGTTAGCATCAGGACAACTAGGGTTAGCGTCAGGTCAACTAGGGTTAGCGTCAGGACAACTAGGTTTAGCGTCAGGACAACTAGGGTTAGCGTCAGGACAACTAGGGTTAGCGTCAGGACAAGTAGGGTTAGCGTCAGGACAAGTAGCGTTAGCGTCAGGACAAGTAGGGTTAGCGTCAGGACAAGTAGGGTTAGCGTCAGGACAACTAGGGTTAGCGTCAGGACAACTAGGGTTAGAGTCAGGACAACTAGGGTTAGCGTCAGGACAAGTAGGGTTAGCGTCAGGACAAGTAGGGTTAGCGTCAGGACAAGTAGGGTTAGCGTCAGGACAACTAGGGTTAGCATCAGGACAAGTAGTGTTAGCGTCAGGACAAGTAGGGTTAGCGTCAGGACAAGTAGGGTTAGCGTCAGAACAACTAGGGTTAGCGTCAGGACTACTAGGGTTAGCGTCAGGACAACTAGGGTTAGCGTCAGGACAACTAGGGTTAGCGTCAGTACAACTAGGGTTAGCGGCAGGACATGTAGGTTTAGCGTCAGGACAAGTAGGGTTAGCGTCAGGACAACTAGGGTTAGCGTCAGGACAACTAGGGTTAGAGTCAGGACAACTAGGGTTAGCGTCAGGACAAGTAGGGTTAGCGTCAGGACAAGTAGGGTTAGCATCAGGACAACTAGGGTTAGCGTCAGGACAAGTAGTGTTAGCGTCAGGACAAGTAGGGTTAGCGTCAGGACAAGTAGGGTTAGCGTCAGGACAAGTAGGGTTAGCGTCAGAACAACTAGGGTTAGCGTCAGGACAACTAGGGTTAGCGTCAGGACAACTAGGGTTAGCGTCAGGACAAGTAGGTTTAGCGTCAGGACAACTAGGGTTAGCATCAGGACAACTAGGGTTAGCATCAGGACAAGTAGGATTAGCGTCAGGACAAGTAGGGTTAGCGTCAGGACAAGTAGGGTTAGCGTCAGGACAACTAGGGTTAGCGTCAGGACAACTAGGGTTAGCGTCAGGACAACTAGGGTTAGCGTCAGGACAAGTAGGGTTAGCGTCAGGACAACTAGGGTTAGCGTCAGGACAACTAGGGTTAGCGTCAGGACAAGTAGGGTTAGCGTCAGGACAACTAGGGTTAGCGTCAGGACAACTAGGGGTAGCGTCAGGACAAGTAGGGTTAGCGTCAGGACAACTAGGGTTAGCGTCAGGACAACTAGGGTTAGCGTCAGGACAAGTAGGGTTAGCGTCAGGACAAGTAGGGTTAGCGTCAGGACAAGTAGGGTTAGCGTCAGTACAACTAGGGTTAGCGTCAGGACAACTAGGGTTAGGGTCAGGACAAGTAGGGTTAGCGTCAGGACAACTTGGGTTAGCGTCAGGACAACTAGGGTTAGCGTCAGGACAACTAGGGTTAGCGTCAGGACAACTAGGGTTAGAGTCAGGACAACTTGGGTTAGCGTCAGGACAAATAGGGTTAGCGTCAGGACAAGTAGGGTTAGCGTCAGGACAAGTAGGGTTAGCGTCAATACAAGTAGGGTTAGCGTCAGGACAAGTAGGGTTAGCGTCAGGACAAGTAGGTTTAGCGTCAGGACAACTAGGGTTAGCATCAGGACAACTAGGGTTAGCATCAGGACAAGTAGGATTAGCGTCAGGACAAGTAGGTTTAGCGTCAGGACAACTAGGGTTAGCATCAGGACAACTAGGGTTAGCATCAGGACAAGTAGGATTAGCGTCAGGACAAGTAGGGTTAGCGTCAGGACAAGTAGGGTTAGCGTCAGGACAACTAGGGTTAGCGTCAGGACAACTAGGGTTAGCGTCAGGACAACTAGGGTTAGCGTCAGGACAACTAGGGTTAGCGTCAGGACAACTAGGGTTAGCGTCAGGACAAATAGGGTTAGCGTCAGGACAAGTAGGGTTAGCGTCAGGACAACTAGGGTTAGCGTCAGGACAACTAGGGGTAGCGTCAGGACAAGTAGGGTTAGCGTCAGGACAACTAGGGTTAGCGTCAGGACAACTAGGGTTAGCGTCAGGACAAGTAGGGTTAGCGTCAGGACAAGTAGGGTTAGCGTCAGGACAAGTAGGGTTAGCGTCAGGACAACTAGGGTTAGCGTCAGGACAACTAGGGTTAGGGTCAGGACAAGTAGGGTTAGCATCAGGACAACTTGGGTTAGCGTCAGGACAACTAGGGTTAGCGTCAGGACAACTAGGGTTAGCGTCAGGCAACTAGGGTTAGAGTCAGGACAACTTGGGTTAGCGTCAGGACAACTAGGGTTAGCGTCAGGACAAGTAGGGTTAGCGTCAGGACAAGTAGGGTTAGCGTCAATACAAGTAGGGTTAGCGTCAGGACAAGTAGGGTTAGCATCAGGACAAGTAGGGTTAGCATCAGGACAAGTAGGGTTAGCGTCAGGACAACTAGGGTTAGCGTCAGGACAACTAGGGTTAGCGTCAGGACAAGTAGGGTTAGCGTCAGGACAAGTAGGGTTAGCGTCAGGACAACTAGGGTTAGCGTCAGGACAAGTAGGGTTAGCGTCAGGACAAGTAGGGTTAGCATCAGGACAAGTAGGGTTAGCGTCAGGACAACTAGGGTTAGCGTCAGGACAAGTAGGGTTAGCATCAGGACAAGTAGGGTTAGCGTCAGGACAAGTAGGATTAGCGTCAGGACAAGTAGAGTTAGCGTCAGGACAAGTAGGGTTAGCGTCAGGACAACTAGGGATAGCATCAGGACAACTAGGGTTAGCGTCAGGACAACTAGGGTTAGCATCAGGACAAGTAGGGTTAGCGTCAGGACAACTAGGGTTAGCGTCAGGACAACTAGGGTTAGCGTCAGGACAAGTAGGGTTAGCGTCAGGACAACTAGGGTTAGCGTCAGGACAACTAGGGTTAGCGTCAGGACAACTAGGGTTAGCGTCAGGACAAGTAGGGTTAGCGTCAGGACAACTAGGGTTAGCGTCAGGACAAGTAGGGTTAGCGTCAGGACAACTAGGGTTAGCGTCAGGACAAGTAGGGTTAGCGTCAGGAGAACTAGGGTTAGCGTCAGGACAACTAGGGTTAGGGTCAGGACAAGTAGGGTTAGCGTCAGAACAACTTGGGTTAGCGTCAGGACAACTAGGGTTAGCGTCAGGACAACTAGGGTTAGCGTCAGGACAACTAGGGTTAGCGTCAGGACAACTTGGGTTAGCGTCAGGACAACTAGGGTTAGCGTCAGGACAAGTAGGGTTAGCGTCAGGACAAGTAGGGTTAGCGTCAGGACAAGTAGGGTTAGCGTCAGGACAAGGAGGGTTAGCGTCAGGACAACTAGGGTTAGCGTCAGGACAACTAGGGTTAGGGTCAGGACAAGTAGGGTTAGCGTCAGGACAACTTGGGTTAGCGTCAGGACAACTATGGTTAGCGTCAGGACAAGTAGGGTTAGCGTCAGGACAAGTAGGGTTAGCGTCAGGACAAGTAGGGTTAGCGTCAGGACAACTAGGGTTAGCCTCAGGACAACTAGGGTTAGCCTCAGGACAGCTAGGGTTAGCATCAGGACAACTAGGGTTAGCGTCAGGACAACTAGGGTTAGCGTCAGGACAAGTAGGGTTAGCGTCAGGACAACTAGGGTTAGCGTCAGGCAACTAGGGTTAGCATCAGGACAAGTAGGGTTAGCGTCAGGACAACTAGGGTTAGCATCAGGACAACTAGGGTTAGCGTCAGGACAACTAGGGTTAGCGTCAGGACAACTAGGGTTAGCGTCAGGACAACTAGGGTTAGCGTCAGGACAACTAGGGTTAGCGTCAGGACAAGTAGGGTTAGCGTCAGGACAACTAGGGTTAGCGTCAGGACAACTAGGGTTAGCGTCAGGACAAGTAGCTTTAGCGTCAGGACAACTAGGGTTAGCGTCAGGACAACTAGGGTTAGCGTCAGGACAACTAGGGTTAGCGTCAGGACAAGTAGGGTTAGCGTCAGGACAACTAGGGTTAGCGTCAGGACATCTAGGGTTAGCGTCAGGACAACTAGGGTTAAAGTCAGGACAACTAGGGTTAGCGTCAGGACAACTAGGGTTAGCGTCAGGACAACTAGGGTTAGCGTCAGGACAAGTAGGATTAGCGTAAGGACAAGTAGGGTTAGCGTCAGGACAAGTAGGGTTAGCGTCAGGACAACTAGGGTTAGCGTCAGGACAACTAGGGTTAGCGTCAGGACAAGTAGGATTAGCGTAAGGACAAGTAGGGTTAGCATCAGGACAAGTAGGGTTAGCGTCAGGACAACTAGGGTTAGCGTCAGGACAACTAGGGTTAGTGTAAGGACAACTAGGGTTAGAGTCAGGACAACTAGGGTTAGCGTCAGGACAACTAGGGTTAGCGTCAGGACAAGTAGGGTTAGCGTCAGGTCAAGTAGGGTTAGCGTCAGGACAACTAGGGTTAGTGTCAGGACAACTAGGGTTAGCGTCAGGACAAGTAGGGTTAGCGTCAGGACAACTAGGTTTAGCGTCATTACAACTAGGGTTAGCATCAGGACAACTAGGGTTAGCGTCAGGACAACTAGGGTTAGCGTCAGGACAACTAGGGTTAGCGTCAGGACAACTAGGGTTAGCGTCAGGACAACTAGGGTTAGCGTCAGGACAAGTAGGATTAGCGTAAGGACAAGTAGGGTTAGCGTCAGGACAAGTAGGATTAGCGTAAGGACAAGTAGGGTTAGCGTCAGGACAAATAGGGTTAAAGTCAGGACAACTAGGGTTAGCGTCAGGACAACTAGGGTTAGCGACAGGACAACTAGGGTTACGTCAGGACAACTAGGCTTAGCGTCAGGACAACTAGGGTTACTGTCAGGACAACTAGGGTTAGCGTCAGGACAACTAGGGTTAGCGTCAGTACAACTAGGATTAGCGTCAGGACAACTAGGGTTAGCGTCAGGACAACTAGGGTTATCGTCAAGACAACTAGGGTTAGCGTCAGGACAACTAGGCTTAGCGTCATTACAACTAGGGTTAGCATCAGGACAACTAGGGTTAGCGTCAGGTCAACTAGGGTTAGCGTCAGGACAACTAGGTTTAGCGTCAGGACAACTAGGGTTAGCGTCAGGACAACTAGGGTTAGCGTCAGGACAAGTAGGGTTAGCGTCAGGACAAGTAGCGTTAGCGTCAGGACAAGTAGGGTTAGCGTCAGGACAAGTAGGGTTAGCGTCAGGACAAGTAGGGTTAGCGTCAGGACAACTAGGGTTAGAGTCAGGACAACTAGGGTTAGCGTCAGGACAACTAGGGTTAGCGTCAGGACAAGTAGGGTTAGCGTCAGGACAAGTAGGGTTAGCGTCAGGACAACTAGGGTTAGCATCAGGACAAGTAGTGTTAGCGTCAGGACAAGTAGGGTTAGCGTCAGGACAAGTAGGGTTAGCGTCAGAACAACTAGGGTTAGCGTCAGGACTACTAGGGTTAGCGTCAGGACAACTAGAGTTAGCGTCAGGACAACTAGGGTTAGCGTCAGGACAAGTATGTTTAGCGTCAGGACAAGTAGGGTTAGCGTCAGGACAACTAGGGTTAGCGTCAGGACAACTAGGGTTAGAGTCAGGACAACTAGGGTTAGCGTCAGGACAAGTAGGGTTAGCGTCAGGACAAGTAGGGTTAGCATCAGGACAACTAGGGTTAGCGTCAGGACAAGTAGTGTTAGCGTCAGGACAAGTAGGGTTAGCGTCAGGACAAGTAGGGTTAGCGTCAGGACAAGTAGGTTTAGCGTCAGAACAACTAGGGTTAGCGTCAGGACAACTAGGGTTAGCGTCAGGACAACTAGGGTTAGCGTCAGGACAAGTAGGTTTAGCGTCAGGACAACTAGGGTTAGCATCAGGACAACTAGGGTTAGCATCAGGACAAGTAGGATTAGCGGCAGGACAAGTAGGGTTAGCGTCAGGACAAGTAGGGTTAGCGTCAGGACAACTAGGGTTAGCGTCAGGACAATTGGGTTAGCGTCAGGACAACTAGGGTTAGCGTCAGGACAAGTAGGGTTAGCGTCAGGACAACTAGGGTTAGCGTCAGGACAACTAGGGTTAGCGTCAGGACAAGTAGGGTTAGCGTCAGGACAACTAGGGTTAGCGTCAGGACAACTAGGGGTAGCGTCAGGACAAGTAGGGTTTGCGTCAGGACAACTAGGGTTAGCGTCAGGACAACTAGGGTTAGCGTCAGGACAAGTAGGGTTAGCGTCAGGACAAGTAGGTTTAGCGTCAGGACAACTAGGGTTAGCATCAGGACAACTAGGGTTAGCATCAGGACAAGTAGGATTAGCGTCAGGACAAGTAGGTTTAGCGTCAGGACAACTAGGGTTAGCATCAGGACAACTAGGGTTAGCATCAGGACAAGTAGGATTAGCGTCAGGACAAGTAGGGTTAGCGTCAGGACAAGTAGGGTTAGCGTCAGGACAACTAGGGTTAGCGTCAGGACAACTAGGGTTAGCGTCAGGACAAGTAGGGTTAGCGTCAGGACAACTAGGGTTAGCGTCAGGACAACTAGGGTTAGCGTCAGGACAACTAGGGTTAGCGTCAGGACAACTAGGGTTAGCGTCAGGACAACTAGGGGTAGCGTCAGGACAAGTAGGGTTAGCGTCAGGACAACTAGGGTTAGCGTCAGGACAACTAGGGTTAGAGTCAGGACAAGTAGGGTTAGCGTCAGGACAAGTAGGGTTAGCGTCAGGACAACTAGGGTTAGCATCAGGACAACTAGGGTTAGGGTCAGGACAAGTAGGGTTAGCGTCAGGACAACTTGGGTTAGCGTCAGGACAACTAGGGTTAGCATCAGGACAACTAGGGTTAGCGTCAGGACAACTAGGGTTAGAGTCAGGACAACTTGGGTTAGCGTCAGGACAACTAGGGTTAGCGTCAGGACAAGTAGGGTTAGCGTCAGGACAAGTAGGGTTAGCGTCAATACAAGTAGGGTTAGCGTCAGGACAAGTAGGGTTAGCATCAGGACAAGTAGGGTTAGCATCAGGACAAGTAGGGTTAGCGTCAGGACAACTAGGGTTAGCGTCAGGACAAGTAGGGTTAGCGTCAGGACAAGTAGGGTTAGCGTCAGGACAACTAGGGTTAGCGTCAGGACAAGTAGGGTTAGCATCAGGACAAGTAGGGTTAGCATCAGGACAAGTAGGGTTAGCGTCAGGACAACTAGGGTTAACGTCAGGACAAGTAGGGTTAGCGTCAGGACAAGTAGGGTTAGCGTCAGGACAAGTAGGATTAGCGTCAGGACAAGTAGAGTTAGCGTCAGGACAAGTAGGGTTAGCGTCAGGACAACTAGGGTTAGCATCAGGACAACTAGGGTTAGCGTCAGGACAACTAGGGTTAGCATCAGGACAAGTATGGTTAGCATCAGGACAACTAGGGTTAGCGTCAGGACAACTAGGGTTAGCGTCAGGACAACTAGGGTTAGCGTCAGGACAAGTAGGGTTAGCGTCAGGACAACTAGGGTTAGCGTCAGGACAACTAGGGTTAGCGTCAGGACAAGTAGGGTTAGCGTCAGGACAACTAGGGTTAGCGTCAGGACAACTAGGGTTAGCGTCAGGACAAGTAGGGTTAGCGTCAGGACAAGTAGGGTTAGCGTCAGGACAAGTAGGGTTAGCGTCAGGAGAACTAGGGTTAGCGTCAGGACAACTAGGGTTAGGGTCAGGACAAGTAGGGTTAGCGTCAGAACAACTTGGGTTAGCATCAGGACAACTAGGGTTAGCGTCAGGACAACTAGGGTTAGCGTCAGGACAACTAGGGTTAGCGTCAGGACAACTTGGGTTAGCGTCAGGACAACTAGGGTTAGCGTCAGGACAACTAGGGTTAGAGTCAGGACAACTAGGGTTAGCGTCAGGACAAATGGGGTTAGCGTCAGGACAACTAGGGTTAGCATCAGGACAACTAGGGTTAGCGTCAGGACAACTAGGGTTAGCGTCAGGACAGCTAGGGTTAGCGTCAGGACAACTAGGGTTAGCGTCAGGACAACTAGGGTTAGAGTCAGGACAACTAAGGTTAGCGTCAGGACAACTAGGGTTAGCGTCAGGACAACTAGGGTTAGCATCAGGACAAGTAGGGTTAGCGTCAGGACAAGTAGGGTTAGCGTCAGGACAACTAGGGTTAGCGTCAAGACAACTAGTGTTAGCGTCAGGACAAGTAGGGTTAGCGTCAGGACAAGTAGGGTTAGCGTCAGGACAAGTAGGGTTAGCTTCATAACAACTAGGGTTAGCGTCAGGACTACTAGGGTTAGCGTCAGGACAAGTATGGTTAGCGTCAGGACAACTAGGGTTAGCGTCAGGACAAGTAGGGTTAGCGTCAGGACAACTAGGGTTAGCGTCAGGACAACTAGGGTTAGCGTCAGGACAACTAGGGTTAGCATCAGGACAACTAGGGTTAGCATCAGGACAAGTAATGTTAGCGTCAGGACAACTAGGGTTAGCGTCAGGACAACTAGGGTTAGCGTCAGGACAAGTAGGGTTAGCGTCAGGACAAGTAGGGTTAGCGTCAGGACAACTAGGGTTAGCGTCAGGACAAGTAGGGTTAGCGTCAGGACAAGTAGGGTTAGCATCAAGACAAGTAGGGTTAGCGTCAGGACAACTAGGGTTAGCGTCAGGACAAGTAGGGTTAACGTCAGGACAAGTAGGGTTAGCGTCAGGACAAGTAGGGTTAAAGTCAGGACAAGTAGGGTTAGCGTCAGGACAACTTGGGTTAGCGTCAGGACAACTAGGGTTAGCGTCAGGACAACTAGGGTTAGCGTCAGGACAACTAGGGTTAGAGTCAGGACAACTTGGGTTAGCGTCAGGACAACTAGGGTTAGCGTCAGGACAAGTAGGGTTAGCGTCAGGACAAGTAGGGTTAGCGTCAATACAAGTAGGGTTAGCGTCAGGACAAGTAGGGTTAGCATCAGGACAAGTAGGGTTAGCATCAGGACAAGTAGGGTTAGCGTCAGGACAACTAGGGTTAGCGTCAGGACAACTAGGGTTAGCGTCAGGACAACTAGGGTTAGCGTCAGGACAAGTAGGTTTAGCGTCAGGACAACTAGGGTTAGCATCAGGACAACTAGGGTTAGCATCAGAACAACTAGGGTTAGCGTCAGGACAACTAGGGTTAGCGTCAGGACAACTAGGGTTAGCGTCAGGACAAGTAGGTTTAGCGTCAGGACAACTAGGGTTAGCATCAGGACAACTAGGGTTAGCATCAGGACAAGTAGGGTTAGCGTCAGGACAACTAGGGTTAGCGTCAGGACAAGTAGGGTTAGCGTCAGGACAACTAGGGTTAGCGTCAGGACAACTAGGGTTAGCGTCAGGACAAGTAGGGTTAGCGTCAGGACAAGTAGGGTTAGCATCAGGACAAGTAGGGTTAGCGTCAGGACAACTAGGGTTAGCGTCAGGACAAGTAGGGTTAGCGTCAGGACAAGTAGGGTTAGCGTCAGGACAAGTAGGATTAGCGTCAGGACAAGTAGGGTTAGCGTCAGGACAAGTAGGGTTAGCGTCAGGACAACTAGGGTTAGCGTCAGGACAACTAGGGTTAGCGTCAGGACAACTAGGGTTAGCGTCAGGACAAGTAGGGTTAGCGTCAGGACAACTAGGGTTAGCGTCAGGACAACTAGGGTTAGCGTCAGGACAAGTAGGGTTAGCGTCAGGACAACTAGGGTTAGCGTCAGGACAACTAGGGGTAGCGTCAGGACAAGTAGGGTTAGCGTCAGGACAACTAGGGTTAGCGTCAGGACAACTAGGGTTAGCGTCAGGACAAGTAGGGTTAGCGTCAGGACAAGTAGGGTTAGCGTCAGGACAAGTAGGGTTAGCGTCAGGACAACTAGTGTTAGCGTCAGGACAACTAGGGTTAGGGTCAGGACAAGTAGGGTTAGCGTCAGGACAACTAGGGTTAGCGTCAGGACAACTAGGGTTAGCGTCAGGACAACTAGGGTTAGAGTCAGGACAACTTGGGTTAGCGTCAGGACAACTAGGGTTAGCGTCAGGACAAATAGGGTTAGCGTCAGGACAAGTAGGGTTAGCGTCAGGACAAGTAGGGTTAGCGTCAGGACAACTAGGGTTAGCGTCAATACAAGTAGGGTTAGCGTCAATACAAGTAGGGTTAGCATCAGGACAAGTAGGGTTAGCATCAGGACAAGTAGGGTTAGCGTCAGGACAACTAGGGTTAGCGTCAGGACAACTAGGGTTAGCGTCAGGACAAGTAGGGTTAGCGTCAGGACAAGTAGGGTTAGCGTCAGGACAACTAGGGTTAGCGTCAGGACAAGTAGGGTTAGCGTCAGGACAAGTAGGGTTAGCATCAGGACAAGTAGGGTTAGCGTCAGGACAACTAGGGTTAGCGTCAGGACAAGTAGGGTTAGCATCAGGACAAGTAGGGTTAGCGTCAGGACAAGTAGGATTAGCGTCAGGACAAGTAGGGTTAGCGTCAGGACAAGTAGGGTTAGCGTCAGGACAACTAGGGTTAGCGTCAGAACAACTAGGGTTAGCGTCAGGACAAGTAGGGTTAGCGTCAGGACAACTAGGGTTAGCGTCAGGACAACTAGGGTTAGCGTCAGGACAAGTAGGGTTAGCGTCAGGACAACTAGGGTTAGCATCAGGACAACTAGGGTTAGCGTCAGGACAACTAGGGTTAGCGTCAGGACAAGTAGGGTTAGCGTCAGGACAACTAGGGTTAGCGTCAGGACAACTAGGGTTAGCGTCAGGACAAGTAGGGTTAGCGTCAGGACAAGTAGGGTTAGCGTCAGGACAAGTATGGTTAGCATCAGGACAACTAGGGTTAGCGTCAGGACAACTAGGGTTAGGGTCAGGACAAGTAGGGTTAGCGTCAGGACAACTTGTGTTAGCGTCAGGACAACTAGGGTTAGCGTCAGGACAACTAGGGTTAGCGTCAGGACAACTAGGGTTAGCGTTAGGACAACTTGGGTTAGCGTCAGGACAACTAGGGTTAGAGTCAGGACAACTAGGGTTAGCGTCAGGACAAGTAGGGTTAGCGTCAGGACAAGTAGGGTTAGCGTCAAGACAAGTAGGGTTAGCGTCAGGACAAGGAGGGTTAGCGTCAGGACAACTAGGGTTAGCGTCAGGACAACTAGGGTTAGGGTCAGGACAAGTAGGGTTAGCGTCAGGACAACTTGGGTTAGCGTCAGGACAACTAGGGTTAGAGTCAGGACAACTAGGGTTAGCGTCAGGACAACTAGGGTTAGCGTCAGGACAACTAGGGTTAGCGTCAGGACAGCTAGGGTTAGCGTCAGGACAACTAGGGTTAGCGTCAGGACAACTAGGGTTAGCGTCAGGACAACTAGGGTTAGAGTCAGGACAACTAGGGTTAGCGTCAGGACAACTAGGGTTAGATCAGGACAAGTAGGGTTAGCGTCAGGACAAGTAGGGTTAGCGTCAGGACAACTAGGGTTAGCGTCAGGACAACTAGTGTTAGCGTCAGGACAAGTAGGGTCAGCGTCAGGACAAGTAGGGTTAGCGTCAGGACAAGTAGGGTTAGCGTCATAACAACTAGGGTTAGCGTCAGGACAACTAGGGTTAGCGTCAGGACAAGTAGGGTTAGCGTCAGGACAAGTAGGGTTAGCGTCAGGACAACTAGGGTTAGCGTCAGGACAAGTAGGGTTAGCGTCAGGACAAGTAGGGTTAGCATCAGGACAAGTAGGGTTAGCGTCAGGACAACTAGGGTTAGCGTCAGGACAAGTAGGGTTAACGTCAGGACAAGTAGGGTTAGCGTCAGGACAAGTAGGATTAGCGTCAGGACAAGTAGGGTTAGCGTCAGGACAAGTAGGGTTAGCGTCAGGACAACTAGGGTTAGCGCCAGGACAACTAGGGTTAGCTCCAGGACAACTAGGGTTAGCGCCAGGACAACTAGGGTTAGCGCCAGGACAAGTAGGGTTAGCGCCAGGACAACTAGGGTTAGCGCCAGGACAACTAGGGTTAGCGTCAGGACAACTAGGGTTAGCGTCAGAACAACTAGGGTTAGCGTCAGGACAACTAGGGTTAGCGCCAGGACAACTAGGGTTAGCGTCAGGACAACTAGGGTTAGGGTCAGGACAAGTAGGGTTAGCGTCAGGACAACTTGTGTTAGCGTCAGGACAACTAGGGTTAGCGTCAGGACAACTAGGGTTAGCGTCAGGACAACTAGGGTTAGCGTTAGGACAACTTGGGTTAGCGTCAGGACAACTAGGGTTAGCGTCAGGACAACTAGGGTTAGCGTCAGGACAAGTAGGGTTAGCGTCAGGACAAGTAGGGTTAGCGTCAAGACAAGTAGGGTTAGCGTCAGGACAAGGAGGGTTAGCGTCAGGACAACTAGGGTTAGCGTCAGGACAACTAGGGTTAGGGTCAGGACAAGTAGGGTTAGCGTCAGGACAACTTGGGTTAGCGTCAGGACAACTAGGGTTAGAGTCAGGACAACTAGGGTTAGCGTCAGGACAACTAGGGTTAGCGTCAGGACAACTAGGGTTAGCGTCAGGACAGCTAGGGTTAGCGTCAGGACAACTAGGGTTAGCGTCAGGACAACTAGGGTTAGCGTCAGGACAACTAGGGTTAGAGTCAGGACAACTAGGGTTAGCGTCAGGACAACTAGGGTTAGCGTCAGGACAACTAGGGTTAGATCAGGACAAGTAGGGTTAGCGTCAGGACAAGTAGGGTTAGCGTCAGGACAACTAGGGTTAGCGTCAGGACAACTAGTGTTAGCGTCAGGACAAGTAGGGTCAGCGTCAGGACAAGTAGGGTTAGCGTCAGGACAAGTAGGGTTAGCGTCATAACAACTAGGGTTAGCGTCAGGACAACTAGGGTTAGCGTCAGGACAAGTAGGGTTAGCGTCAGGACAAGTAGGGTTAGCGTCAGGACAACTAGGGTTAGCGTCAGGACAAGTAGGGTTAGCGTCAGGACAAGTAGGGTTAGCATCAGGACAAGTAGGGTTAGCGTCAGGACAACTAGGGTTAGCGTCAGGACAAGTAGGGTTAACGTCAGGACAAGTAGGGTTAGCGTCAGGACAAGTAGGATTAGCGTCAGGACAAGTAGGGTTAGCGTCAGGACAAGTAGGGTTAGCGTCAGGACAACTAGGGTTAGCGCCAGGACAACTAGGGTTAGCTCCAGGACAACTAGGGTTAGCGCCAGGACAACTAGGGTTAGCGCCAGGACAAGTAGGGTTAGCGCCAGGACAACTAGGGTTAGCGTCAGGACAACTAGGGTTAGCGTCAGAACAACTAGGGTTAGCGTCAGGACAACTAGGGTTAGCGCCAGGACAACTAGGGTTAGCGTCAGGACAACTAGGGTTAGCGTCAGGACAACTAGGGTTAGCGTCAGGACAACTAGGGTTAGCGTCAGGACCACTAGGGTTAGCGTCAGGACAACTAGGGTTAGCGCCAGGACAACTAGGGTTAGCGCCAGGACAACTAGGGTTAGCGCCAGGACAACTAGGGTTAGCGCCAGGACAACTAGGGTTAGCGCCAGGACAACTAGGGTTAGCGTCAGGACAACTAGGGTTATCGTCAGGACAACTAGGGTTAGCATCAGGACAACTAGGGTTAGCGTCAGGACAACTAGGGTTAGAGTCAGGACAACTAGGGTTAGCGTCAGGACAACTAGGGTTAGCGTCAGGATAACTAGGGTTAGCGTCAGGACAACTAGGGTTAGCCTCAGGACAGCTAGGGTTAGCATCAGGACAACTATGGTTAGCGTCAGGACAAGTAGGGTTAGCGTCAGGACAACTAGGGTTAGCATCAGGCAACTAGGGTTAGCGTCAGGACAAGTAGGGTTAGCGTCAGGACAACTAGGGTTAGCATCAGGACAACTAGGGTTAGCGTCAGGACAACTAGGGTTAGCGTCAGGACAACTAGGGTTAGCGTCAGGACAAGTAGGGTTAGCGTCAGGACAACTAGGGTTAGCGTCAGGACAACTAGGGTTAGCGTCAGGACAAGTAGGGTTAGCGTCAGGACAACTAGGGTTAGCGTCAGGACAACTAGGGTTAGTGTCAGTACAAGTAGGGTTAGCGTCAGGACAACTAGGGTTAGCATCAGGACAACTAGGGTTAGCGTCAGGACAAGTAGCTTTAGCGTCAGGACAACTAGGGTTAGCGTCAGGACAACTAGGGTTAGCGTCAGGACAACTAGGGTTAGCGTCAGGACAACTAGGGTTAGCGTCAGGACAAGTAGGGTTAGTGTCAGGACAACTAGGGTTAGCGTCAGGACAACTAGGGTTAGCGTCAGGACAAATAGGGTTAAAGTCAGGACAACTAGGGTTAGCGTCAGGACAACTAGGGTTAGCGTCAGGACAACTAGGGTTAGCGTCAGGACAACTAGGGTTAGCGTCAGGACAATTAGGGTTAGCGTCAGGACAACTAGGGTTAGCGTCAGGACAACTAGGGTTAGCGTCAGGACAACTAGGGTTAAAGTCAGGACAACTAGGGTTAGCGTCAGGACAACTAGGATTAGCGTCAGGACAACTACGGTTAGCGTCAAGACAACTAGGGTTAGCGTCAGGACAACTAGGGTTACTGTCAGGACAACTAGGGTTAGCGTCAGGACAACTAGGGTTAGCGTCAGGACAACTAGGGTTAGCGTCAGGACAAGTAGGATTAGCGTAAGGACAAGTAGGGTTAGCGTCAGGACAAGTAGGGTTAGCGTCAGGACAACTAGGGTTAGCGTCAGGACAACTAGGGTTAGTGTAAGGACAACTAGGGTTAGAGTCAGGACAACTAGGGTTAGCGTCAGGACAACTAGGGTTAGCGTCAGGACAAGTAGGGTTAGCGTCAGGTCAAGTAAGGTTAGCGTCAGGACAACTAGGGTTAGCGTCAGGACAACTAGGGTTAGCGTCAGGACAACTAGGTTTAGCGTCATTACAACTAGGGTTAGCATCAGGACAACTAGGGTTAGCGTCAGGACAACTAGGGTTAGCGTCAGGACAACTAGGGTTAGCGTCAGGACAACTAGGGTTAGCGTCAGGACAAGTAGGGTTAGCGTCAGGACAAGTAGGGTTAGCGTCAGGACAACTAGGGTTAGCGTCAGGACAACTAGTGTTAGCGTCAGGACAAGTAGGGTTAGCGTCAGGACAAGTAGGGTTAGCGTCAGGACAAGTAGGGTTAGCGTCATAACAACTAGGGTTAGCGTCAGGACTACTAGGGTTAGCGTCAGGACAAGTATGGTTAGCGTCAGGACAACTAGGGTTAGCGTCAGGACAACTAGGGTTAGCGTCAGGACAAGTAGGGTTAGCGTCAGGACAACTAGGGTTAGCGTCAGGACAACTAGGGTTAGCGTCAGGACAACTAGGGTTAGCATCAGGACAACTAGGGTTAGCATCAGGACAAGTAGGGTTAGCGTCAGGACAACTAGGGTTAGCGTCAGGACAAGTAGGGTTAGCGTCAGGACAAGTAGGGTTAGCGTCAGGACAAGTAGGGTTAGCGTCAGGACAACTAGGGTTAGCGTCAGGACAAGTAGGGTTAGCGTCAGGACAAGTAGGGTTAGCATCAGGACAAGTAGGGTTAGCGTCAGGACAACTAGGGTTAGCGTCAGGACAAGTAGGGTTAACGTCAGGACAAGTAGGGTTAGCGTCAGGACAAGTAGGATTAGCGTCAGGACAAGTAGGGTTAGCGTCAGGACAACTAGGGTTAGCGTCAGGACAACTAGGGTTAGCGTCAGGACAAGTAGGGTTAGCGTCAGGACAAGTAGGGTTAGCGTCAGGACAAGTAGGGTTAGCGTCAGGACAACTAGGGTTAGCGTCAGGACAACTAGGGTTAGGGTCAGGACAAGTAGGGTTAGCGTCAGGACAACTTGGGTTAGCGTCAGGACAACTAGGGTTAGCGTCAGGACAACTAGGGTTAGCGTCAGGACAACTAGGGTTAGAGTCAGGACAACTTGGGATAGCGTCAGGACAACTAGGGTTAGCGTCAGGACAAGTAGGGTTAGCGTCAGGACAAGTAGGGTTAGCGTCAGGACAAGTAGGGTTAGCGTCAGGACAACTAGGGTTAGCGTCAATACAAGTAGGGTTAGCGTCAGGACAAGTAGGGTTAGCATCAGGACAAGTAGGGTTAGCATCAGGACAAGTAGGGTTAGCGTCAGGACAACTAGGGTTAGCGTCAGGACAACTAGGGTTAGCGTCAGGACAAGTAGGGTTAGCGTCAGGACAAGTAGGGTTAGCGTCAGGACAACTAGGGTTAGCGTCAGGACAAGTAGGGTTAGCGTCAGGACAAGTAGGGTTAGCATCAGGACAAGTAGGGTTAGCGTCAGGACAACTAGGGTTAGCGTCAGGACAAGTAGGGTTAGCATCAGGACAAGTAGGGTTAGCGTCAGGACAAGTAGGATTAGCGTCAGGACAAGTAGGGTTAGCATCAGGACAAGTAGGGTTAGCGTCAGGACAACTAGGGTTAGCGTCAGGACAACTAGGGTTAGCGTCAGAACAACTAGGGTTAGCGTCAGGACAAGTAGGGTTAGCGTCAGGACAACTAGGGTTAGCATCAGGACAACTAGGGTTAGCGTCAGGACAAGTAGGGTTAGCGTCAGGACAACTAGGGTTAGCATCAGGACAACTAGGGTTAGCGTCAGGACAACTAGGGTTAGCGTCAGGACAAGTAGGGTTAGCGTCAGGACAACTAGGGTTAGCGTCAGGACAACTAGGGTTAGCGTCAGGACAAGTAGGGTTAGCGTCAGGACAAGTAGGGTTAGCGTCAGGACAAGTAGGGTTAGCGTCAGGACAAGTATGGTTAGCGTCAGGACAACTAGGGTTAGCGTCAGGACAACTAGGGTTAGGGTCAGGACAAGTAGGGTTATCATCAGGACACCTAGGGTTAGCGCCATTACAACTAGGGTTAGCGCCAGGACAACTAGGGTTAGCGCCAGGACAACTAGGGTTAGCGTCAATACAAGTAGGGTTAGCGTCAGGACAAGTAGGGTTAGCATCAGGACAAGTAGGGTTAGCATCAGGACAAGTAGGGTTAGCGTCAGGACAACTAGGGTTAGCGTCAGGACAACTAGGGTTAGCGTCAGGACAAGTAGGGTTAGCGTCAGGACAAGTAGGGTTAGCGTCAGGACAACTAGGGTTAGCGTCAGGACAAGTAGGGTTAGCGTCAGGACAAGTAGGGTTAGCATCAGGACAAGTAGGGTTAGCGTCAGGACAACTAGGGTTAGCGTCAGGACAAGTAGGGTTAGCATCAGGACAAGTAGGGTTAGCGTCAGGACAAGTAGGATTAGCGTCAGGACAAGTAGGGTTAGCGTCAGGACAAGTAGGGTTAGCGTCAGGACAACTAGGGTTAGCGTCAGGACAACTAGGGTTAGCGTCAGAACAACTAGGGTTAGCGTCAGGACAAGTAGGGTTAGCGTCAGGACAACTAGGGTTAGCGTCAGGACAACTAGGGTTAGCGTCAGGACAAGTAGGGTTAGCGTCAGGACAACTAGGGTTAGCATCAGGACAACTAGGGTTAGCGTCAGGACAACTAGGGTTAGCGTCAGGACAAGTAGGGTTAGCGTCAGGACAACTAGGGTTAGCGTCAGGACAACTAGGGTTAGCGTCAGGACAAGTAGGGTTAGCGTCAGGACAAGTAGGGTTAGCGTAAGGACAAGTAGGGTTAGCGTCAGGACAAGTATGGTTAGCGTCAGGACAACTAGGGTTAGCGTCAGGACAACTAGGGTTAGGGTCAGGACAAGTAGGGTTATCATCAGGACACCTAGGGTTAGCGCCATTACAACTAGGGTTAGCGCCAGGACAACTAGGGTTAGCGCCAGGACAACTAGGGTTAGCGCCAGGACAACTAGGGTTAGCGCCAGGACAACTAGGGTTAGCACCAGGACAACTAGGGTTAGCGCCAGGACAACTAGGGTTAGCGCCAGGACAACTAGGGTTAGCGCCAGGACAACTAGGGTTAGCACCAGGACAACTAGGGTTAGCGCCAGGACAACTAGGGTTAGCGTCAGGACGACTAGGGTTAGCGCCAGGACAACTAGGGTTAGCATCAGGACAACTAGGGTTAGCGTCAGGACAACTAGGGTTAGCGTCAGAACAACTAGGGTTAGCGTCAGGACGACTAGGGTTAGCGCCAGGACAACTAGGGTTAGCATCAGGACAACTAGGGTTAGCGTCAGGACAACTAGGGTTAGCGTCAGGACAACTAGGGTTAGAGTCAGGACAACTAGGGTTAGCGTCAGGACAACTAGGGTTAGCGTCAGGACAACTAGGGTTAGCGTCAGGACAACTAGGGTTAGCGTAAGGACAACTAGGGTTAGCATCAGAACAACTAGGGTTAGCGTCAGGACAACTAGGGTTAGCATCAGGACAACTAGGGTTAGCATCAGGACAACTAGGGTTAGAGTCAGGACAACTAGGGTTAGCGTCAGGACAACTAGGGTTAGCGTCAGGACAACTAGGGTTAGCGTCAGGACAACTAGGGATAGCGTCAGAACAACTAGGGTTAGCGCCAGGACAACTAGGGTTAGCGCCAGGACAACTAGGGTTAGCATCAGGACAACTAGGGTTAGCGTCAGGACAACTAGGGTTAGAGTCAGGACAACTAGGGTTAGCGTCAGGACAACTAGGGTTAGCGTCAGGACAACTAGGGTTAGCGTCACGACAACTAGGGTTAGCGCCAGGACAACTAGGGTTAGCGCCAGGACAACTAGGGTTAGCGCCAGGACAACTAGGGTTAGCGCCATTACAACTAGGGTTAGCGCCAGGACAACTAGGGTTAGCGCCAGGACAACTAGGGTTAGCGCCAGGACAACTAAGGTTAGCGCCAGGACAACTAGGGTCAGCGCCAGGACAACTAGGGTTAGCACCAGGACAACTAGGGTTAGCGCCAGGACAACTAGGGTTAGCGCCAGGACAACTAGGGTTAGCGCCAGGACAACTAGGGTTAGCGCCAGGACAACTAGGGTTAGCTCCAAGACAACTAGGGTTAGCGCCAGGACAACTAGGGTTAGCGTCAGGACGACTAGGGTTAGCGCCAGGACAACTAGGGTTAGCGCCAGGACAACTAGGGTTAGCATCAGGACAACTACGGTTAGCGTCAGGACAACTAGGGTTAGCGTCAGAACAACTAGGGTTAGCGTCAGGACAACTAGGGTTAGCATCAAGACAACTAGGGTTAGCGTCAGGACAACTAGGGTTAGAGTCAGGACAACTAGGGTTAGCATCAGGACAACTAGGGTTAGCGTCAGGACAACTAGGGTTAGCGTCAGGACAAATAGGGTTAGCGTCAGGACAACTAGGGTTAGCGTCAGGACAACTAGGGTTAGCGTCACGACAACTAGGGTTAGCGTCAGGACATCTAGGGTTAGCTTCAGGACAACTAGGGTTAGCGTCAGGACAACTAGGGTTAGCATCAGGACAACTAGGGTTAGCGTCAGGACAACTAGGGTTAGCGTCAGGACAACTAGGGTTAGCGTCACGACAACTAGGGTTAGCGCCAGGACAACTAGGGTTAGCGCCAGGACAACTAGGGTTAGCGCCAGGACAACTAGGGTTAGCGCCATTACAACTAGGGTTAGCGCCAGGACAACTAGGGTTAGCGCCAGGACAACTAGGGTTAGCGCCAGGACAACTAGGGTTAGCGCCAGGACAACTAGGGTTAGCACCAGGACAACTAGGGTTAGCGCCAGGACAACTAGGGTTAGCGCCAGGACAACTAGGGTTAGCGCCAGGACAACTAGGGTTAGCACCAGGACAACTAGGGTTAGCGCCAGGACAACTAGGGTTAGCGTCAGGACGACTAGGGTTAGCGCCAGGACAACTAGGGTTAGCGCCAGGACAACTAGGGTTAGCATCAGGACAACTAGGGTTAGCGTCAGGACAACTAGGGTTAGCGTCAGAACAACTAGGGTTAGCGTCAGGACAACTAGGGTTAGCGTCAGGACAACTAGGGTTAGAGTCAGGACAACTAGGGTTAGCATCAGGACAACTAGGGTTAGCGTCAGGACAACTAGGGTTAGAGTCAGGACAACTAGGGTTAGCGTCAGGACAACTAGGGTTAGCTTCAGGACAACTAGGGTTAGCGTCAGGACAACTAGGGTTAGCGTCAGGACAACTAGGGTTAGCGTCACGACAACTAGGGTTAGTGTCAGGACAACTAGGGTTAGCGTCAGGACAACTAGGGTTAGCGTCACAACTAGGGTTAGCGTCAGGACAACTAGGGTTAGCTTCAAGACAACTAGGGTTAGCGTCAGGGCAACTAGGGTTAGCGTCAGGACAACTAGGGTTAGCGTCACGACAACTAGGGTTAGCGTCAGGACAACTAGGGTTAGCATCAGGACAACTAGGGTTAGCGTCAGGACAACTAGGGTTAGCGTCAGAACAACTAGGGTTAGCGTCAGGACAACTAGGGTTAGCATCAGGACAACTAGGGTTAGCATCAGGACAACTAGGGTTAGAGTCAGGACAACTAGGGTTAGCGTCAGGACAACTAGGGTTAGCGTCAGGACAACTAGGGTTAGCGTCAGGACAACTAGGGTTAGAGTCAGGACAACTAGCGTTAGCGTCAGGACAACAAGGGTTAGCGTCAGGACAACTAGGGTTAGCGTCAGGACAACTAGGGTTAGCGTCAGGACAACTAGGGTTAGCTTCAGGACAACTAGGGTTAGCGTCAGGACAACTAGGGTTAGCGTCAGTACAACTAGGGTTAGCGTCAGGACAACTAGGGTTAGCGTCAGGACAACTAGGGTTAGAGTCAGGACAACTAGGGTTAGCATCAGGACAACTAGGGTTAGCGTCAGGACAACTAGGGTTAGCGTCAGGACAAATAGGGTTAGCGTCAGGACAACTAGGGTTAGCGTCAGGACAACTAGGGTTAGCGTCACGACAACTAGGGTTAGCGTCAGGACATCTAGGGTTAGCTTCAGGACAACTAGGGTTAGCGTCAGGACAACTAGGGTTAGCATCAGGACAACTAGGGTTAGCGTCAGGACAACTAGGGTTAGCGTCAGGACAACTAGGGTTAGCGTCACGACAACTAGGGTTAGCGCCAGGACAACTAGGGTTAGCGCCAGGACAACTAGGGTTAGCGCCAGGACAACTAGGGTTAGCGCCAATACAACTAGGGTTAGCGCCAGGACAACTAGGGTTAGCGCCAGGACAACTAGGGTTAGCGCCAGGACAACTAGGGTTAGCGCCAGGACAACTAGGGTTAGCACCAGGACAACTAGGGTTAGCGCCAGGACAACTAGGGTTAGCGCCAGGACAACTAGGGTTAGCGCCAGGACAACTAGGGTGAGCACCAGGACAACTAGGGTTAGCGCCAGGACAACTAGGGTTAGCGTCAGGACGACTAGGGTTAGCGCCAGGACAACTAGGGTTAGCGCCAGGACAACTAGGGTTAGCATCAGGACAACTAGGATTAGCGTCAGGACAACTAGGGTTAGCGTCAGAACAACTAGGGTTAGCGTCAGGACAACTAGGGTTAGCGTCAGGACAACTAGGGTTAGAGTCAGGACAACTAGGGTTAGCATCAGGACAACTAGGGTTAGCGTCAGGACAACTAGGGTTAGAGTCAGGACAACTAGGGTTAGCATCAGGACAACTAGGGTTAGCTTCAGGACAACTAGGGTTAGCGTCAGGACAACTAGGGTTAGCGTCAGGACAACTAGGGTTAGCGTCACGACAACTAGGGTTAGTGTCAGGACAACTAGGGTTAGTGTCAGGACAACTAGGGTTAGCGTCACAACTAGGGTTAGCGTCAGGACAACTAGGGTTAGCGTCAAGACAACTAGGGTTAGCGTCAGGGCAACTAGGGTTAGCGTCAGGACAACTAGGGTTAGCGTCAGGACAACTAGGGTTAGCGTCAGGACAACTAGGGTTAGCGTCACGACAACTAGGGTTAGCGTCAGGACAACTAGGGTTAGCATCAGGACAACTAGGGTTAGCGTCAGGACAACTAGGGTTAGCGTCAGAACAACTAGGGTTAGCGTCAGGACAACTAGGGTTAGCATCAGGACAACTAGGGTTAGCGTCAGGACAACTAGGGTTAGCGTCACGACAACTAGGGTTAGCGTCAGGACAACTAGGGTTAGCGTCAGGAGAACTAGGGTTAGCGTCAGCACAACTGGGGTTAGCGTCACAACTAGGGTTAGCGTCAGGACAACTAGGGTTAGCGTCAAGACAACTAGGGTTAGCGTCAGGGCAACTAGGGTTAGCGTCAGGACAACTAGGGTTAGCGTCAGGACAACTAGGGTTAGCGTCACGACAACTAGGGTTAGCGTCAGGACAACTAGGGATAGCATCAGGACAACTAGGGTTAGCGTCAGGACAACTAGGGTTAGCGTCAGAACAACTAGGGTTAGCGTCAGGACAACTAGGGTTAGCATCAGGACAACTAGGGTTAGCGCTATTACAACTAGGGTTAGCGCCAGGACAACTAGGGTTAGCACCAGGACAACTAGGGTTAGCGCCAGGACAACTAGGGTTAGCGCCAGGACAACTAGGGTTAGCGCCAGGACAACTAGGGTTAGCGCCAGGACAACTAGGGTTAGCGCCAGGACAACTAGGGTTAGCGCCAGGACAACTAGGGTTAGCGCCAGGACAACTAGCGTTAGCGCCAGGACAACTAGGGTTAGCGTCAGGACGACTAGGGTTAGCGCCAGGACAACTAGGGTTAGCGCCAGGGCAACTAGGGTTAGCATCAGGACAACTAGGGTTAGCGTCAGGACAACTAGGGTTAGCGTCAGAACAAATAGGGTTAGCGTCAGGACAACTAGGGTTAGCATCAGGACAACTAGGGTTAGCGTCAGGACAACTAGGGTTAGAGTCAGGACAACTAGGGTTAGCATCAGGACAACTAGGGTTAGCGTCAGGACAACTAGGGTTAGCGTCAGGACAAATAGGGTTAGCATCAGGACAACTAGGGTTAGCGTCAGGACAACTAGGGTTAGCGTCACGACAACTAGGGTTAGCATCAGGACAACTAGGGTTAGCGTCAGGACAACTAGGGTTAGCGTCAGGACAACTAGGGTTAGCGTCACGACAACTAGGGTTAGCGCCAGGACAACTAGGGTGAGCGCCAGGACAACTAGGGTTAGCGCCAGGACAACTAGGGTTAGCGCCAGGACAACTAGGGTTAGCGCCATTACAACTAGGGTTAGCGCCAGGACAACTAGGGTTAGCGCCAGGACAACTAGGGTTAGAGTCAGGACAACTAGGGTTAGCGTCAGGACAACTAGGGATAGCGCCAGGACAACTAGGGTTAGCACCAAGACAACTAGGGTTAGCGCCAGGACAACTAGGGATAGCGCCAGGACAACTAGGGTTAGCGCCAGGACAACTAGGGTTAGCGCCAGGACAACTAGGGTTAGCTCCAGGACAACTAGCGTTAGCGCCAGGACAACTAGGGTTAGAGTCAGGACAACTAGGGTTAGCGTCAGGACAACTAGGGTTAGCGCCAGGACAACTAGGGTTAGCGCCAGGACAACTAGGGTTAGAGTCAGGACAACTAGGGTTAGCGTCAGGACAACTAGGGTTAGTGTCAGGACAACTAGGGTTAGCTTCAGGACAACTAGGGTTAGCGTCAGGACAACTAGGGTTAGCGTCAGGACAACTAGGGTTAGCGTCAGGACAACTAGGGTTAGCGTCACGACAACTAGGGTTAGCGTCAGGACAACTAGGGTTAGCGTCAGGACAACTAGGGTTAGCGTCACAACTAGGGTTAGCGTCAGGACAACTAGGGTTAGCACCAGGACAACTAGGGTTAGCGTCAGGACAACTAGGGTTAGCACCAGGACAACTAGGGTTAGCGCCAGGACAACTAGGGATAGCGCCAGGACAACTAGGGTTAGCGCCAGGACAACTAGGGTTAGCGCCAGGACAACTAGGGTTAGCGCCAGGACAACTAGGGTTAGCGCCAGGACAACTAGCGTTAGCGCCAGGACAACTAGGGTTAGCGTCAGGACGACTAGGGTTAGCGCCAGGACAACTAGGGTTAGCGCCAGGACAACTAGGGTTAGCATCAGGACAACTAGGGTTAGCGTCAGGACAACTAGGGTTAGCGTCAGAACAAATAGGGTTAGCGTCAGGACAACTAGGGTTAGCATCAGGACAACTAGGGTTAGCGTCAGGACAACTAGGGTTAGAGTCAGGACAACTAGGGTTAGCATCAGGACAACTAGGGTTAGCGTCAGGACAACTAGGGTTAGCGTCAGGACAAATAGGGTTAGCATCAGGACAACTAGGGTTAGCGTCAGGACAACTAGGGTTAGCGTCACGACAACTAGGGTTAGCATCAGGACAACTAGGGTTAGCGTCAGGACAACTAGGGTTAGCGTCAGGACAACTAGGGTTAGCGTCACGACAACTAGGGTTAGCGCCAGGACAACTAGGGTTAGCGCCAGGACAACTAGGGTTAGCGCCAGGACAACTAGGGTTAGCGCCAGGACAACTAGGGTTAGCGCCATTACAACTAGGGTTAGCGCCAGGACAACTAGGGTTAGCGCCAGGACAACTAGGGTTAGAGTCAGGACAACTAGGGTTAGCGTCAGGACAACTAGGGTTAGCGTCAGGACAACTAGGGTTAGCGCCAGGACAACTAGGGTTAGCACCAAGACAACTAGGGTTAGCGCCAGGACAACTAGGGATAGCGCCAGGACAACTAGGGTTAGCGCCAGGACAACTAGGGTTAGCGCCAGGACAACTAGGGTTAGCTCCAGGACAACTAGCGTTAGCGCCAGGACAACTAGGGTTAGAGTCAGGACAACTAGGGTTAGCGTCAGGACAACTAGGGTTAGCGCCAGGACAACTAGGGTTAGCGCCAGGACAACTAGGGTTAGAGTCAGGACAACTAGGGTTAGCGTCAGGACAACTAGGGTTAGTGTCAGGACAACTAGGGTTAGCTTCAGGACAACTAGGGTTAGCGTCAGGACAACTAGGGTTAGCGTCAGGACAACTAGGGTTAGCGTCAGGACAACTAGGGTTAGCGTCACGACAACTAGGGTTAGCGTCAGGACAACTAGGGTTAGCGTCAGGACAACTAGGGTTAGCGTCACAACTAGGGTTAGCGTCAGGACAACTAGGGTTAGCGTCAGGACAACTAGGGTTAGCGTCAGGACAACTAGGGTTAGAGTCAGGACAACTAGGGTTAGCGTCAGGACAACTAGGGTTAGCGTCAGGACAACTAGGGTTAGCGTCAGGACAACTAGGGTTAGAGTCAGGACAACTAGGGTTAGCGTCAGGACAACTAGGGTTAGCGTCAGGACAACTCGGGTTAGCGTCAGGACAACTAGGGTTAGCGTCAGGACAACTAGGGTTAGCTTCAGGACAACTAGGGTTAGCGTCAGGACAACTAGGGTTAGCGTCAGGACAACTAGGGTTAGCGTCAGGACATCTAGGGTTAGCATCACGACAACTAGGGTTAGCGTCAGGACAACTAGGGTTAGCGTCAGGACAACTAGGGTTAGCGTCAGGAAAACTAGGGTTAGCGTCACAACTAGGGTTAGCGTCAGGACAACTAGGGTTAGCGTCAAGACAACTAGGGTTAGCGTCAGGGCAACTAGGGTTAGCGTCAGGACAACTAGGGTTAGCGTCAGGACAACTAGGGTTAGCGTCACGACAACTAGGGTTAGCGTCAGGACAACTAGGGTTAGCGTCAGAACAACTAGGGTTAGCGTCAGGACAACTAGGGTTAGCATCAGGACAACTAGGGTTAGAGTCAGGACAACTAGGGTTAGCGTCAGGACAACTAGGGTTAGCGTCAGGACAACTAGGGTTAGCGTCAGGACAACTAGGGTTAGCGTCACGACAACTAGGGTTAGCGTCAGGACAACTAGGGTTAGCGTCAGGACAACTAGGGTTAGCGTCACGACAACTAGGGTTAGCGTCAGGACAACTAGGGTTAGCGTCAGGACAACTAGGGTTAGCGTCACAACTAGGGTTAGCGTCAGGACAACTAGGGTTAGCGTCAGGACAACTAGGGTTAGCGTCAGGACAACTAGGGTTAGAGTCAGGACAACTAGGGTTAGCGTCAGGACAACTAGGGTTAGCGTCAGGACAACTAGGGTTAGCGTCAGGACAACTAGGGTTAGAGTCAGGACAACTAGGGTTAGCGTCAGGACAACTAGGGTTAGCGTCAGGACAACTAGGGTTAGCGTCAGGACAACTAGGGTTAGCGTCAGGACAACTAGGGTTAGCTTCAGGACAACTAGGGTTAGCGTCAGGACAACTAGGGTTAGCGTCAGGACATCTAGGGTTAGCATCACAACAACTAGGGTTAGCGTCAGGACAACTAGGGTTAGCGTCAGGACAACTAGGGTTAGCGTCAGGACAACTAGGGTTAGCGTCACAACTAGGGTTAGCGTCAGGACAACTAGGGTTAGCGTCAAGACAACTAGGGTTAGCGTCAGGGCAACTAGGGTTAGCGTCAGGACAACTAGGGTTAGCGTCAGGACAACTAGGGTTAGCGTCACGACAACTAGGGTTAGCGTCAGGACAACTAGGGTTAGCCTCAGGACAACCAGGGTTAGCGTCAGGACAACTAGGGTTAGCGTCAGAACAACTAGGGTTAGCGTCAGGACAACTAGGGTTAGCATCAGGACAACTAGGGTTAGCGTCAGGACAACTAGGGTTAGAGTCAGGACAACTAGGGTTAGCGTCAGGACAACTAGGGTTAGCGTCAGGACAACTAGGGTTAGCGTCAGGACAACTAGGGTTAGCGTCACGACAACTAGGGTTAGCGTCACGACAACTAGGGTTAGCGCCAGGACAACTAGGGTTAGCGCCAGGACAACTAGGGTTAGCGCCAGGACAACTAGGGTTAGCGTCAGGACAACTAGGGTTACCTTCAGGACAACTAGGGTTAGAGTCAGGACAACTAGGGTTAGCATCAGGACAACTAGGGTTAGCGTCAGGACAACTAGGGTTAGCGTCAGGACAACTAGGGTTAGCTTCAGGACAACTAGGGTTAGCGTCAGGACAACTAGGGTTAGCGTCAGGACAACTAGGTTTAGCGTCACGACAACTAGGGTTAGCGTCAGGACAACTAGGGTTAGCGTCAGGACAACTAGGGTTAGCGTCACAACTAGGGTTAGCGTCAGGACAACTAGGGTTAGCGTCAAGACAACTAGGGTTAGCGTCAGGGCAACTAGGGTTAGCGTCAGGACAACTAGGGTTAGCGTCAGGACAACTAGGGTTAGCGTCAGGACTACTAGGGTTAGCGTCACGACAACTAGGGTTAGCGTCAGGACAACTAGGGTTAGCGTCACGACAACTAGGGTTAGCGTCAGGACAACTAGGGTTAGCGTCAGGACAACTAGGGTTAGCGTTAGGACAACTAGGTTTAGCGTCACGACAACTAGGGTTAGCGTCAGGACAACTAGGGTTAGCGTCAGGACAACTAGGGTTAGCGTCAGGACAACTAGGGTTAGCGTCACAACTAGGGTTAGCGTCAGGACAACTAGGGTTAGCGTCAAGACAACTAGGGTTAGCGTCAGGGCAACTAGGGTTAGCGTCAGGACAACTAGGGTTAGCGTCAGGACAACTAGGGTTAGCGTCAGGACTACTAGGGTTAGCGTCACGACAACTAGGGTTAGCGTCAGGACAACTAGGGTTAGCGTCACGACAACTAGGGTTAGCGTCAGGACAACTAGGGTTAGCGTCAGGACAACTAGGGTTAGCGTCACAACTAGGGTTAGCGTCAGGACAACTAGGGTTAGCGTCAGGACAACTAGGGTTAGCGTCAGGACAACTAGGGTTAGAGTCAGGACAACTAGGGTTAGCGTCAGGACAACTAGGGTTAGCGTCAGGACAACTAGGGTTAGCGTCAGGACAACTAGGGTTAGCGTCAGGACAACTAGGGTTAGCGTCAGGACAACTAGGGTTAGCGTCAGGACAACTAGGGTTAGCTTCAGGACAACTAGGGTTAGCGTCAGGACAACTAGGGTTAGCGTCAGGACAACTAGGGTTAGCGTCAGGACATCTAGGGTTAGCATCACGACAACTAGGGTTAGCGTCAGGACAACTAGGGTTAGCGTCAGGACAACTAGGGTTAGCGTCAGGACAACTAGGGTTAGCGTCACAACTAGGGTTAGCGTCAGGACAACTAGGGTTAGCGTCAAGACAACTAGGGTTAGCGTCAGGGCAACTAGGGTTAGCGTCAGGACAACTAGGGTTAGCGTCAGGACAACTAGGGTTAGCGTCAGGACAACTAGGGTTAGCGTCACGACAACTAGGGTTAGCGTCAGGACAACTAGGGTTAGCATCAGGACAACTAGGGTTAGCGTCAGGACAACTAGGGTTAGCGTCAGAACAACTAGGGTTAGCGTCAGGACAACTAGGGTTAGCATCAGGACAACTAGGGTTAGCGTCAGGACAACTAGGGTTAGAGTCAGGACAACTAGGGTTAGCGCCAGGACAACTAGGGTTAGCATCAGGACAACTAGGGTTAGCGTCAGGACAACTAGGGTTAGCGTCACGACAACTAGGGTTAGCGCCAGGACAACTAGGGTTAGCGCCAGGACAACTAGGGTTAGCGCCAGGACAACTAGGGTTAGCGTCAGGACAACTAGGGTTAGCTTCAGGACAACTAGGGTTAGAGTCAGGACAACTAGGGTTAGCATCAGGACAACTAGGGTTAGCGTCAGGACAACTAGGGTTAGCGTCAGGACAACTAGGGTTAGCGTCAGGACAACTAGGGTTAGCTTCAGGACAACTAGGGTTAGCGTCAGGACAACTAGGGTTAGCGTCAGGACAACTAGGTTTAGCGTCACGACAACTAGGGTTAGCGTCAGGACAACTAGGGTTAGCGTCAGGACAACTAGGGTTAGCGTCAGGACAACTAGGGTTAGCGTCACAACTAGGGTTAGCGTCAGGACAACTAGGGTTAGCGTCAAGACAACTAGGGTTAGCGTCAGGGCAACTAGGGTTAGCGTCAGGACAACTAGGGTTAGCGTCAGGACTACTAGGGTTAGCGTCAGGACAACTAGGGTTAGCGTCAGGACAACTAGGGTTAGCATCAGGACAACTAGGGTTAGCGTCAGGACAACTAGGGTTAGCGTCAGAACAACTAGGGTTAGCGTCAGGACAACTAGGGTTAGCATCAGGACAACTAGGGTTAGCGTCAGGACAACTAGGGTTAGAGTCAGGACAACTAGGGTTAGCGCCAGGACAACTAGGGTTAGCGTCAGGACAACTAGGGTTAGCTTTAGGACAACTAGGGTTAGAGTCAGGACAACTAGGGTTAGCATCAGGACAACTAGGGTTAGCGTCAGGACAACTAGGGTTAGCGTCAGGACAACTAGGGTTAGCGTCAGGACAACTAGGGTTAGCTTCAGGACAACTAGGGTTAGCGTCAGGACAACTATGGTTAGCGTCAGGACAACTAGGTTTAGCATCACGACAACTAGGGTTAGCGTCAGGACAACTAGGGTTAGCGTCAGGACAACTAGGGTTAGCGTCAGGACAACTAGGGTTAGCGTCACAACTAGGGTTAGCGTCAGGACAACTAGGGTTAGCGTCAAGACAACTAGGGTTAGCGTCAGGGCAACTAGGGTTAGCGTCAGGACAACTAGGGTTAGCGTCAGGACAACTAGGGTTAGCGTCAGGACTACTAGGGTTAGCGTCACGACAACTAGGGTTAGCGTCAGGTCAACTAGGGTTAGCATCAGGACAACTAGGGTTAGCGTCAGGACAACTAGGGTTAGCGTCAGAACAACTAGGGTTAGCGTCAGGACAACTAGGGTTAGCATCAGGACAACTAGGGTTAGCGTCAGGACAACTAGGGTTAGAGTCAGGACAACTAGGGTTAGCGTCAGGACAACTAGGGTTAGCGTCAGTACAACTAGGGTTAGCGCCAGGACAACTAGGGTTAGCGTCAGGACAACTAGGGTTAGAGTCAGGACAACTAGGGTTAGCGTCAGGACAACTAGGGTTAGCGTCAGGACAACTAGGGTTAGCGTCACGACAACTAGGGATAGCATCACGACAACTAGGGTTAGCGCCAGGACAACTAGGGTTAGCGCCAGGACAACTAGGGTTAGCGCCAGGACAACTAGGGTTAGCACCAGGACAACTAGGGTTAGCGCCATTACAACTAGGGTTAGCGCCAGGACAACTAAGGTTAGCGCCAGGACAACTAGGGTTAGCGCCAGGACAACTAGGGTTAGCACCAGGACAACTAGGGTTAGCGCCAGGACAACTAGGGTTAGCGCCAGGACAACTAGGGTTAGCGTCAGAACAACTAGGGTTAGCGTCAGGACAACTAGGGTTAGCATCAGGACAACTAGGGTTAGCGCCATTACAACTAGGGTTAGCGCCAGGACAACTAGGGTTAGCGCCAGGACAACTAGCGTTAGCGCCAGGACAACTAGGGTTAGCGTCAGGACAACTAGGGTTAGCGTCACGACAACTAGGGTTAGCGTCAGGACAACTAGGGTTAGCATCAGGACAACTAGGGTTAGCGTCAGGACAACTAGGGTTAGCGTCAGAACAACTAGGGTTAGCGTCAGGACAACTAGGGTTAGCATCAGGACAACTAGGGTTAGCGTCAGGACAACTAGGGTTAGAGTCAGGACAACTAGGGTTAGCGCCAGGACAACTAGGGTTAGCGTCAGGACAACTAGGGTTAGCGTCAGGACAACTAGGGTTAGCGTCAGGACAACTAGGGTTAGCGTCACGACAACTAGGGTTAGCGCCAGGACAACTAGGGTTAGCGCCAGGACAACTAGGGTTAGCGCCAGGACAACTAGGGTTAGCGTCAGGACAACTAGGGTTAGCTTCAGGACAACTAGGGTTAGAGTCAGGACAACTAGGGTTAGCATCAGGACAACTAGGGTTAGCGTCAGGACAACTAGGGTTAGCGTCAGGACAACTAGGGTTAGCGTCAGGACAACTAGGGTTAGCTTCAGGACAACTAGGGTTAGCGTCAGGACAACTAGGGTTAGCGTCAGGACAACTAGGTTTAGCGTCACGACAACTAGGGTTAGCGTCAGGACAACTAGGGTTAGCGTCAGGACAACTAGGGTTAGCGTCACAACTAGGGTTAGCGTCAGGACAACTAGGGTTAGCGTCAAGACAACTAGGGTTAGCGTCAGGGCAACTAGGGTTAGCGTCAGGACAACTAGGGTTAGCGTCAGGACTACTAGGGTTAGCGTCACGACAACTAGGGTTAGCGTCAGGACAACTAGGGTTAGCATCAGGACAACTAGGGTTAGCGTCAGGACAACTAGGGTTAGCGTCAGAACAACTAGGGTTAGCGTCAGGACAACTAGGGTTAGCATCAGGACAACTAGGGTTAGCGTCAGGACAACTAGGGTTAGAGTCAGGACAACTAGGGTTAGCGCCAGGACAACTAGGGTTAGCGTCAGGACAACTAGGGTTAGCTTTAGGACAACTAGGGTTAGAGTCAGGACAACTAGGGTTAGCATCAGGACAACTAGGGTTAGCGTCAGGACAACTAGGGTTAGCGTCAGGACAACTAGGGTTAGCGTCAGGACAACTAGGGTTAGCTTCAGGACAACTAGGGTTAGCGTCAGGACAACTATGGTTAGCGTCAGGACAACTAGGTTTAGCGTCACGACAACTAGGGTTAGCGTCAGGACAACTAGGGTTAGCGTCAGGACAACTAGGGTTAGCGTCAGGACAACTAGGGTTAGCGTCACAACTAGGGTTAGCGTCAGGACAACTAGGGTTAGCGTCAAGACAACTAGGGTTAGCGTCAGGGCAACTAGGGTTAGCGTCAGGACAACTAGGGTTAGCGTCAGGACAACTAGGGTTAGCGTCAGGACTACTAGGGTTAGCGTCACGACAACTAGGGTTAGCGTCAGGACAACTAGGGTTAGCATCAGGACAACTAGGGTTAGCGTCAGGACAACTAGGGTTAGCGTCAGAACAACTAGGGTTAGCGTCAGGACAACTAGGGTTAGCATCAGGACAACTAGGGTTAGCGTCAGGACAACTAGGGTTAGAGTCAGGACAACTAGGGTTAGCGTCAGGACAACTAGGGTTAGCGTCAGTACAACTAGGGTTAGCGCCAGGACAACTAGGGTTAGCGTCAGGACAACTAGGGTTAGAGTCAGGACAACTAGGGTTAGCGTCAGGACAACTAGGGTTAGCGTCAGGACAACTAGGGTTAGCGTCACGACAACTAGGGATAGCATCACGACAACTAGGGTTAGCGCCAGGACAACTAGGGTTAGCGCCAGGACAACTAGGGTTAGCGCCAGGACAACTAGGGTTAGCACCAGGACAACTAGGGTTAGCGCCATTACAACTAGGGTTAGCGCCAGGACAACTAAGGTTAGCGCCAGGACAACTAGGGTTAGCGCCAGGACAACTAGGGTTAGCACCAGGACAACTAGGGTTAGCGCCAGGACAACTAGGGTTAGCGTCAGAACAACTAGGGTTAGCGTCAGGACAACTAGGGTTAGCATCAGGACAACTAGGGTTAGCGCCATTACAACTAGGGTTAGCGCCAGGACAACTAGGGTTAGCGCCAGGACAACTAGCGTTAGCGCCAGGACAACTAGGGTTAGCGTCAGGACGACTAGGGTTAGCGCCAGGACAACTAGGGTTAGCGCCAGGACAACTAGGGTTAGCGCCAGGACAACTAGGGTTAGCGCCAGGACAACTAGCGTTAGCGCCAGGACAACTAGGGTTAGCGTCAGGACGACTAGGGTTAGCGCCAGGACAACTAGGGTTAGCGCCAGGACAACTAGGGTTAGCATCAGGACAACTAGGGTTAGCGTCAGGACAACTAGGGTTAGCGTCAGAACAACTAGGGTTAGCGTCAGGACAACTAGGGTTAGCATCAGGACAACTAGGGTTAGCGTCAGGACAACTAGGGTTAGAGTCAGGACAACTAGGGTTAGCATCAGGACAACTAGGGTTAGCGTCAGGACAACTAGGGTTAGCGTCAGGACAAATAGGGTTAGCGTCAGGACAACTAGGGTTAGCGTCAGGACAACTAGGGTTAGCGTCACGACAACTAGGGTTAGCGTCAGGACAACTAGGGTTAGCTTCAGGACAACTAGGGTTAGCGTCAGGACAACTAGGGTTAGCGTCAGGACAACTAGGTTTAGCGTCACGACAACTAGGGTTAGCGTCAGGACAACTAGGGTTAGCGTCAGGACAACTAGGGTTAGGGTCACAACTAGGGTTAGCGTCAGGACAACTAGGGTTAGCGTCAAGACAACTAGGGTTAGCGTCAGGGCAACTAGGGTTAGCGTCAGGACAACTAGGGTTAGCGTCAGGACAACTAGGGTTAGCGTCAGGACTACTAGGGTTAGCGTCACGACAACTAGGGTTAGCGTCAGGACAAGTAGGGTTAGCGTCACGACAACTAGGGTTAGCGTCAGGACAACTAGGGTTAGCGTCAGGACAACTAGGGTTAGCGTCACAACTAGGGTTAGCGTCAGGACAACTAGGGTTAGCGTCAGGACAACTAGGGTTAGAGTCAGGACAACTAGGGTTAGCGTCAGGACAACTAGGGTTAGCGTCAGGACAACTAGGGTTAGCGTCAGGACAACTAGGGTTAGCGTCACAACTAGGGTTAGCGTCAGGACAACTAGGGTTAGCGTCAAGACAACTAGGGTTAGCGTCAGGACAACTAGGGTTAGCGTCAGGACAACTAGGGTTAGCGTCACGACAACTAGGGTTAGCGTCAGGACAACTAGGGTTAGCGTCAGGACAACTAGGGTTAGCGTCAGGACAACTAGGGTTAGCGTCAGGACAACTAGGGTTAGCGTCAAGACAACTAGGGTTAGCGTCAGGGCAACTAGGGTTAGCGTCAGGACAACTAGGGTTAGCGTCAGGACAACTAGGGTTAGCGTCACGACAACTAGGGTTAGCGTCAGGACAACTAGGGTTAGCATCAGGACAACTAGGGTTAGCGTCAGGACAACTAGGGTTAGCGTCAGAACAACTAGGGTTAGCGTCAGGACAACTAGGGTTATCATCAGGACAACTAGGTTTAGCGTCACGACAACTAGGGTTAGCGTCAGGACAACTAGGGTTAGCGTCAGGACAACTAGGGTTAGCGTCACAACTAGGGTTAGCGTCAGGACAACTAGGGTTAGCGTCAAGACAACTAGGGTTAGCGTCAGGGCAACTAGGGTTAGCGTCAGGACAACTAGGGTTAGCGTCAGGACAACTAGGGTTAGCGTCACGACAACTAGGGATAGCATCACGACAACTAGGGTTAGCGCCAGGACAACTAGGGTTAGCGCCATTACAACTAGGGTTAGCGCCAGGACAACTAGGGTTACCGCCAGGACAACTAGGGTTAGCGCCAGGACAACTAGGGTTAGCACCAGGACAACTAGGGTTAGCGCCAGGACAACTATTGTTAGCGCCAGGACAACTAGGGTTAGCGTCAGAACAACTAGGGTTAGCGTCAGGACAACTAGGGTTAGCATCAGGACAACTAGGGTTAGCGCCATTACAACTAGGGTTAGCGCCAGGACAACTAGGGTTAGCGCCAGGACAACTAGCGTTAGCGCCAGGACAACTAGGGTTAGCGTCAGGACGACTAGGGTTAGCACCAGGACAACTAGGGTTAGCGCCAGGACAACTAGGGTTAGCGCCAGGACAACTAGGGTTAGCGCCAGGACAACTAGGGTTAGCGCCAGGACAACTAGGGTTAGCGCCAGGACAACTAGGGTTAGCGCCAGGACAACTAGCGTTAGCGCCAGGACAACTAGGGTTAGCGTCAGGACGACTAGGGTTAGCGCCAGGACAACTAGGTTAGCGCCAGGACAACTAGGGTTAGCATCAGGACAACTAGGGTTAGCGTCAGGACAACTAGGGTTAGCGTCAGAACAACTAGGGTTAGCGTCAGGACAACTAGGGTTAGCATCAGGACAACTAGGGTTAGCGTCAGGACAACTAGGGTTAGAGTCAGGACAACTAGGGTTAGCATCAGGACAACTAGGGTTAGCGTCAGGACAACTAGGGTTAGCGTCAGGACAAATAGGGTTAGCGTCAGGACAACTAGGGTTAGCGTCAGGACAACTAGGGTTAGCGTCACGACAACTAGGGTTAGCGTCAGGACAACTAGGGTTAGCTTCAGGACAACTAGGGTTAGCGTCAGGACAACTAGGGTTAGCGTCAGGACAACTAGGTTTAGCGTCACGACAACTAGGGTTAGCGTCAGGACAACTAGGGTTAGCGTCAGGACAACTAGGGTTAGCGTCAGGACAACTAGGGTTAGGGTCACAACTAGGGTTAGCGTCAGGACAACTAGGGTTAGCGTCAAGACAACTAGGGTTAGCGTCAGGGCAACTAGGGTTAGCGTCAGGACAACTAGGGTTAGCGTCAGGACAACTAGGGTTAGCGTCAGGACTACTAGGGTTAGCGTCACGACAACTAGGGTTAGCGTCAGGACAAGTAGGGTTAGCGTCACGACAACTAGGGTTATCGTCAGGACAACTAGGGTTAGCGTCAGGACAACTAGGGTTAGCGTCACAACTAGGGTTAGCGTCAGGACAACTAGGGTTAGCGTCAGGACAACTAGGGTTAGAGTCAGGACAACTAGGGTTAGCGTCAGGACAACTAGGGTTAGCGTCAGGACAACTAGGGTTAGCGTCAGGACAACTAGGGTTAGCGTCACAACTAGGGTTAGCGTCAGGACAACTAGGGTTAGCGTCAAGACAACTAGGGTTAGCGTCAGGACAACTAGGGTTAGCGTCAGGACAACTAGGGTTAGCGTCAGGACAACTAGGGTTAGAGTCACGACAACTAGGGTTA
Organism: Phyllobates terribilis; assembly: GCF_046119375.1. Lineage (NCBI taxonomy): Eukaryota > Metazoa > Chordata > Amphibia > Anura > Dendrobatidae > Phyllobates > Phyllobates terribilis. Next base: position 2,122,958 of record NW_027362827.1, on the reverse strand, counting down.
GCGTCAGGACAACTAGGGTTAGCGTCAGGACAACTAGGGTTAGCGTCAGGACAACTAGGGTTAGCGTCAGGACAACTAGGGTTAGCGTCAGGACAACTAGGGTTAGCGTCAAGACAACTAGGGTTAGCGTCAGGGCAACTAGGGTTAGCGTCAGGACAACTAGGGTTAGCGTCAGGACAACTAGGGTTAGCGTCACGACAACTAGGGTTAGCGTCAGGACAACTAGGGTTAGCATCAGGACAACTAGGGTTAGCGTCAGGACAACTAGGGTTAGCGTCAGAACAACTAGGGTTAGCGTCAGGACAACTAGGGTTAGCATCAGGACAACTAGGGTTAGCGTCAGGACAACTAGGGTTAGAGTCAGGACAACTAGGGTTAGCGTCAGGACAACTAGGGTTAGCGTCAGGACAACTAGGGTTAGCGTCAGGACAACTAGGGTTAGCGTCAGGACAACTAGGGTTAGCGTCACGACAACTAGGGTTAGCGCCAGGACAACTAGGGTTAGCGCCAGGACAACTAGGGTTAGCGCCAGGACAACTAGGGTTAGCGTCAGGACAACTAGGGTTAGCTTCAGGACAACTAGGGTTAGAGTCAGGACAACTAGGGTTAGCATCAGGACAACTAGGGTTAGCGTCAGGACAACTAGGGTTAGCGTCAGGACAACTAGGGTTAGCTTCAGGACAACTAGGGTTAGCGTCAGGACAACTAGGGTTAGCGTCAGGACAACTAGGTTTAGCGTCACGACAACTAGGGTTAGCGTCAGGACAACTAGGGTTAGCGTCAGGACAACTAGGGTTAGCGTCACAACTAGGGTTAGCGTCAGGACAACTAGGGTTAGCGTCAAGACAACTAGGGTTAGCGTCAGGGCAACTAGGGTTAGCGTCAGGACAACTAGGGTTAGCGTCAGGACAACTAGGGTTAGCGTCAGGACTACTAGGGTTAGCGTCACGACAACTAGGGTTAGCGTCAGGACAACTAGGGTTAGCGTCACGACAACTAGGGTTAGCGTCAGGACAACTAGGGTTAGCGTCAGGACAACTAGGGTTAGCGTCACAACTAGGGTTAGCGTCAGGACAACTAGGGTTAGCGTCAGGACAACTAGGGTTAGCGTCAGGACAACTAGGGTTAGAGTCAGGACAACTAGGGTTAGCGTCAGGACAACTAGGGTTAGCGTCAGGACAACTAGGGTTAGAGTCAGGACAACTAGGGTTAGCGTCAGGACAACTAGGGTTAGCGTCAGGACAACTAGGGTTAGCTTCAGGACAACTAGGGTTAGAGTCAGGACAACTAGGGTTAGCGTCAGGACAACTAGGGTTAGCGTCAGGACAACTAGGGTTAGCGTCACGACAACTAGGGTTATCGTCAGGACAACTAGGGTTAGCGTCAGGACAACTAGGGTTAGCGTCACAACTAGGGTTAGCGTCAGGACAACTAGGGTTAGCGTCAGGACAACTAGGGTTAGAGTCAGGACAACTAGGGTTAGCGTCAGGACAACTAGGGTTAGCGTCAGGACAACTAGGGTTAGCGTCAGGACAACTAGGGTTAGCGTCACAACTAGGGTTAGCGTCAGGACAACTAGGGTTAGCGTCAAGACAACTAGGGTTAGCGTCAGGACAACTAGGGTTAGCGTCAGGACAACTAGGGTTAGCGTCAGGACAACTAGGGTTAGAGTCACGACAACTAGGGTTAGCGTCAGGACAACTAGGGTTAGCGTCAGGACAACTAGGGTTAGCGTCAGGACAACTAGGGTTAGCGTCAGGACAACTAGGGTTAGCGTCAGGACAACTAGGGTTAGCGTCAAGACAACTAGGGTTAGCGTCAGGGCAACTAGGGTTAGCGTCAGGACAACTAGGGTTAGCGTCAGGACAACTAGGGTTAGCGTCACGACAACTAGGGTTAGCGTCAGGACAACTAGGGTTAGCATCAGGACAACTAGGGTTAGCGTCAGGACAACTAGGGTTAGCGTCAGAACAACTAGGGTTAGCGTCAGGACAACTAGGGTTAGCATCAGGACAACTAGGGTTAGCGTCAGGACAACTAGGGTTAGAGTCAGGACAACTAGGGTTAGCGTCAGGACAACTAGGGTTAGCGTCAGGACAACTAGGGTTAGCGTCAGGACAACTAGGGTTAGCGTCAGGACAACTAGGGTTAGCGTCACGACAACTAGGGTTAGCGCCAGGACAACTAGGGTTAGCGCCAGGACAACTAGGGTTAGCGCCAGGACAACTAGGGTTAGCGTCAGGACAACTAGGGTTAGCTTCAGGACAACTAGGGTTAGAGTCAGGACAACTAGGGTTAGCATCAGGACAACTAGGGTTAGCGTCAGGACAACTAGGGTTAGCGTCAGGACAACTAGGGTTAGCTTCAGGACAACTAGGTTTAGCGTCAGGACAACTAGGGTTAGCGTCAGGACAACTAGGTTTAGCGTCACGACAACTAGGGTTAGCGTCAGGACAACTAGGGTTAGCGTCAGGACAACTAGGGTTAGCGTCACAACTAGGGTTAGCGTCAGGACAACTAGGGTTAGCGTCAAGACAACTAGGGTTAGCGTCAGGGCAACTAGGGTTAGCGTTAGGACAACTAGGGTTAGCGTCAGGACAACTAGGGTTAGCGTCAGGACTACTAGGGTTAGCGTCACGACAACTAGGGTTAGCGTCAGGACAACTAGGGTTAGCGTCACGACAACTAGGGTTAGCGTCAGGACAACTAGGGTTAGCGTCAGGACAACTAGGGTTAGCGTCACAACTAGGGTTAGCGTCAGGACAACTAGGGTTAGCGTCAGGACAACTAGGGTTAGCGTCAGGACAACTAGGGTTAGAGTCAGGACAACTAGGGTTAGCGTCAGGACAACTAGGGTTAGCGTCAGGACAACTAGGGTTAGAGTCAGGACAACTAGGGTTAGCGTCAGGACAACTAGGGTTAGCTTCAGGACAACTAGGGTTAGAGTCAGGACAACTAGGGTTAGCGTCAGGACAACTAGGGTTAGCGTCAGGACAACTAGGGTTAGCGTCAGGACAACTAGGGTTAGCGTCAGGACAACTAGGGTTAGCGTCAGGACATCTAGGGTTAGCATCACGACAACTAGGGTTAGCGTCAGGACAACTAGGGTTAGCGTCAGGACAACTAGGGTTAGCGTCAGGACAACTAGGGTTAGCGTCACAACTAGGGTTAGCGTCAGGACAACTAGGGTTAGCGTCAAGACAACTAGGGTTAGCGTCAGGGCAACTAGGGTTAGCGTCAGGACAACTAGGGTTAGCGTCAGGACAACTAGGGTTAGCGTCACGACAACTAGGGTTAGCGTCAGGACAACTAGGGTTAGCATCAGGACAACTAGGGTTAGCGTCAGGACAACTAGGGTTAGCGTCAGAACAACTAGGGTTAGTGTCAGGACAACTAGGGTTAGCATCAGGACAACTAGGGTTAGCGTCAAGACAACTAGGGTTAGAGTCAGGACAACTAGGGTTAGCGTCAGGACAACTAGGGTTAGCGTCAGGACAACTAGGGTTAGCGTCAGGACAACTAGGGTTAGCGTCACGACAACTAGGGTTAGCGCCAGGACAACTAGGGTTAGCGCCAGGACAACTAGGGTTAGCGCCAGGACAACTAGGGTTAGCGTCAGGACAACTATGGTTAGCTTCAGGACAACTAGGGTTAGAGTCAGGACAACTAGGGTTAGCATCAGGACAACTAGGGTTAGCGTCAGAACAACTAGGGTTAGCGTCAGGACAACTAGGGTTAGCGTCAGGACAACTAGGGTTAGCTTCAGGACAACTAGGGTTAGCGTCAGGACAACTAGGGTTAGCGTCAGGACAACTAGGTTTAGCGTCACGACAACTAGGGTTAGCGTCAGGACAACTAGGGTTAGCGTCAGGACAACTAGGGTTAGCGTCAGGACAACTAGGGTTAGCGTCACAACTAGGGTTAGTGTCAGGACAACTAGGGTTAGCGTCAAGACAACTAGGGTTAGCGTCAGGGCAACTAGGGTTAGCGTCAGGACAACTAGGGTTAGCGTCAGGACAACTAGGGTTAGCGTCAGGACTACTAGGGTTAGCGTCACGACAACTAGGGTTAGCGTCACGACAACTAGGGTTAGCGTCAGGACAACTAGGGTTAGCATCAGGACAACTAGGGTTAGCGTCAGGACAACTAGGGTTAGCGTCAGAACAACTAGGGTTAGCGTCAGGACAACTAGGGTTAGCATCAGGACAACTAGGGTTAGCGTCAGGACAACTAGGGTTAGAGTCAGGACAACTAGGGTTAGCGTCAGGACAACTAGGGTTAGCGTCAGTACAACTAGGGTTAGCGTCAGGACAACTAGGGTTAGCGTCAGGACAACTAGGGTTAGCGTCACGACAACTAGGGTTAGCGTCAGGACAACTAGGGTTAGCATCAGGACAACAAGGGTTAGCGTCAGGACAACTAGGGTTAGCGTCAGAACAACTAGGGTTAGCGTCAGGACAACTAGGGTTAGCATCAGGACAACTAGGGTTAGCGTCAGGACAACTAGGGTTAGAGTCAGGACAACTAGGGTTAGCGTCAGGACAACTAGGGTTAGCGTCAGGACAACTAGGGTTAGCGTCACGACAACTAGGGATAGCATCACGACAACTAGGGTTAGCGCCAGGACAACTAGGGTTAGCGCCAGGACAACTAGGGTTAGCACCAGGACAACTAGGGTTAGCGCCATTACAACTAGGGTTAGCGCCAGGACAACTAGGGTTAGCGCCAGGACAACTAGGGTTAGCGCCAGGACAACTAGGGTTAGCACCAGGACAACTAGGGTTAGCGCCAGGACAACTAGGGTTAGCGCCAGGACAACTAGGGTTAGCGTCAGAACAACTAGGGTTAGCGTCAGGACAACTAGGGTTAGCATCAGGACAACTAGGGATAGCGCCATTACAACTAGGGTTAGCGCCAGGACAACTAGGGTTAGCACCAGGACAACTAGGGTTAGCGCCAGGACAACTAGGGATAGCGCCAGGACAACTAGGGTTAGCGCCAGGACAACTAGGGTTAGCGCCAGGACAACTAGGGTTAGCGCCAGGACAACTAGGGTTAGCGCCAGGACAACTAGGGTTAGCGCCAGGACAACTAGCGTTAGCGCCAGGACAACTAGGGTTAGCGTCAGGACGACTAGGGTTAGCGCCAGGACAACTAGGGTTAGCGCCAGGACAACTAGGGTTAGCATCAGGACAACTAGGGTTAGCGTCAGGACAACTAGGGTTAGCGTCAGAACAACTAGGGTTAGCGTCAGGACAACTAGGGTTAGCATCAGGACAACTAGGGTTAGCGTCAGGACAACTAGGGTTAGAGTCAGGACAACTAGGGTTAGCATCAGGACAACTAGGGTTAGCGTCAGGACAACTAGGGTTAGCGTCAGGACAAATAGGGTTAGCGTCAGGACAACTAGGGTTAGCGTCAGGACAACTAGTGTTAGCGTCGCGACAACTAGGGTTAGCGTCAGGACAACTAGGGTTAGCTTCAGGACAACTAGGGTTAGCGTCAGGACAACTAGGGTTAGCGTCAGGACAACTAGGTTTAGCGTCACGACAACTAGGGTTAGCGTCAGGACAACTAGGGTTAGCGTCAGGACAACTAGGGTTAGCGTCAGGACAACTAGGGTTAGCGTCACAACTAGGGTTAGCGTCAGGACAACTAGGGTTAGCGTCAAGACAACTAGGGTTAGCGTCAGGGCAACTAGTGTTAGCGTCAGGACAACTAGGGTTAGCGTCAGGACAACTAGGGTTAGCGTCAGGACTACTAGGGTTAGCATCACGACAACTAGGGTTAGCGTCAGGACAAGTAGGGTTAGCGTCACGACAACTAGGGTTAGCGTCAGGACAACTAGGGTTAGCGTCAGGACAACTAGGGTTAGCGTCACAACTAGGGTTAGCGTCAGGACAACTAGGGTTAGCGTCAGGACAACTAGGGTTAGAGTCAGGACAACTAGGGTTAGCGTCAGGACAACTAGGGTTAGCGTCAGGACAACTAGGGTTAGCGTCAGGACAACTAGGGTTAGCGTCACAACTAGGGTTAGCGTCAGGACAACTAGGGTTAGCGTCAAGACAACTAGGGTTAGCGTCAGGGCAACTAGGGTTAGCGTCAGGACAACTAGGGTTAGCGTCAGGACAACTAGGGTTAGCGTCAGGACAACTAGGGTTAGCGTCACGACAACTAGGGTTAGCGTCAGGACAACTAGGGTTAGCATCAGGACAACTAGGGTTAGCGTCAGGACATCTAGGGTTAGCATCAGGACAACTAGGGTTAGCGTCAGGACAACTAGGGTTAGCGTCAGAACAACTAGGGTTAGCGTCAGGACAACTAGGGTTAGCATCAGGACAACTAGGGTTAGCGTCAGGACAACTAGGGTTAGAGTCAGGACAACTAGGGTTAGCGTCAGGACAACTAGGGTTAGCGTCAGGACAACTAGGGTTAGCGTCAGGACAACTAGGGTTAGCGTCACGACAACTAGGGTTAGCGCCAGGACAACTAGGGTTAGCGCCAGGACAACTAGGGTTAGCGCCAGGACAACTAGGGTTAGCGTCAGGACAACTAGGGTTAGCTTCAGGACAACTAGGGTTAGAGTCAGGACAACTAGGGTTAGCATCAGGACAACTAGGGTTAGCGTCAGGACAACTAGGGTTAGCGTCAGGACAACTAGGGTTAGCGTCAGGACAACTAGGGTTAGCTTCAGGACAACTAGGGTTAGCGTCAGGACAACTAGGGTTAGCATCAGGACAACTAGGTTTAGCGTCACGACAACTAGGGTTAGCGTCAGGACAACTAGGGTTAGCGTCAGGACAACTAGGGTTAGCGTCAGGACAACTAGGTTTAGCGTCACAACTAGGGTTAGCGTCAGGACAACTAGGGTTAGCGTCAAGACAACTAGGGTTAGCGTCAGGACAACTAGGGTTAGCGTCAGGACAACTAGGGTTAGCGTCAGGACAACTAGGGTTAGCGTCAGGACTACTAGGGTTAGCGTCACGACAACTAGGGTTAGCGTCAGGACAACTAGGGTTAGCATCAGGACAACTAGGGTTAGCGTCAGGACAACTAGGGTTAGCGTCAGAACAACTAGGGTTAGCGTCAGGACAACTAGGGTTAGCTTCAGGACAACTAGGGTTAGCGTCAGGACAACTAGGGTTAGCGTCAGGACAACTAGGTTTAGCGTCACGACAACTAGGGTTAGCGTCAGGACAACTAGGGTTAGCGTCAGGACAACTAGGGTTAGCGTCAGGACAACTAGGGTTAGCGTCACAACTAGGGTTAGCGTCAGGACAACTAGGGTTAGCGTCAAGACAACTAGGGTTAGCGTCAGGGCAACTAGGGTTAGCGTCAGGACAACTAGGGTTAGCGTCAGGACAACTAGGGTTAGCGTCAGGACTACTAGGGTTAGCGTCACGACAACTAGGGTTAGCGTCAGGACAACTAGGGTTAGCATCAGGACAACTAGGGTTAGCGTCAGGACAACTAGGGTTAGCGTCAGAACAACTAGGGTTAGCGTCAGGACAACTAGGGTTAGCATCAGGACAACTAGGGTTAGCGTCAGGACAACTAGGGTTAGAGTCAGGACAACTAGGGTTAGCGTCAGGACAACTAGGGTTAGCGTCAGTACAACTAGGGTTAGCGTCAGGACAACTAGGGTTAGCATCAGGACAACTAGGGTTAGCGTCAGGACAACTAGGGTTAGCGTCAGTACAACTAGGGTTAGCGTCAGGACAACTAGGGTTAGCGTCAGGACAACTAGGGTTAGCGTCACGACAACTAGGGTTAGCGTCAGGACAACTAGGGTTAGCATCAGGACAACTAGGGTTAGCGTCAGGACAACTAGGGTTAGCGTCAGAACAACTAGGGTTAGCGTCAGGACAACTAGGGTTAGCATCAGGACAACTAGGGTTAGCGTCAGGACAACTAGGGTTAGAGTCAGGACAACTAGGGTTAGCGTCAGGACAACTAGGGTTTGCGTCAGGACAACTAGGGTTAGCGTCACGACAACTAGGGATAGCATCACGACAACTAGGGTTAGCGCCAGGACAACTAGGGTTAGCGCCAGGACAACTAGGGTTAGCGCCAGGACAACTAGGGTTAGCACCAGGACAACTAGGGTTAGCGCCATTACAACTAGGGTTAGCGCCAGGACAACTAGGGTTAGCGCCAGGACAACTAGGGTTAGCGCCAGGACAACTAGGGTTAGCACCAGGACAACTAGGGTTAGCGCCAGGACAACTAGGGTTAGCGCCAGGACAACTAGGGTTAGCACCAGGACAACTAGGGTTAGCGTCAGGACAACTAGGGTTAGCGTCAGGACAACTAGGGTTAGCGTCAGGACAACTAGGGTTAGCGTCAGGACAACTAGGGTTAGCATCACAACTAGGGTTAGCGTCAGGACAACTAGGGTTAGCGTCAGGACTACTAGGGTTAGCGTCACGACAACTAGGGTTAGCGTCAGGACAAGTAGGGTTAGCGTCACGACAACTAGGGTTAGCGTCAGGACAACTAGGGTTAGCGTCAGGACAACTAGGGTTAGCGTCACAACTAGGGTTAGCATCAGGACAACTAGGGTTAGCGTCAGGACAACTAGGGTTAGAGTCAGGACAACTAGGGTTAGCGTCAGGACAACTATGGTTAGCGTCATTACAACTAGGGTTAGCGTCAGGACAACTAGGGTTAGCGTCAGGACAACTAGGGTTAGCGTCACAACTAGGGTTAGCGTCAGGACAACTAGGGTTAGCGTCAAGACAACTAGGGTTAGCGTCAGGGCAACTAGGTTTAGCGTCAGGACAACTAGGGTTAGCGTCAGGACAACTAGGGTTAGCGTCAGGACAACTAGGGTTAGCGTCACGACAACTAGGGTTAGCGTCAGGACAACTAGGGTTAGCATCAGGACAACTAGGGTTAGCGTCAGGACAACTAGGGTTAGCATCAGGACAACTAGGGTTAGCGTCAGGACAACTAGGGTTAGCGTCAGAACAACTAGGGTTAGCGTCAGGACAACTAGGGTTAGCATCAGGACAACTAGGGTTAGCGTCAGGACAACTAGGGTTAGAGTCAGGACAACTAGGGTTAGCGTCAGGACAACTAGGGTTAGCGTCAGGACAACTAGGGTTAGCGTCAGGACAACTAGGGTTAGCGTCAGGACAACTAGGGTTAGCGTCACGACAACTAGGGTTAGCGCCAGGACAACTAGGGTTAGCGCCAGGACATCTAGGGTTAGCGCCAGGACAACTAGGGTTAGCGTCAGGACAACTAGGGTTAGCTTCAGGACAACTAGGGTTAGAGTCAGGACAACTAGGGTTAGCATCAGGACAACTAGGGTTAGCGTCAGGACAACTAGGGTTAGCGTCAGGACAACTAGGGTTAGCGTCAGGACAACTAGGGTTAGCTTCAGGACAACTAGGGTTAGCGTCAGGACAACTAGGGTTAGCATCAGGACAACTAGGTTTAGCGTCACGACAACTAGGGTTAGCGTCAGGACAACTAGGGTTAGCGTCAGGACAACTAGGGTTAGCGTCAGGACAACTAGGGTTAGCGTCACAACTAGGGTTAGCGTCAGGACAACTAGGGTTAGCGTCAAGACAACTAGGGTTAGCGTCAGGACAACTAGGGTTAGCGTCAGGACAACTAGGGTTAGCGTCAGGACAACTAGGGTTAGCGTCAGGACTACTAGGGTTAGCGTCACGACAACTAGGGTTAGCGTCAGGACAACTAGGGTTAGCATCAGGACAACTAGGGTTAGCGTCAGGACAACTAGGGTTAGCGTCAGAACAACTAGGGTTAGCGTCAGGACAACTAGGGTTAGCATCAGGACAACTAGGGTTAGCGTCAGGACAACTAGGGTTAGAGTCAGGACAACTAGGGTTAGCGTCAGGACAACTAGGGTTAGCGTCAGTACAACTAGGGTTAGCGTCAGGACAACTAGGGTTAGCGTCAGGACAACTAGGGTTAGCGTCACGACAACTAGGGTTAGCGTCAGGACAACTAGGGTTAGCATCAGGACAACTAGGGTTAGCGTCAGGACAACTAGGGTTAGCGTCAGAACAACTAGGGTAAGCGTCAGGACAACTAGGGTTAGCATCAGGACAACTAGGGTTAGCGTCAGGACAACTAGGGTTAGAGTCAGGACAACTAGGGTTAGCGTCAGGACAACTAGGGTTAGCGTCAGGACAACTAGGGTTAGCGTCACGACAACTAGGGATAGCATCACGACAACTAGGGTTAGCGCCAGGACAACTAGGGTTAGCGCCAGGACAACTAGGGTTAGCGCCAGGACAACTAGGGTTAGCACCAGGACAACTAGGGTTAGCTTCATTACAACTAGGGTTAGCGCCAGGACAACTAGGGTTAGCGTCAGGACAACTAGGGTTAGCGTCACGACAACTAGGGTTAGCGTCAGGACAACTAGGGTTAGCATCAGGACAACTAGGGTTAGCGTCAGGACAACTAGGGTTAGCATCAGGACAACTAGGGTTAGCGTCAGGACAACTAGGGTTAGCGTCAGAACAACTAGGGTTAGCGTCAGGACAACTAGGGTTAGCATCAGGACAACTAGGGTTAGCGTCAGGACAACTAGGGTTAGAGTCAGGACAACTAGGGTTAGCGTCAGGACAACTAGGGTTAGCGTCAGGACAACTAGGGTTAGCGTCACGACAACTAGGGTTAGCGCCAGGACAACTAGGGTTAGCGCCAGGACATCTAGGGTTAGCGCCAGGACAACTAGGGTTAGCGTCATTACAACTAGGGTTAGCTTCAGGACAACTAGGGTTAGAGTCAGGACAACTAGGGTTAGCATCAGGACAACTAGGGTTAGCGTCAGGACAACTAGGGTTAGCGTCAGGACAACTAGGGTTAGCGTCAGGACAACTAGGGTTAGCTTCAGGACAACTAGGGTTAGCGTCAGGACAACTAGGGTTAGCATCAGGACAACTAGGTTTAGCGTCACGACAACTAGGGTTAGCGTCAGGACAACTAGGGTTAGCGTCAGGACAACTAGGGTTAGCGTCAGGACAACTAGGGTTAGCGTCACAACTAGGGTTAGCGTCAGGACAACTAGGGTTAGCGTCAAGACAACTAGGGTTAGCGTCAGGACAACTAGGGTTAGCGTCAGGACAACTAGGGTTAGCGTCAGGACAACTAGGGTTAGCGTCAGGACTACTAGGGTTAGCGTCACGACAACTAGGGTTAGCGTCAGGACAACTAGGGTTAGCATCAGGACAACTAGGGTTAGCGTCAGGACAACTAGGGTTAGCGTCAGAACAACTAGGGTTAGCGTCAGGACAACTAGGGTTAGCATCTGGACAACTAGGGTTAGCGTCAGGACAACTAGGGTTAGAGTCAGGACAACTAGGGTTAGCGTCAGGACAACTAGGGTTAGCGTCAGTACAACTAGGGTTAGCGTCAGGACAACTAGGGTTAGCGTCAGGACAACTAGGGTTAGCGTCACGACAACTAGGGTTAGCGTCAGGACAACTAGGGTTAGCATCAGGACAACTAGGGTTAGCGTCAGGACAACTAGGGTTAGCGTCAGAACAACTAGGGTAAGCGTCAGGACAACTAGGGTTAGCATCAGGACAACTAGGGTTAGCGTCAGGACAACTAGGGTTAGAGTCAGGACAACTAGGGTTAGCGTCAGGACAACTAGGGTTAGCGTCAGGACAACTAGGGTTAGCGTCACGACAACTAGGGATAGCATCACGACAACTAGGGTTAGTGCCAGGACAACTAGGGTTAGCGCCAGGACAACTAGGGTTAGCGCCAGGACAACTAGGGTTAGCACCAGGACAACTAGGGTTAGCTTCATTACAACTAGGGTTAGCGCCAGGACAACTAGGGTTAGTGCCAGGACAACTAGGGTTAGCGCCAGGACAACTAGGGTTAGCACCAGGACAACTAGGGTTAGCGCCAGGACAACTAGGGTTAGCGCCAGGACAACTAGGGTTAGCGTCAGAACAACTAGGGTTAGCGTCAGGACAACTAGGGTTAGCATCAGGACAACTAGGGTTAGCGCCATTACAACTAGGGTTAGCGCCAGGACAACTAGGGTTAGCACCAGGACAACTAGGGTTAGCGCCAGGACAACTAGGGATAGCGCCAGGACAACTAGGGTTAGCGCCAGGACAACTAGGGTTAGCGCCAGGACAACTAGGGTTAGCGTCAGGACAACTAGGGTTAGCATCAGGACAACTAGGGTTAGCTTCAGGACAACTAGGGTTAGCGTCAGGACAACTAGGGTTAGCGTCACGACAACTAGGGTTAGCGTCAGGACAACTAGGGTTAGCATCAGGACAACTAGGGTTAGCATCAGGACAACTAGGGTTAGCGTCAGAACAACTAGGGTTAGCGTCAGGACAACTAGGGTTAGCATCAGGACAACTAGGGTTAGCGTCAGGACAACTAGGGTTAGAGTCAGGACAACTAGGGTTAGCGTCAGGACAACTAGGGTTAGCGTCAGGACAACTAGGGTTAGCGTCAGGACAACTAGGGTTAGCGTCAGGACAACTAGGGTTAGCGTCACGACAACTAGGGTTAGCGCCAGGACAACTAGGGTTAGCGCCAGGACAACTAGGGTTAGCGCCAGGACAACTAGGGTTAGCGTCAGGACAACTAGGGTTAGCTTCAGGACAACTAGGGTTAGAGTCAGGACAACTAGGGTTAGCATCAGGACAACTAGGGTTAGCGTCAGGACAACTAGGGTTAGCGACAGGACAACTAGGGTTAGCGTCAGGACAACTAGGGTTAGCTTCAGGACAACTAGGGTTAGCGTCAGGACAACTAGGGTTAGCGTCAGAACAACTAGGTTTAGCGTCACGACAACTAGGGTTAGCGTCAGGACAACTAGGGTTAGCGTCAGGACAAATAGGGTTAGCGTCACAACTAGGGTTAGCGTCAGTACAACTAGGGTTAGCGTCAAGACAACTAGGGTTAGCGTCAGGGCAACTAGGGTTAGCGTCAGGACAACTAGGGTTAGCGTCAGGACAATTAGGGTTAGCGTCAGGACTACTAGGGTTAGCGTCACGACAACTAGGGTTAGCGTCAGGACAACTAGGGTTAGCATCAGGACAACTAGGGTTAGCGTCAGGACAACTAGGGTTAGCGTCAGAACAACTAGGGTTAGCGTCAGGACAACTAGGGTTAGCATCAGGACAACTAGGGTTAGCGTCAGGACAACTAGGGTTAGAGTCAGGACAACTAGGGTTAGCGTCAGGACAACTAGGGTTAGCGTCAGTACAACTAGGGTTAGCGTCAGGACAACTAGGGTTAGCGTCAGGACAACTAGGGTTAGCGTCACGACAACTAGGGTTAGCGTCAGGACAACTAGGGTTAGCATCAGGACAACTAGGGTTAGCGTCAGGACAACTAGGGTTAGCGTCAGAACAACTAGGGTTAGCGTCAGGACAACTAGGGTTAGCATCAGGACAACTAGGGTTAGCGTCAGGACAACTAGGGTTAGAGTCAGGACAACTAGGGTTAGCGTCAGGACAACTAGGGTTAGCGTCAGGACAACTAGGGTTAGCGTCACGACAACTAGGGATAGCATCACGACAACTAGGGTTAGCGCCAGGACAACTAGGGTTAGCGCCAGGACAACTAGGGTTAGCGCCAGGACAACTAGGGTTAGCACCAGGACAACTAGGGTTAGCGCCATTACAACTAGGGTTAGCGCCAGGACAACTAGGGTTAGCGCCAGGACAACTAGGGTTAGCGCCAGGACAACTAGGGTTAGCACCAGGACAACTAGGGTTAGCGCCAGGACAACTAGGGTTAGCGCCAGGACAACTAGGGTTAGCGTCAGAACAACTAGGGTTAGCGTCAGGACAACTAGGGTTAGCATCAGGACAACTAGGGTTAGCGCCATTACAACTAGGGTTAGCGCCAGGACAACTAGGGTTAGCACCAGGACAACTAGGGTTAGCGCCAGGACAACTAGGGATAGCGCCAGGACAACTAGGGTTAGCACCAGGACAACTAGGGTTAGCGCCAGGACAACAAGGGTTAGCGCCAGGACAACTAGGGTTAGCGCCAGGACAACTAGGGTTAGCGCCAGGACAACTAGCGTTAGCGCCAGGACAACTAGGGTTAGCATCAGGACGACTAGGGTTAGCGCCAGGACAACTAGGGTTAGCGCCAGGACAACTAGGGTTAGCATCAGGACAACTAGGGTTAGCGTCAGGACAACTAGGGTTAGCGTCAGAACAACTAGGGTTAGCGTCAGGACAACTAGGGTTAGCATCAGGACAACTAGGGTTAGCGTCAGGACAACTAGGGTTAGAGTCAGGACAACTAGGGTTAGCATCAGGACAACTAGGGTTAGCGTCAGGACAACTAGGGTTAGCGTCAGGACAAATAGGGTTAGCGTCAGGACAACTAGGGTTAGAGTCAGGACAACTAGGGTTAGCGTCACGACAACTAGGGTTAGCGTCAGGACAACTAGGGTTAGCTTCAGGACAACTAGGGTTAGCGTCAGGACAACTAGGGTTAGCGTCAGGACAACTAGGTTTAGCGTCACGATAACTAGGGTTAGCGTCAGGACAACTAGGGTTAGCGTCAGGACAACTAGGGTTAGCGTCAGGACAACTAGGGTTAGCGTCACAACTAGGGTTAGCGTCAGGACAACTAGGGTTAGCGTCAAGACAACTAGGGTTAGCGTCAGGGCAACTAGGGTTAGCGTCAGGACAACTAGGGTTAGCGTCAGGACAACTAGGGTTAGCGTCAGGACTACTAGGGTTAGCGTCACGACAACTAGGGTTAGCGTCAGGACAAGTAGGGTTAGCGTCACGACAACTAGGGTTAGCGTCAGGACAACTAGGGTTAGCGTCAGGACAACTAGGGTTAGCGTCACAACTAGGGTTAGCGTCAGGACAACTAGGGTTAGCGTCAGGACAACTAGGGTTAGCGTCAGGACAACTAGGGTTAGAGTCAGGACAACTAGGGTTAGCGTCAGGACAACTAGGGTTAGCGTCAGGACAACTAGGGTTAGCGTCAGGACAACTAGGGTTAGTGTCAGGACAACTAGGGTTAGCGTCAGGACAACTAGGGTTAGCTTCAGGACAACTAGGGTTAGCGTCAGGACAACTAGGGTTAGCGTCACGACAACTAGGGTTAGCGTCAGGACAACTAGGGTTAGCATCAGGACAACTAGGGTTAGCATCAGGACAACTAGGGTTAGCGTCAGAACAACTAGGGTTAGCGTCAGGACAACTAGGGTTAGCATCAGGACAACTAGGGTTAGCGTTAGGACAACTAGGGTTAGAGTCAGGACAACTAGGGTTAGCGTCAGGACAACTAGGGTTAGCGTCAGGACAACTAGGGTTAGCGTCAGGACAACTAGGGTTAGCGTCACGACAACTAGGGTTAGCGCCAGGACAACTAGGGTTAGCGCCAGGACAACTAGGGTTAGCGCCAGGACAACTAGGGTTAGCATCAGGACAACTAGGGTTAGCTTCAGGACAACTAGGGTTAGAGTCAGGACAACTAGGGTTAGCATCAGGACAACTAGGGTTAGCGTCAGGACAACTAGGGTTAGCTTCAGGACAACTAGGGTTAGCGTCAGGAAAACTAGGGTTAGCGTCAGAACAACTAGGTTTAGCGTCACGACAACTAGGGTTAGCGTCAGGACAACTAGGGTTAGTGTCAGGACAACTAGGGTTAGCGTCAGGACTACTAGGGTTAGCGTCACGACAACTAGGGTTAGCGTCAGGACAACTAGGGTTAGCGTCAGGACAACTAGGGTTAGCGTCAGGACAACTAGGGTTAGTGTCACAACTAGGGTTAGCGTCAGGACAACTAGGGTTAGCGTCAAGACAACTAGGGTTAGCGTCAGGGCAACTAGGGTTAGCGTCAGGACAACTAGGGTTAGTGTCAGGACAACTAGGGTTAGCGTCAGGACTACTAGGGTTAGCGTCACGACAACTAGGGTTAGCGTCAGGACAACTAGGGTTAGCATCAGGACAACTAGGGTTAGCGTCAGGACAACTAGGGTTAGCGTCAGAACAACTAGGGTTAGCGTCAGGACAACTAGGGTTAGCATCAGGACAACTAGGGTTAGCGTCAGGACAACTAGGGTTAGAGTCAGGACAACTAGGGTTAGCGTCAGGACAACTAGGGTTAGCGTCAGTACAACTAGGGTTAGCGTCAGGACAACTAGGGTTAGCGTCAGGACAACTAGGGTTAGCGTCACGACAACTAGGGTTAGCGTCAGGACAACTAGGGTTAGCATCAGGACAACTAGGGTTAGCGTCAGGACAACTAGGGTTAGCGTCAGAACAACTAGGGTTAGCGTCAGGACAACTAGGGTTAGCATCAGGACAACTAGGGTTAGCGTCAGGACAACTAGGGTTAGAGTCAGGACAACTAGGGTTAGCATCAGGACAACTAGGGTTAGCGTCAGGACAACTAGGGTTAGCGTCACGACAACTAGGGATAGCATCACGACAACTAGGGTTAGCACCAGGACAACTAGGGTTAGCGCCAGGACAACTAGGGTTAGCGCCAGGACAACTAGGGTTAGCACCAGGACAACTAGGGTTAGCGCCATTACAACTAGGGTTAGCGCCAGGACAACTAGGGTTAGCGCCAGGACAACTAGGGTTAGCGCCAGGACAACTAGGGTTAGCACCAGGACAACTAGGGTTAGCGCCAGGACAACTAGGGTTAGCGCCAGGACAACTAGGGTTAGCGTCAGAACAACTAGGGTTACCGTCAGGACAACTAGGGTTAGCATCAGGACAACTAGGGTTAGCGCCATTACAACTAGGGTTAGCGCCAGGACAACTAGGGTTAGCACCAGGACAACTAGGGTTAGCGCCAGGACAACTAGGGATAGCGCCAGGACAACTAGGGTTAGCGCCAGGACAACTAGGGTTAGCGCCAGGACAACTAGGGTTAGCGCCAGGACAACTAGGGTTAGCGCCAGGACAACTAGGGTTAGCGCCAGGACAACTAGGGTTAGCGCCAGGACAACTAGCGTTAGCGCCAGGACAACTAGGGTTAGCGTCAGGACGACTAGGGTTAGCGACAGGACAACTAGGGTTAGCGCCAGGACAACTAGGGTTAGCATCAGGACAACTAGGGTTAGCGTCAGGACAACTAGGGTTAGCGTCAGAACAACTAGGGTTAGCGTCAGGACAACTAGGGTTAGCATCAGGACAACTAGGGTTAGCGTCAGGACAACTAGGGTTAGAGTCAGGACAACTAGGGTTAGCATCAGGACAACTAGGGTTAGCGTCAGGACAACTAGGGTTAGCGTCAGGACAAATAGGGTTAGCGTCAGGACAACTAGGGTTAGCGTCACGACAACTAGGGTTAGCGTCAGGACAACTAGGGTTAGCGTCAGGACAACTAGGGTTAGCTTCAGGACAACTAGGGTTAGCGTCAGGACAACTAGGGTTAGCGTCAGGACAACTAGGTTTAGCGTCACGACAACTAGGGTTAGCGTCAGGACAACTAGGGTTAGCGTCAGGACAACTAGGGTTAGCGTCAGGACAACTAGGGTTAGCGTCACAACTAGGGTTAGCGTCAGGACAACTAGGGTTAGCGTCAAGACAACTAGGGTTAGCGTCAGGGCAACTAGGGTTAGCGTCAGGACAACTAGGGTTAGCGTCAGGACAACTAGGGTTAGCGTCAGGACTACTAGGGTTAGCGTCATGACAACTAGGGTTAGCGTCAGGACAAGTAGGGTTAGCATCACGACAACTAGGTTTAGCGTCAGGACAACTAGGGTTAGCGTCAGGACAACTAGGGTTAGCGTCACAACTAGGGTTAGCGTCAGGACAACTAGGGTTAGCGTCAGGACAACTAGGGTTAGCGTCAGGACAACTAGGGTTAGAGTCAGGACAACTAGGGTTAGCGTCAGGACAACTAGGGTTAGCGTCAGGACAACTAGGGTTAGCGTCAGGACAACTAGGGTTAGCGTCACAACAAGGGTTAGCGTCAGGACAACTAGGGTTAGCGTCAAGACAACTAGGGTTAGCGTCAGGGCAACTAGGGTTAGCGTCAGGACAACTAGGGTTAGCGTCAGGACAACTAGGGTTAGCGTCAGGACAACTAGGGTTAGCGTCACGACAACTAGGGTTAGCGTCAGGACAACTAGGGTTAGCATCAGGACAACTAGGGTTAGCGTCAGGACAACTAGGGTTAGCATCAGGACAACTAGGGTTAGCGTCAGGACAACTAGGGTTAGCGTCAGGACAACTAGGGTTAGCGTCAGAACAACTAGGGTTAGCGTCAGGACAACTAGGGTTAGCATCAGGACAACTAGGGTTAGCGTCAGGACAACTAGGGTTAGAGTCAGGACAACTAGGGTTAGCGTCAGGACAACTAGGGTTAGCGTCAGGACAACTAGGGTTAGCGTCACGACAACTAGGGATAGCATCACGACAACTAGGGTTAGCGCCAGGACAACTAGGGTTAGCGCCAGGACAACTAGGGTTAGCGCCAGGACAACTAGGGTTAGCACCAGGACAACTAGGGTTAGCGCCATTACAACTAGGGTTAGCGCCAGGACAACTAGGGTTAGCGTCAGGACGACTAGGGTTAGCGCCAGGACAACTAGGGTTAGCGCCAGGACAACTAGGGTTAGCATCAGGACAACTAGGGTTAGCGTCAGGACAACTAGGGTTAGCGTCAGAACAACTAGGGTTAGCGTCAGGACAACTAGGGTTAGCATCAGGACAACTAGGGTTAGCGTCAGGACAACTAGGGTTAGAGTCAGGACAACTAGGGTTAGCATCAGGACAACTAGGGTTAGCGTCAGGACAACTAGGGTTAGCGTCAGGACAAATAGGGTTAGCGTCAGGACAACTAGGGTTAGCGTCACGACAACTAGGGTTAGCGTCAGGACAACTAGGGTTAGCGTCAGGACAACTAGGGTTAGCTTCAGGACAACTAGGGTTAGCGTCAGGACAACTAGGGTTAGCGTCAGGACAACTAGGTTTAGCGTCACGACAACTAGGGTTAGCGTCAGGACAACTAGGGTTAGCGTCAGGACAACTAGGGTTAGCGTCAGGACAACTAGGGTTAGCGTCACAACTAGGGTTAGCGTCAGGACAACTAGGGTTAGCGTCAAGACAACTAGGGTTAGCGTCAGGGCAACTAGGGTTAGCGTCAGGACAACTAGGGTTAGCGTCAGGACAACTAGGGTTAGCGTCAGGACTACTAGGGTTAGCGTCACGACAACTAGGGTTAGCGTCAGGACAAGTAGGGTTAGCGTCACGACAACTAGGGTTAGCGTCAGGACAACTAGGGTTAGCGTCAGGACAACTAGGGTTAGCGTCACAACTAGGGTTAGCGTCAGGACAACTAGGGTTAGCGTCAGGACAACTAGGGTTAGCGTCAGGACAACTAGGGTTAGAGTCAGGACAACTAGGGTTAGCGTCAGGACAAATAGGGTTAGCGTCAGGACAACTAGGGTTAGCGTCAGGACAACTAGGGTTAGCGTCAGAACAACTAGGGTTAGCGTCAGGACAACTAGGGTTAGCATCAGGACAACTAGGGTTAGCGTCAGGACAACTAGGGTTAGAGTCAGGACAACTAGGGTTAGCGTCAGGACAACTAGGGTTAGCGTCAGTACAACTAGGGTTAGCGTCAGGACAACTAGGGTTAGCGTCAGGACAACTAGGGTTAGCGTCACGACAACTAGGGTTAGCGTCAGGACAACTAGGGTTAGCATCAGGACAACTAGGGTTAGCGTCAGGACAACTAGGGTTAGCGTCAGAACAACTAGGGTAAGCGTCAGGACAACTAGGGTTAGCATCAGGACAACTAGGGTTAGCGTCAGGACAACTAGGGTTAGAGTCAGGACAACTAGGGTTAGCGTCAGGACAACTAGGGTTAGCGTCAGGACAACTAGGGTTAGCGTCACGACAACTAGGGATAGCATCACGACAACTAGGGTTAGCGCCAGGACAACTAGGGTTAGCGCCAGGACAACTAGGGTTAGCGCCAGGACAACTAGGGTTAGCACCAGGACAACTAGGGTTAGCTTCATTACAACTAGGGTTAGCGCCAGGACAACTAGGGTTAGCGTCAGGACAACTAGGGTTAGCGTCACGACAACTAGGGTTAGCGTCAGGACAACTAGGGTTAGCATCAGGACAACTAGGGTTAGCGTCAGGACAACTAGGGTTAGCATCAGGACAACTAGGGTTAGCGTCAGGACAACTAGGGTTAGCGTCAGAACAACTAGGGTTAGCGTCAGGACAACTAGGGTTAGCATCAGGACAACTAGGGTTAGCGTCAGGACAACTAGGGTTAGAGTCAGGACAACTAGGGTTAGCGTCAGGACAACTAGGGTTAGCGTCAGGACAACTAGGGTTAGCGTCAGGACAACTAGGGTTAGCGTCACGACAACTAGGGTTAGCGCCAGGACAACTAGGGTTAGCGCCAGGACATCTAGGGTTAGCGCCAGGACAACTAGGGTTAGCGTCATTACAACTAGGGTTAGCTTCAGGACAACTAGGGTTAGAGTCAGGACAACTAGGGTTAGCATCAGGACAACTAGGGTTAGCGTCAGGACAACTAGGGTTAGCGTCAGGACAACTAGGGTTAGCGTCAGGACAACTAGTGTTAGCTTCAGGACAACTAGGGTTAGCGTCAGGACAACTAGGGTTAGCATCAGGACAACTAGGTTTAGCGTCACGACAACTAGGGTTAGCGTCAGGACAACTAGGGTTAGCGTCAGGACAACTAGGGTTAGCGTCAGGACAACTAGGGTTAGCGTCACAACTAGGGTTAGCGTCAGGACAACTAGGGTTAGCGTCAAGACAACTAGGGTTAGCTTCAGGACAACTAGGGTTAGCGTCAGGACAACTAGGGTTAGCGTCAGGACAACTAGGGTTAGCGTCAGGACTACTAGGGTTAGCGTCACGACAACTAGGGTTAGCGTCAGGACAACTAGGGTTAGCATCAGGACAACTAGGGTTAGCGTCAGGACAACTAGGGTTAGCGTCAGAACAACTAGGGTTAGCGTCAGGACAACTAGGGTTAGCATCAGGACAACTAGGGTTAGCGTCAGGACAACTAGGGTTAGAGTCAGGACAACTAGGGTTAGCGTCAGGACAACTAGGGTTAGCGTCAGTACAACTAGGGTTAGCGTCAGGACAACTAGGGTTAGCGTCAGGACAACTAGGGTTAGCGTCACGACAACTAGGGTTAGCGTCAGGACAACTAGGGTTAGCATCAGGACAACTAGGGTTAGCGTCAGGACAACTAGGGTTAGCGTCAGAACAACTAGGGTAAGCGTCAGGACAACTAGGGTTAGCATCAGGACAACTAGGGTTAGCGTCAGGACAACTAGGGTTAGAGTCAGGACAACTAGGGTTAGCGTCAGGACAACTAGGGTTAGCGTCAGGACAACTAGGGTTAGCGTCACGACAACTAGGGATAGCATCACGACAACTAGGGTTAGCGCCAGGACAACTAGGGTTAGCGCCAGGACAACTAGGGTTAGCGCCAGGACAACTAGGGTTAGCACCAGGACAACTAGGGTTAGCTTCATTACAACTAGGGTTAGCGCCAGGACAACTAGGGTTAGTGCCATTACAACTAGGGTTAGCGCCAGGACAACTAGGGTTAGCACCAGGACAACTAGGGTTAGCGCCAGGACAACTAGGGTTAGCGCCAGGACAACTAGGGTTAGCGTCAGAACAACTAGGGTTAGCGTCAGGACAACTAGGGTTAGCATCAGGACAACTAGGGTTAGCGCCATTACAACTAGGGTTAGCGCCAGGACAACTAGGGTTAGCACCAGGACAACTAGGGTTAGCGCCAGGACAACTAGGGATAGCGCCAGGACAACTAGGGTTAGCGCCAGGACAACTAGGGTTAGCGCCAGGACAACTAGGGTTAGCGTCAGGACAACTAGGGTTAGCATCAGGACAACTAGGGTTAGCTTCAGGACAACTAGGGTTAGCGTCAGGACAACTAGGGTTAGCGTCACGACAACTAGGGTTAGCGTCAGGACAACTAGGGTTAGCATCAGGACAACTAGGGTTAGCATCAGGACAACTAGGGTTAGCGTCAGAACAACTAGGGTTAGCGTCAGGACAACTAGGGTTAGCATCAGGACAACTAGGGTTAGCGTCAGGACAACTAGGGTTAGAGTCAGGACAACTAGGGTTAGCGTCAGGACAACTAGGGTTAGCGTCAGGACAACTAGGGTTAGCGTCAGGACAACTAGGGTTAGCGTCAGGACAACTAGGGTTAGCGCCAGGACAACTAGGGTTAGCGCCAGGACAACTAGGGTTAGCGCCAGGACAACTAGGGTTAGCGTCAGGACAACTAGGGTTAGCTTCAGGACAACTAGGGTTAGAGTCAGGACAACTAGGGTTAGCATCAGGACAACTAGGGTTAGCGTCAGGACAACTAGGGTTAGCGACAGGACAACTAGGGTTAGCGTCAGGACAACTAGGGTTAGCTTCAGGACAACTAGGGTTAGCGTCAGGACAACTAGGGTTAGCGTCAGAACAACTAGGTTTAGCGTCACGACAACTAGGGTTAGCGTCAGGACAACTAGGGTTAGCGTCAGGACAAATAGGGTTAGCGTCACAACTAGGGTTAGCGTCAGTACAACTAGGGTTAGCGTCAAGACAACTAGGGTTAGCGTCAGGGCAACTAGGGTTAGCGTCAGGACAACTAGGGTTAGCGTCAGGACAATTAGGGTTAGCGTCAGGACTACTAGGGTTAGCGTCACGACAACTAGGGTTAGCGTCAGGACAACTAGGGTTAGCATCAGGACAACTAGGGTTAGCGTCAGGACAACTAGGGTTAGCGTCAGAACAACTAGGGTTAGCGTCAGGACAACTAGGGTTAGCATCAGGACAACTAGGGTTAGCGTCAGGACAACTAGGGTTAGAGTCAGGACAACTAGGGTTAGCGTCAGGACAACTAGGGTTAGCGTCAGTACAACTAGGGTTAGCGTCAGGACAACTAGGGTTAGCGTCAGGACAACTAGGGTTAGCGTCACGACAACTAGGGTTAGCGTCAGGACAACTAGGGTTAGCATCAGGACAACTAGGGTTAGCGTCAGGACAACTAGGGTTAGCGTCAGAACAACTAGGGTTAGCGTCAGGACAACTAGGGTTAGCATCAGGACAACTAGGGTTAGCGTCAGGACAACTAGGGTTAGAGTCAGGACAACTAGGGTTAGCGTCAGGACAACTAGGGTTAGCGTCAGGACAACTAGGGTTAGCGTCACGACAACTAGGGATAGCATCACGACAACTAGGGTTAGCGCCAGGACAACTAGGGTTAGCGCCAGGACAACTAGGGTTAGCGCCAGGACAACTAGGGTTAGCACCAGGACAACTAGGGTTAGCGCCATTACAACTAGGGTTAGCGCCAGGACAACTAGGGTTAGCGCCAGGACAACTAGGGTTAGCGCCAGGACAACTAGGGTTAGCACCAGGACAACTAGGGTTAGCGCCAGGACAACTAGGGTTAGCGCCAGGACAACTAGGGTTAGCGTCAGAACAACTAGGGTTAGCGTCAGGACAACTAGGGTTAGCATCAGGACAACTAGGGTTAGCGCCATTACAACTAGGGTTAGCGCCAGGACAACTAGGGTTAGCACCAGGACAACTAGGGTTAGCGCCAGGACAACTAGGGATAGCGCCAGGACAACTAGGGTTAGCACCAGGACAACTAGGTTTAGCGCCAGGACAACAAGGGTTAGCGCCAGGACAACTAGGGTTAGCGCCAGGACAACTAGGGTTAGCGCC
Source organism: Phyllobates terribilis (assembly GCF_046119375.1). Lineage (NCBI taxonomy): Eukaryota > Metazoa > Chordata > Amphibia > Anura > Dendrobatidae > Phyllobates > Phyllobates terribilis. The sequence goes on along the minus strand of NW_027362827.1, from coordinate 2,099,247 downwards.
AGGACAACTAGCGTTAGCGCCAGGACAACTAGGGTTAGCATCAGGACGACTAGGGTTAGCTCCAGGACAACTAGGGTTAGCGCCAGGACAACTAGGGTTAGCATCAGGACAACTAGGGTTAGCGTCAGGACAACTAGGGTTAGCGTCAGAACAACTAGGGTTAGCGTCAGGACAACTAGGGTTAGCATCAGGACAACTAGGGTTAGCGTCAGGACAACTAGGGTTAGAGTCAGGACAACTAGGGTTAGCATCAGGACAACTAGGGTTAGCGTCAGGACAACTAGGGTTAGCGTCAGGACAAATAGGGTTAGCGTCAGGACAACTAGGGTTAGAGTCAGGACAACTAGGGTTAGCGTCACGACAACTAGGGTTAGCGTCAGGACAACTAGGGTTAGCTTCAGGACAACTAGGGTTAGCGTCAGGACAACTAGGGTTAGCGTCAGGACAACTAGGTTTAGCGTCACGATAACTAGGGTTAGCGTCAGGACAACTAGGGTTAGCGTCAGGACAACTAGGGTTAGCGTCAGGACAACTAGGGTTAGCGTCACAACTAGGGTTAGCGTCAGGACAACTAGGGTTAGCGTCAAGACAACTAGGGTTAGCGTCAGGGCAACTAGGGTTAGCGTCAGGACAACTAGGGTTAGCGTCAGGACAACTAGGGTTAGCGTCAGGACTACTAGGGTTAGCGTCACGACAACTAGGGTTAGCGTCAGGACAAGTAGGGTTAGCGTCACGACAACTAGGGTTAGCGTCAGGACAACTAGGGTTAGCGTCAGGACAACTAGGGTTAGCGTCACAACTAGGGTTAGCGTCAGGACAACTAGGGTTAGCGTCAGGACAACTAGGGTTAGCGTCAGGACAACTAGGGTTAGAGTCAGGACAACTAGGGTTAGCGTCAGGACAACTAGGGTTAGCGTCAGGACAACTAGGGTTAGCGTCAGGACAACTAGGGTTAGTGTCAGGACAACTAGGGTTAGCGTCAGGACAACTAGGGTTAGCTTCAGGACAACTAGGGTTAGCGTCAGGACAACTAGGGTTAGTGTCACGACAACTAGGGTTAGCGTCAGGACAACTAGGGTTAGCATCAGGACAACTAGGGTTAGCATCAGGACAACTAGGGTTAGCGTCAGAACAACTAGGGTTAGCGTCAGGACAACTAGGGTTAGCATCAGGACAACTAGGGTTAGCGTCAGGACAACTAGGGTTAGAGTCAGGACAACTAGGGTTAGCGTCAGGACAACTAGGGTTAGCGTCAGGACAACTAGGGTTAGCGTCAGGACAACTAGGGTTAGCGTCAGGACAACTAGGGTTAGCGTCACGACAACTAGGGTTAGCGCCAGGACAACTAGGGTTAGCGCCAGGACAACTAGGGTTAGCGCCAGGACAACTAGGGTTAGCATCAGGACAACTAGGGTTAGCTTCAGGACAACTAGGGTTAGAGTCAGGACAACTAGGGTTAGCATCAGGACAACTAGGGTTAGCGTCAGGACAACTAGGGTTAGCTTCAGGACAACTAGGGTTAGCGTCAGGAAAACTAGGGTTAGCGTCAGAACAACTAGGTTTAGCGTCACGACAACTAGGGTTAGCGTCAGGACAACTAGGGTTAGTGTCAGGACAACTAGGGTTAGCGTCAGGACTACTAGGGTTAGCGTCACGACAACTAGGGTTAGCGTCAGGACAACTAGGGTTAGCGTCAGGACAACTAGGGTTAGCGTCAGGACAACTAGGGTTAGTGTCACAACTAGGGTTAGCGTCAGGACAACTAGGGTTAGCGTCAAGACAACTAGGGTTAGCGTCAGGGCAACTAGGGTTAGCGTCAGGACAACTAGGGTTAGTGTCAGGACAACTAGGGTTAGCGTCAGGACTACTAGGGTTAGCGTCACGACAACTAGTGTTAGCGTCAGGACAACTAGGGTTAGCATCAGGACAACTAGGGTTAGCGTCAGGACAACTAGGGTTAGCGTCAGAACAACTAGGGTTAGCGTCAGGACAACTAGGGTTAGCATCAGGACAACTAGGGTTAGCGTCAGGACAACTAGGGTTAGAGTCAGGACAACTAGGGTTAGCGTCAGGACAACTAGGGTTAGCGTCAGTACAACTAGGGTTAGCGTCAGGACAACTAGGGTTAGCGTCAGGACAACTAGGGTTAGCGTCACGACAACTAGGGTTAGCGTCAGGACAACTAGGGTTAGCATCAGGACAACTAGGGTTAGCGTCAGGACAACTAGGGTTAGCGTCAGAACAACTAGGGTTAGCGTCAGGACAACTAGGGTTAGCATCAGGAAAACTAGGGTTAGCGTCAGGACAACTAGGGTTAGAGTCAGGACAACTAGGGTTAGCGTCAGGACAACTAGGGTTAGCGTCAGGACAACTAGGGTTAGCGTCACGACAACTAGGGATAGCATCACGACAACTAGGGTTAGCACCAGGACAACTAGGGTTAGCGCCAGGACAACTAGGGTTAGCGCCAGGACAACTAGGGTTAGCACCAGGACAACTAGGGTTAGCGCCATTACAACTAGGGTTAGCGCCAGGACAACTAGGGTTAGCGCCAGGACAACTAGGGTTAGCGCCAGGACAACTAGGGTTAGCACCAGGACAACTAGGGTTAGCGCCAGGACAACTAGGGTTAGCGCCAGGACAACTAGGGTTAGCGTCAGAACAACTAGGGTTAGCGTCAGGACAACTAGGGTTAGCATCAGGACAACTAGGGTTAGCGCCATTACAACTAGGGTTAGCGCCAGGACAACTAGGGTTAGCACCAGGACAACTAGGGTTAGCGCCAGGACAACTAGGGATAGCGCCAGGACAACTAGGGTTAGCGCCAGGACAACTAGGGTTAGCGCCAGGACAACTAGGGTTAGCGCCAGGACAACTAGCGTTAGCGCCAGGACAACTAGGGTTAGCGTCAGGACGACTAGGGTTAGCGCCAGGACAACTAGGGTTAGCGCCAGGACAACTAGGGTTAGCATCAGGACAACTAGGGTTAGCGTCAGGACAACTAGGGTTAGCGTCAGAACAACTAGGGTTAGCGTCAGGACAACTAGGGTTAGCATCAGGACAACTAGGGTTAGCGTCAGGACAACTAGGGTTAGAGTCAGGACAACTAGGGTTAGCATCAGGACAACTAGGGTTAGCGTCAGGACAACTAGGGTTAGCGTCAGGACAAATAGGGTTAGCGTCAGGACAACTAGGGTTAGCGTCACGACAACTAGGGTTAGCGTCAGGACAACTAGGGTTAGCGTCAGGACAACTAGGGTTAGCTTCAGGACAACTAGGGTTAGCGTCAGGACAACTAGGGTTAGCGTCAGGACAACTAGGTTTAGCGTCACGACAACTAGGGTTAGCGTCAGGACAACTAGGGTTAGCGTCAGGACAACTAGGGTTAGCGTCAGGACAACTAGGGTTAGCGTCACAACTAGGGTTAGAGTCAGGACAACTAGGGTTAGCGTCAAGACAACTAGGGTTAGCGTCAGGGCAACTAGGGTTAGCGTCAGGACAACTAGGGTTAGCGTCAGGACAACTAGGGTTAGCGTCAGGACTACTAGGGTTAGCGTCACGACAACTAGGGTTAGCGTCAGGACAAGTAGGGTTAGCGTCACGACAACTAGGTTTAGCGTCAGGACAACTAGGGTTAGCGTCAGGACAACTAGGGTTAGCGTCACAACTAGGGTTAGCGTCAGGACAACTAGGGTTAGCGTCAGGACAACTAGGGTTAGCGTCAGGACAACTAGGGTTAGAGTCAGGACAACTAGGGTTAGCGTCAGGACAACTAGGGTTAGCGTCAGGACAACTAGGGTTAGCGTCAGGACAACTAGGGTTAGCGTCACAACAAGGGTTAGCGTCAGGACAACTAGGGTTAGCGTCAAGACAACTAGGGTTAGCGTCAGGGCAACTAGGGTTAGCGTCAGGACAACTAGGGTTAGCGTCAGGACAACTAGGGTTAGCGTCAGGACAACTAGGGTTAGCGTCACGACAACTAGGGTTAGCGTCAGGACAACTAGGGTTAGCATCAGGACAACTAGGGTTAGCGTCAGGACAACTAGGGTTAGCATCAGGACAACTAGGGTTAGCGTCAGGACAACTAGGGTTAGCGTCAGAACAACTAGGGTTAGCGTCAGGACAACTAGGGTTAGCATCAGGACAACTAGGGTTAGCGTCAGGACAACTAGGGTTAGAGTCAGGACAACTAGGGTTAGCGTCAGGACAACTAGGGTTAGCGTCAGGACAACTAGGGTTAGCGTCACGACAACTAGGGATAGCATCACGACAACTAGGGTTAGCGCCAGGACAACTAGGGTTAGCGCCAGGACAACTAGGGTTAGCGCCAGGACAACTAGGGTTAGCACCAGGACAACTAGGGTTAGCGCCATTACAACTAGGGTTAGCGCCAGGACAACTAGGGTTAGCGTCAGGACGACTAGGGTTAGCGCCAGGACAACTAGGGTTAGCGCCAGGACAACTAGGGTTAGCATCAGGACAACTAGGGTTAGCGTCAGGACAACTAGGGTTAGCGTCAGAACAACTAGGGTTAGCGTCAGGACAACTAGGGTTAGCATCAGGACAACTAGGGTTAGCGTCAGGACAACTAGGGTTAGAGTCAGGACAACTAGGGTTAGCATCAGGACAACTAGGGTTAGCGTCAGGACAACTAGGGTTAGCGTCAGGACAAATAGGGTTAGCGTCAGGACAACTAGGGTTAGCGTCACGACAACTAGGGTTAGCGTCAGGACAACTAGGGTTAGCGTCAGGACAACTAGGGTTAGCTTCAGGACAACTAGGGTTAGCGTCAGGACAACTAGGGTTAGCGTCAGGACAACTAGGTTTAGCGTCACGACAACTAGGGTTAGCGTCAGGACAACTAGGGTTAGCGTCAGGACAACTAGGGTTAGCGTCAGGACAACTAGGGTTAGCGTCACAACTAGGGTTAGCGTCAGGACAACTAGGGTTAGCGTCAAGACAACTAGGGTTAGCGTCAGGGCAACTAGGGTTAGCGTCAGGACAACTAGGGTTAGCGTCAGGACAACTAGGGTTAGCGTCAGGACTACTAGGGTTAGCGTCACGACAACTAGGGTTAGCGTCAGGACAAGTAGGGTTAGCGTCACGACAACTAGGGTTAGCGTCAGGACAACTAGGGTTAGCGTCAGGACAACTAGGGTTAGCGTCACAACTAGGGTTAGCGTCAGGACAACTAGGGTTAGCGTCAGGACAACTAGGGTTAGCGTCAGGACAACTAGGGTTAGAGTCAGGACAACTAGGGTTAGCGTCAGGACAAATAGGGTTAGCGTCAGGACAACTAGGGTTAGCGTCAGGACAACTAGGGTTAGCGTCACAACAAGGGTTAGCGTCAGGACAACTAGGGTTAGCGTCAAGACAACTAGGGTTAGCGTCAGGGCAACTAGGGTTAGCGTCAGGACAACTAGGGTTAGCGTCAGGACAACTAGGGTTAGCGTCAGGACAACTAGGGTTAGCGTCACGACAACTAGGGTTAGCGTCAGGACAACTAGGGTTAGCATCAGGACAACTAGGGTTAGCGTCAGGACAACTAGGGTTAGCATCAGGACAACTAGGGTTAGCGTCAGGACAACTAGGGTTAGCGTCAGGACAACTAGGGTTAGCGTCAGAACAACTAGGGTTAGCGTCAGGACAACTAGGGTTAGCATCAGGACAACTAGGGTTAGCGTCAGGACAACTAGGGTTAGAGTCAGGACAACTAGGGTTAGCGTCAGGACAACTAGGGTTAGCGTCAGGACAACTAGGGTTAGCGTCACGACAACTAGGGATAGCATCACGACAACTAGGGTTAGCGCCAGGACAACTAGGGTTAGCGCCAGGACAACTAGGGTTAGCGCCAGGACAACTAGGGTTAGCACCAGGACAACTAGGGTTAGCGCCATTACAACTAGGGTTAGCGCCAGGACAACTAGGGTTAGCGCCAGGACAACTAGGGTTAGCGCCAGGACAACTAGGGTTAGCACCAGGACAACTAGGGTTAGCGCCAGGACAACTAGGGTTAGCGTCAGAACAACTAGGGTTAGCGTCAGGACAACTAGGGTTAGCATCAGGACAACTAGGGTTAGCGCCATTACAACTAGGGTTAGCGCCAGGACAACTAGGGTTAGCACCAGGACAACTAGGGTTAGCACCAGGACAACTAGGGATAGCGCCAGGACAACTAGGTTTAGCGCCAGGACAACTAGGGTTAGCGCCAGGACAACTAGGGTTAGCGCCGGGACAACTAGGGTTAGCGCCAGGACAACTAGGGTTAGCGCCAGGACAACTAGCGTTAGCGCCAGGACAACTAGGGTTAGCGTCAGGACGACTAGGGTTAGCGCCAGGACAACTAGGGTTAGCGCCAGGACAACTAGGGTTAGCATCAGGACAACTAGGGTTAGCGTCAGGACAACTAGGGTTAGCGTCAGAACAACTAGGGTTAGCGTAAGGACAACTAGGGTTAGCATCAGGACAACTAGGGTTAGCGTCAGGACAACTAGGGTTAGAGTCAGGACAACTAGGGTTAGCATCAGGACAACTAGGGTTAGCGTCAGGACAACTAGGGTTAGCGTCAGGACAAATAGGGTTAGCGTCAGGACAACTAGGGTTAGCGTCAGGACAACTAGGGTTAGCGTCACGACAACTAGGGTTAGCGTCAGGACAACTAGGGTTAGCTTCAGGACAACTAGGGTTAGCGTCAGGACAACTAGGGTTAGCGTCAGGACAACTAGGTTTAGCGTCACGACAACTAGGGTTAGCGTCAGGACAACTAGGGTTAGCGTCAGGACAACTAGGGTTAGCGTCAGGACAACTAGGGTTAGCGTCACAACTAGGGTTAGCGTCAGGACAACTAGGGTTAGCGTCAAGACAACTAGGGTTAGCGTCAGGGCAACTAGGGTTAGCGTCAGGACAACTAGGGTTAGCGTCAGGACAACTAGGGTTAGCGTCAGGTCTACTAGGGTTAGCGTCACGACAACTAGGGTTAGCGTCAGGACAAGTAGGGTTAGCGTCACGACAACTAGGGTTAGCGTCAGGACAACTAGGGTTAGCGTCAGGACAACTAGGGTTAGCGTCACAACTAGGGTTAGCATCAGGACAACTAGGGTTAGCGTCAGGACAACTAGGGTTAGCGTCAGGACAACTAGGGTTAGAGTCAGGACAACTAGGGTTAGCGTCAGGACAACTAGGGTTAGCGTCAGGACAACTAGGGTTAGCGTCAGAACAACTAGGGTTAGCGTCACAACTAGGGTTAGCGTCAGGACAACTAGGGTTAGCGTCAAGACAACTAGGGTTAGCGTCAGGGCAACTAGGGTTAGCGTCAGGACAACTAGGGTTAGCGTCAGGACAACTAGGGTTAGCGTCAGGACAACTAGGGTTAGCGTCACGACAACTAGGGTTAGCGTCAGGACAACTAGGGTTAGCATCAGGACAACTAGGGTTAGCGTCAGGACAACTAGGGTTAGCATCAGGACAACTAGGGTTAGCGTCAGGACAACTAGGGTTAGCGTCAGAACAACTAGGGTTAGCGTCAGGACAACTAGGGTTAGCATCAGGACAACTAGGGTTAGCGTCAGGACAACTAGGGTTAGAGTCAGGACAACTAGGGTTAGCGTCAGGACAACTAGGGTTAGCACCAGGACAACTAGGGTTAGCGTCACGACAACTAGGGTTAGCGCCAGGACAACTAGGGTTAGCGCCAGGACAACTAGGGTTAGCGCCAGGACAACTAGGGTTAGCGCCAGGACAACTAGGGTTAGCGTCAGGACAACTAGGGTTAGCTTCAGGACAACTAGGGTTAGAGTCAGGACAACTAGGGTTAGCATCAGGACAACTAGGGTTAGCGTCAGGACAACTAGGGTTAGCGTCAGGACAACTAGGGTTAGCGTCAGGACAACTAGGGTTAGCGTCAGGACAACTAGGGTTAGCGTCACGACAACTAGGGTTAGCACCAGGACAACTAGGGTTAGCGCCAGGACAACTAGGGTTAGCGCCAGGACAACTAGGGTTAGCGTCAGGACAACTAGGGTTAGCTTCAGGACAACTAGGGTTAGAGTCAGGACAACTAGGGTTAGCATCAGGACAACTAGGGTTAGCGTCAGGACAACTAGGGTTAGCGTCAGGACAACTAGGGTTAGCTTCAGGACAACTAGGGTTAGCGTCAGGACAACTAGGGTTAGCGTCAGGACAACTAGGTTTAGCGTCACGACAACTAGGGTTAGCGTCAGGACAACTAGGGTTAGCGTCAGGACAACTAGGGTTAGCGTCACAACTAGGGTTAGCGTCAGGACAACTAGGGTTAGCGTCAAGACAACTAGGGTTAGCGTCAGGGCAACTAGGGTTAGCGTCAGGACAACTAGGGTTAGCGTCAGGACAACTAGGGTTAGCGTCAGGACTACTAGGGTTAGCGTCACGACAACTAGGGTTAGCATCAGGACAACTAGGGTTAGCATCAGGACAACTAGGGTTAGCGTCAGGACAACTAGGGTTAGCGTCAGAACAACTAGGGTTAGCGTCAGGACAACTAGGGTTAGCATCAGGACAACTAGGGTTAGCGTCAGGACAACTAGGGTTAGAGTCAGGACAACTAGGGTTAGCGTCAGTACAACTAGGGTTAGCGTCAGGACAACTAGGGTTAGCGTCAGGACAACTAGGGTTAGCGTCACGACAACTAGGGTTAGCGTCAGGACAACTAGGGTTAGCATCAGGACAACTAGGGTTAGCGTCAGGACAACTAGGGTTAGCGTCACAACAACTAGGGTTAGCGTCAGGACAACTAGGGTTAGCATCAGGACAACTAGGGTTAGCGTCAGGACAACTAGGGTTAGAGTCAGGACAAATAGGGTTAGCGTCAGGACAACTAGGGTTAGCGTCAGGACAACTAGGGTTAGCGTCACGACAACTAGGGTTAGCGCCAGGACAACTAGGGTTAGCGCCAGGACAACTAGGGTTAGCGCCAGGACAACTAGGGTTAGCACCAGGACAACTAGGGTTAGCGCCATTACAACTAGGGTTAGCGCCAGGACAACTAGGGTTAGCACCAGGACAACTAGGGTTAGCGCCAGGACAACTAGGGTTAGCACCAGGACAACTAGGGTTAGCGCCAGGACAACTAGGGTTAGCGCCAGGACAACTAGGGTTAGCGTCAGAACAACTAGGTTAGCGTCAGGACAACTAGGGTTAGCATCAGGACAACTAGGGTTAGCGCCATTACAACTAGGTTTAGCGCCAGGACAACTAGGGTTAGCACCAGGACAACTAGGGTTAGCGCCAGGACAACTAGGGATAGCGCCAGGACAACTAGGGTTAGCGCCAGGACAACTAGGGTTAGCGCCAGGACAACTAGGGTTAGCGCCAGGACAACTAGGGTTAGCGCCAGGACAACTAGGGTTAGCGCCAGGACAACTAGGGTTAGCGCCAGGACAACTAGCGTTAGCGCCAGGACAACTAGGGTTAGCATCAGGACGACTAGGGTTAGCGCCAGGACAACTAGGGTTAGCGCCAGGACAACTAGGGTTAGCATCAGGACAACTAGGGTTAGCGTCAGGACAACTAGGGTTAGCGTCAGAACAACTAGGGTTAGCGTCAGGACAACTAGGGTTAGCATCAGGACAACTAGGGTTAGCGTCAGGACAACTAGGGTTAGAGTCAGGACAACTAGCGTTAGCATCAGGACAACTAGGGTTAGCGTCAGGACAACTAGGGTTAGCGTCAGGACAAATAGGGTTAGCGTCAGGACAACTAGGGTTAGCGTCAGGACAACTAGGGTTAGCGTCACGACAACTAGGGTTAGCGTCAGGACAACGAGGGTTAGCTTCAGGACAACTAGGGTTAGCGTCAGGACAACTAGGGTTAGCGTCAGGACAACTAGGTTTAGCGTCACGACAACTAGGGTTAGCGTCAGGACAACTAGGGTTAGCGTCAGGACAACTAGGGTTAGCGTCACAACTAGGGTTAGCGTCAGGACAACTAGGGTTAGCGTCAAGACAACTAGGGTTAGCGTCAGGGCAACTAGGGTTAGCGTCAGGACAACTAGGGTTAGCATCAGGACAACTAGGGTTAGCGTCAGGACAACTAGGGTTAGCATCAGGACAACTAGGGTTAGCGTCAGGACAACTAGGGTTAGCGTCAGAACAACTAGGGTTAGCGTCAGGACAACTAGGGTTAGCATCAGGACAACTAGGGTTAGCGTCAGGACAACTAGGGTTAGAGTCAGGACAACTAGGGTTAGCGTCAGGACAACTAGGGTTAGCGCCAGGACAACTAGGGTTAGCGTCACGACAACTAGGGTTAGCGCCAGGACAACTAGGGTTAGCGCCAGGACAACTAGGGTTAGCGCCAGGACAACTAGGGTTAGCGCCAGGACAACTAGGGTTAGCGTCAGGACAACTAGGGTTAGCTTCAGGACAACTAGGGTTAGAGTCAGGACAACTAGGGTTAGCATCAGGACAACTAGGGTTAGCGTCAGGACAACTAGGGTTAGCGTCAGGACAACTAGGGTTAGCGTCAGGACAACTAGGGTTAGCGTCAGGACAACTAGGGTTAGCGTCACGACAACTAGGGTTAGCGCCAGGACAACTAGGGTTAGCGCCAGGACAACTAGGGTTAGCGCCAGGACAACTAGGGTTAGCGTCAGGACAACTAGGGTTAGCTTCAGGACAACTAGGGTTAGAGTCAGGACAACTAGGGTTAGCATCAGGACAACTAGGGTTAGCGTCAGGACAACTAGGGTTAGCGTCAGGACAACTAGGGTTAGCGTCAGGACAACTAGGGTTAGCTTCAGGACAACTAGGGTTAGCGTCAGGACAACTAGGGTTAGCGTCAGGACAACTAGGTTTAGCGTCACGACAACTAGGGTTAGCGTCAGGACAACTAGGGTTAGCGTCAGGACAACTAGGGTTAGCGTCACAACTAGGGTTAGCGTCAGGACAACTAGGGTTAGCGTCAAGACAACTAGGGTTAGCGTCAGGGCAACTAGGGTTAGCGTCAGGACAACTAGGGTTAGCGTCAGGACAACTAGGGTTAGCGTCAGGACTACTAGGGTTAGCGTCACGACAACTAGGGTTAGCGTCAGGACAACTAGGGTTAGCATCAGGACAACTAGGGTTAGCGTCAGGACAACTAGGGTTAGCGTCAGAACAACTAGGGTTAGCGTCAGGACAACTAGGGTTAGCATCAGGACAACTAGGGTTAGCGTCAGGACAACTAGGGTTAGAGTCAGGACAACTAGGGTTAGCGTCAGTACAACTAGGGTTAGCGTCAGGACAACTAGGGTTAGCGTCAGGACAACTAGGGTTAGCGTCACGACAACTAGGGTTAGCGTCAGGACAACTAGGGTTAGCATCAGGACAACTAGGGTTAGCGTCAGGACAACTAGGGTTAGCGTCAGAACAACTAGGGTTAGCGTCAGGACAACTAGGGTTAGCATCAGGACAACTAGGGTTAGCGTCAGGACAACTAGGGTTAGAGTCAGGACAACTAGGGTTAGCGTCAGGACAACTAGGGTTAGCGTCAGGACAACTAGGGTTAGCGTCACGACAACTAGGGTTAGCGCCAGGACAACTAGGGTTAGCGCCAGGACAACTAGGGTTAGCACCAGGACAACTAGGGTTAGCGCCATTACAACTAGGGTTAGCGCCAGGACAACTAGGGTTAGCACCAGGACAACTAGGGTTAGCGCCAGGACAACTAGGGTTAGCACCAGGACAACTAGGGTTAGCGCCAGGACAACTAGGGTTAGCGCCAGGACAACTAGGGTTAGCGTCAGAACAACTAGGGTTAGCGTCAGGACAACTAGGGTTAGCATCAGGACAACTAGGGTTAGCGCCATTACAACTAGGTTTAGCGCCAGGACAACTAGGGTTAGCACCAGGACAACTAGGGTTAGCGCCAGGACAACTAGGGATAGCGCCAGGACAACTAGGGTTAGCGCCAGGACAACTAGGGTTAGCGCCAGGACAACTAGGGTTAGCGCCAGGACAACTAGGGTTAGCGCCAGGACAACTAGGGTTAGCGCCAGGACAACTAGGGTTAGCACCAGGACAACTAGCGTTAGCGCCAGGACAACTAGGGTTAGCGTCAGGACGACTAGGGTTAGCGCCAGGACAACTAGGGTTAGCGCCAGGACAACTAGGGTTAGCATCAGGAAAACTAGGGTTAGCGTCAGGACAACTAGGGTTAGCGTCAGAACAACTAGGGTTAGCGTCAGGACAACTAGGGTTAGCATCAGGACAACTAGGGTTAGCGTCAGGACAACTAGGGTTAGAGTCAGGACAACTAGGGTTAGCATCAGGACAACTAGGGTTAGCGTCAGGACAACTAGGGTTAGCGTCAGGACAAATAGGGTTAGCGTCAGGACAACTAGGGTTAGCGTCAGGACAACTAGGGTTAGCGTCACGACAACTAGGATTAGCGTCAGGACAACGAGGGTTAGCTTCAGGACAACTAGGGTTAGCGTCAGGACAACTAGGGTTAGCGTCAGGACAACTAGGTTTAGCGTCACGACAACTAGGGTTAGCGTCAGGACAACTAGGGTTAGCGTCAGGACAACTAGGGTTAGCGTCACAACTAGGGTTAGCGTCAGGACAACTAGGGTTAGCGTCAAGACAACTAGGGTTAGCGTCAGGGCAACTAGGGTTAGCGTCAGGACAACTAGGGTTAGCGTCAGGACAACTAGGGTTAACGTCAGGACTACTAGGGTTAGCGTCATGACAACTAGGGTTAGCGTCAGGACAACTAGGGTTTGCGTCACGACAACTAGGGTTAGCGTCAGGACAACTAGGGTTAGCGTCAGGACAACTAGGGTTAGCGTCACAACTAGGGTTAGCGTCAGGACAACTAGGGTTAGCGTCAGGACAACTAGGGTTAGCATCAGGACAACTAGGGTTAGCGTCAGGACAACTAGGGTTAGAGTCAGGACAACTAGGGTTAGCGTCAGGACAACTAGGGTTAGCGTCAGGACAACTAGGGTTAGCTTCAGGACAACTAGGGTTAGCGTCAGGACAACTAGGGTTAGCATCAGGACAACTAGGGTTAGCGTCAGGACATCTAGGGTTAGCATCACGACAACTAGGGTTAGCGTCAGGACAACTAGGGTTAGCGTCAGGACAACTAGGGTTAGCGTCAGGACAACTAGGGTTAGCGTCAGGACAACTAGGGTTAGCGTCAGGACAACTAGGGTTAGAGTCAGGACAACTAGGGTTAGCGTCAGGACAACTAGGGTTAGCGTCAGGACAACTAGGGTTAGCGTCAGGACAAATAGGGTTAGCGTCAGGACAACTAGGGTTAGCGTCACGACAACTAGGATTAGCGTCAGGACAACGAGGGTTAGCTTCAGGACAACTAGGGTTAGCGTCAGGACAACTAGGGTTAGCGTCAGGACAACTAGGTTTAGCGTCACGACAACTAGGGTTAGCGTCAGGACAACTAGGGTTAGCGTCAGGACAACTAGGGTTAGCGTCACAACTAGGGTTAGCGTCAGGACAACTAGGGTTAGCGTCAAGACAACTAGGGTTAGCGTCAGGGCAACTAGGGTTAGCGTCAGGACAACTAGGGTTAGCGTCAGGACAACTAGGGTTAACGTCAGGACTACTAGGGTTAGCGTCATGACAACTAGGGTTAGCGTCAGGACAACTAGGGTTAGCGTCACGACAACTAGGGTTAGCGTCAGGACAACTAGGGTTAGCATCAGGACAACTAGGGTTAGCGCCATTACAACTAGGTTTAGCGCCAGGACAACTAGGGTTAGCACCAGGACAACTAGGGTTAGCGCCAGGACAACTAGGGATAGCGCCAGGACAACTAGGGTTAGCGCCAGGACAACTAGGGTTAGCGCCAGGACAACTAGGGTTAGCGCCAGGACAACTAGGGTTAGCGCCAGGACAACTAGGGTTAGCGCCAGGACAACTAGGGTTAGCGCCAGGACAACTAGCGTTAGCGCCAGGACAACTAGGGTTAGCGTCAGGACGACTAGGGTTAGCGCCAGGACAACTAGGGTTAGCGCCAGGACAACTAGGGTTAGCATCAGGACAACTAGGGTTAGCGTCAGGACAACTAGGGTTAGCGTCAGAACAACTAGGGTTAGCGTCAGGACAACTAGGGTTAGCATCAGGACAACTAGGGTTAGCGTCAGGACAACTAGGGTTAGAGTCAGGACAACTAGGGTTAGCATCAGGACAACTAGGGTTAGCGTCAGGACAACTAGGGTTAGCGTCAGGACAAATAGGGTTAGCGTCAGGACAACTAGGGTTAGCGTCAGGACAACTAGGGTTAGCGTCACGACAACTAGGATTAGCGTCAGGACAACGAGGGTTAGCTTCAGGACAACTAGGGTTAGCGTCAGGACAACTAGGGTTAGCGTCAGGACAACTAGGTTTAGCGTCACGACAACTAGGGTTAGCGTCAGGACAACTAGGGTTAGAGTCAGGACAACTAGGGTTAGCGTCACAACTAGGGTTAGCGTCAGGACAACTAGGGTTAGCGTCAAGACAACTAGGGTTAGCGTCAGGGCAACTAGGGTTAGCGTCAGGACAACTAGGGTTAGCGTCAGGACAACTAGGGTTAACGTCAGGACTACTAGGGTTAGCGTCATGACAACTAGGGTTAGCGTCAGGACAACTAGGGTTAGCGTCACGACAACTAGGGTTAGCGTCAGGACAACTAGGGTTAGCGTCAGGACAACTAGGGTTAGCGTCACAACTAGGGTTAGCGTCAGGACAACTAGGGTTAGCGTCAGGACAACTAGGGTTAGCGTCAGGACAACTAGGGTTAGCGTCAGGACAACTAGGGTTAGAGTCAGGACAACTAGGGTTAGCGTCAGGACAACTAGGGTTAGCGTCAGGACAACTAGGGTTAGATTCAGGACAACTAGGGTTAGCGTCAGGACAACTAGGGTTAGCATCAGGACAACTAGGGTTAGCGTCAGGACATCTAGGGTTAGCATCACGACAACTAGGGTTAGCGTCAGGACAACTAGGGTTAGCGTCAGGACAACTAGGGTTAGCGTCAGGACAACTAGGGTTAGCGTCAGGACAACTAGGGTTAGAGTCAGGACAACTAGGGTTAGCATCAGGACAACTAGGGTTAGCGTCAGGACAACTAGGGTTAGCGTCAGGACAAATAGGGTTAGCGTCAGGACAACTAGGGTTAGCGTCACGACAACTAGGATTAGCGTCAGGACAACGAGGGTTAGCTTCAGGACAACTAGGGTTAGCGTCAGGACAACTAGGGTTAGCGTCAGGACAACTAGGTTTAGCGTCACGACAACTAGGGTTAGCGTCAGGACAACTAGGGTTAGCGTCAGGACAACTAGGGTTAGCGTCACAACTAGGGTTAGCGTCAGGACAACTAGGGTTAGCGTCAAGACAACTAGGGTTAGCGTCACAACTAGGGTTAGCGTCAGGACTACTAGGGTTAGCGTCATGACAACTAGGGTTAGCGTCAGGACAACTAGGGTTAGCGTCACGACAACTAGGGTTAGCGTCAGGACAACTAGGGTTAGCGTCAGGACAACTAGGGTTAGCGTCACAACTAGGGTTAGCGTCAGGACAACTAGGGTTAGCACCAGGACAACTAGGGTTAGCGCCAGGACAACTAGGGTTAGCGCCAGGACAACTAGGGTTAGCACCAGGACAACTAGGGTTAGCGCCATTACAACTAGGGTTAGCGCCAGGACAACTAGGGTTAGCGCCAGGACAACTAGGGTTAGCGCCAGGACAACTAGGGTTAGCACCAGGACAACTAGGGTTAGCGCCAGGACAACTAGGGTTAGCGCCAGGACAACTAGGGTTAGCGTCAGAACAACTAGGGTTAGCGTCAGGACAACTAGGGTTAGCATCAGGACAACTAGGGTTAGCGCCATTACAACTAGGGTTAGCGCCAGGACAACTAGGGTTAGCACCAGGACAACTAGGGTTAGCGCCAGGACAACTAGGGATAGCGCCAGGACAACTAGGGTTAGCGCCAGGACAACTAGGGTTAGCACCAGGACAACTAGGGTTAGCGCCAGGACAACAAGGGTTAGCGCCAGGACAACTAGGGTTAGCGCCAGGACAACTAGGGTTAGCGCCAGGACAACTAGCGTTAGCGCCAGGACAACTAGGGTTAGCGTCAGGACGACTAGGGTTAGCGCCAGGACAACTAGGGTTAGCGCCAGGACAACTAGGGTTAGCATCAGGACAACTAGGGTTAGCGTCAGGACAACTAGGGTTAGCGTCAGAACAACTAGGGTTAGCGTCAGGACAACTAGGGTTAGCATCAGGACAACTAGGGTTAGCGTCAGGACAACTAGGGTTAGAGTCAGGACAACTAGGGTTAGCATCAGGACAACTAGGGTTAGCGTCAGGACAACTAGGGTTAGCGTCAGGACAAATAGGGTTAGCGTCAGGACAACTAGGGTTAGAGTCAGGACAACTAGGGTTAGCGTCACGACAACTAGGGTTAGCGTCAGGACAACTAGGGTTAGCTTCAGGACAACTAGGGTTAGCGTCAGGACAACTAGGGTTAGCGTCAGGACAACTAGGTTTAGCGTCACGATAACTAGGGTTAGCGTCAGGACAACTAGGGTTAGCGTCAGGACAACTAGGGTTAGCGTCAGGACAACTAGGGTTAGCGTCACAACTAGGGTTAGCGTCAGGACAACTAGGGTTAGCGTCAAGACAACTAGGGTTAGCGTCAGGGCAACTAGGGTTAGCGTCAGGACAACTAGGGTTAGCGTCAGGACAACTAGGGTTAGCGTCAGGACTACTAGGGTTAGCGTCACAACAACTAGGGTTAGCGTCAGGACAAGTAGGGTTAGCGTCACGACAACTAGGGTTAGCGTCAGGACAACTAGGGTTAGCGTCAGGACAACTAGGGTTAGCGTCACAACTAGGGTTAGCGTCAGGACAACTAGGGTTAGCGTCAGGACAACTAGGGTTAGCGTCAGGACAACTAGGGTTAGAGTCAGGACAACTAGGGTTAGCGTCAGGACAACTAGGGTTAGCGTCAGGACAACTAGGGTTAGCGTCAGGACAACTAGGGTTAGTGTCAGGACAACTAGGGTTAGCGTCAGGACAACTAGGGTTAGCTTCAGGACAACTAGGGTTAGCGTCAGGACAACTAGGGTTAGCGTCACGACAACTAGGGTTAGCGTCAGGACAACTAGGGTTAGCATCAGGACAACTAGGGTTAGCATCAGGACAACTAGGGTTAGCGTCAGAACAACTAGGGTTAGCGTCAGGACAACTAGGGTTAGCATCAGGACAACTAGGGTTAGCGTCAGGACAACTAGGGTTAGAGTCAGGACAACTAGGGTTAGCGTCAGGACAACTAGGGTTAGCGTCAGGACAACTAGGGTTAGCGTCAGGACAACTAGGGTTAGCGTCAGGACAACTAGGGTTAGCGTCACGACAACTAGGGTTAGCGCCAGGACAACTAGGGTTAGCGCCAGGACAACTAGGGTTAGCGCCAGGACAACTAGGGTTAGCATCAGGACAACTAGGGTTAGCTTCAGGACAACTAGGGTTAGAGTCAGGACAACTAGGGTTAGCATCAGGACAACTAGGGTTAGCGTCAGGACAACTAGGGTTAGCTTCAGGACAACTAGGGTTAGCGTCAGGAAAACTAGGGTTAGCGTCAGAACAACTAGGTTTAGCGTCACGACAACTAGGGTTAGCGTCAGGACAACTAGGGTTAGCGTCAGGACAACTAGGGTTAGCGTCAGGACAACTAGGGTTAGTGTCACAACTAGGGTTAGCGTCAGGACAACTAGGGTTAGCGTCAAGACAACTAGGGTTAGCGTCAGGGCAACTAGGGTTAGCGTCAGGACAACTAGGGTTAGTGTCAGGACAACTAGGGTTAGCGTCAGGACTACTAGGGTTAGCGTCACGACAACTAGGGTTAGCGTCAGGACAACTAGGGTTAGCATCAGGACAACTAGGGTTAGCGTCAGGACAACTAGGGTTAGCGTCAGAACAACTAGGGTTAGCGTCAGGACAACTAGGGTTAGCATCAGGACAACTAGGGTTAGCGTCAGGACAACTAGGGTTAGAGTCAGGACAACTAGGGTTAGCGTCAGGACAACTAGGGTTAGCGTCAGTACAACTAGGGTTAGCGTCAGGACAACTAGGGTTAGCGTCAGGACAACTAGGGTTAGCGTCACGACAACTAGGGTTAGCGTCAGGACAACTAGGGTTAGCATCAGGACAACTAGGGTTAGCGTCAGGACAACTAGGGTTAGCGTCAGAACAACTAGGGTTAGCGTCAGGACAACTAGGGTTAGCATCAGGACAACTAGGGTTAGCGTTAGGACAACTAGGGTTAGAGTCAGGACAACTAGGGTTAGCGTCAGGACAACTAGGGTTAGCGTCAGGACAACTAGGGTTAGCGTCACGACAACTAGGGATAGCATCACGACAACTAGGGTTAGCACCAGGACAACTAGGGTTAGCGCCAGGACAACTAGGGTTAGCACCAGGACAACTAGGGTTAGCGCCATTACAACTAGGGTTAGCGCCAGGACAACTAGGGTTAGCGCCAGGACAACTAGGGTTAGCGCCAGGACAACTAGGGTTAGCACCAGGACAACTAGGGTTAGCGCCAGGACAACTAGGGTTAGCGCCAGGACAACTAGGGTTAGCGTCAGAACAACTAGGGTTAGCGTCAGGACAACTAGGGTTAGCATCAGGACAACTAGGGTTAGCGCCAGGACAACTAGGGTTAGCACCAGGACAACTAGGGTTAGCGTCAGGACAACTAGGTTTAGCGTCACGATAACTAGGGTTAGCGTCAGGACAACTAGGGTTAGCGTCAGGACAACTAGGGTTAGCGTCAGGACAACTAGGGTTAGCGTCACAACTAGGGTTAGCGTCAGGACAACTAGGGTTAGCGTCAAGACAACTAGGGTTAGCGTCAGGGCAACTAGGGTTAGCGTCAGGACAACTAGGGTTAGCGTCAGGACAACTAGGGTTAGCGTCAGGACTACTAGGGTTAGCGTCACAACAACTAGGGTTAGCGTCAGGACAAGTAGGGTTAGCGTCACGACAACTAGGGTTAGCGTCAGGACAACTAGGGTTAGCGTCAGGACAACTAGGGTTAGCGTCACAACTAGGGTTAGCGTCAGGACAACTAGGGTTAGCGTCAGGACAACTAGGGTTAGCGTCAGGACAACTAGGGTTAGAGTCAGGACAACTAGGGTTAGCATCAGGACAACTAGGGTTAGCGTCAGGACAACTAGGGTTAGCGTCAGGACAAATAGGGTTAGCGTCAGGACAACTAGGGTTAGAGTCAGGACAACTAGGGTTAGCGTCACGACAACTAGGGTTAGCGTCAGGACAACTAGGGTTAGCTTCAGGACAACTAGGGTTAGCGTCAGGACAACTAGGGTTAGCGTCAGGACAACTAGGTTTAGCGTCACGATAACTAGGGTTAGCGTCAGGACAACTAGGGTTAGCGTCAGGACAACTAGGGTTAGCGTCAGGACAACTAGGGTTAGCGTCACAACTAGGGTTAGCGTCAGGACAACTAGGGTTAGCGTCAAGACAACTAGGGTTAGCGTCAGGGCAACTAGGGTTAGCGTCAGGACAACTAGGGTTAGCGTCAGGACAACTAGGGTTAGCGTCAGGACTACTAGGGTTAGCGTCACAACAACTAGGGTTAGCGTCAGGACAAGTAGGGTTAGCGTCACGACAACTAGGGTTAGCGTCAGGACAACTAGGGTTAGCGTCAGGACAACTAGGGTTAGCGTCACAACTAGGGTTAGCGTCAGGACAACTAGGGTTAGCGTCAGGACAACTAGGGTTAGCGTCAGGACAACTAGGGTTAGAGTCAGGACAACTAGGGTTAGCGTCAGGACAACTAGGGTTAGCGTCAGGACAACTAGGGTTAGCGTCACGACAACTAGGGTTAGTGTCAGGACAACTAGGGTTAGCGTCAGGACAACTAGGGTTAGCTTCAGGACAACTAGGGTTAGCGTCAGGACAACTAGGGTTAGCGTCACGACAACTAGGGTTAGCGTCAGGACAACTAGGGTTAGCATCAGGACAACTAGGGTTAGCATCAGGACAACTAGGGTTAGCGTCAGAACAACTAGGGTTAGCGTCAGGACAACTAGGGTTAGCATCAGGACAACTAGGGTTAGCGTCAGGACAACTAGGGTTAGAGTCAGGACAACTAGGGTTAGCGTCAGGACAACTAGGGTTAGCGTCAGGACAACTAGGGTTAGCGTCAGGACAACTAGGGTTAGCGTCAGGACAACTAGGGTTAGCGTCACGACAACTAGGGTTAGCGCCAGGACAACTAGGGTTAGCGCCAGGACAACTAGGGTTAGCGCCAGGACAACTAGGGTTAGCATCAGGACAACTAGGGTTAGCTTCAGGACAACTAGGGTTAGAGTCAGGACAACTAGGGTTAGCATCAGGACAACTAGGGTTAGCGTCAGGACAACTAGGGTTAGCTTCAGGACAACTAGGGTTAGCGTCAGGAAAACTAGGGTTAGCGTCAGAACAACTAGGTTTAGCGTCACGACAACTAGGGTTAGCGTCAGGACAACTAGGGTTAGCGTCAGGACAACTAGGGTTAGCGTCAGGACAACTAGGGTTAGTGTCACAACTAGGGTTAGCGTCAGGACAACTAGGGTTAGCGTCAAGACAACTAGGGTTAGCGTCAGGGCAACTAGGGTTAGCGTCAGGACAACTAGGGTTAGTGTCAGGACAACTAGGGTTAGCGTCAGGACTACTAGGGTTAGCGTCACGACAACTAGGGTTAGCGTCAGGACAACTAGGGTTAGCATCAGGACAACTAGGGTTAGCGTCAGGACAACTAGGGTTAGCGTCAGAACAACTAGGGTTAGCGTCAGGACAACTAGGGTTAGCATCAGGACAACTAGGGTTAGCGTCAGGACAACTAGGGTTAGAGTCAGGACAACTAGGGTTAGCGTCAGGACAACTAGGGTTAGCGTCAGTACAACTAGGGTTAGCGTCAGGACAACTAGGGTTAGCGTCAGGACAACTAGGGTTAGCGTCACGACAACTAGGGTTAGCGTCAGGACAACTAGGGTTAGCATCAGGACAACTAGGGTTAGCGTCAGGACAACTAGGGTTAGCGTCAGAACAACTAGGGTTAGCGTCAGGACAACTAGGGTTAGCATCAGGACAACTAGGGTTAGCGTTAGGACAACTAGGGTTAGAGTCAGGACAACTAGGGTTAGCGTCAGGACAACTAGGGTTAGCGTCAGGACAACTAGGGTTAGCGTCACGACAACTAGGGATAGCATCACGACAACTAGGGTTAGCACCAGGACAACTAGGGTTAGCGCCAGGACAACTAGGGTTAGCACCAGGACAACTAGGGTTAGCGCCATTACAACTAGGGTTAGCGCCAGGACAACTAGGGTTAGCGCCAGGACAACTAGGGTTAGCGCCAGGACAACTAGGGTTAGCACCAGGACAACTAGGGTTAGCGCCAGGACAACTAGGGTTAGCGCCAGGACAACTAGGGTTAGCGTCAGAACAACTAGGGTTAGCGTCAGGACAACTAGGGTTAGCATCAGGACAACTAGGGTTAGCGCCAGGACAACTAGGGTTAGCACCAGGACAACTAGGGTTAGCGTCAGGACAACTAGGTTTAGCGTCACGATAACTAGGGTTAGCGTCAGGACAACTAGGGTTAGCGTCAGGACAACTAGGGTTAGCGTCAGGACAACTAGGGTTAGCGTCACAACTAGGGTTAGCGTCAGGACAACTAGGGTTAGCGTCAAGACAACTAGGGTTAGCGTCAGGGCAACTAGGGTTAGCGTCAGGACAACTAGGGTTAGCGTCAGGACAACTAGGGTTAGCGTCAGGACTACTAGGGTTAGCGTCACAACAACTAGGGTTAGCGTCAGGACAAGTAGGGTTAGCGTCACGACAACTAGGGTTAGCGTCAGGACAACTAGGGTTAGCGTCAGGACAACTAGGGTTAGCGTCACAACTAGGGTTAGCGTCAGGACAACTAGGGTTAGCGTCAGGACAACTAGGGTTAGCGTCAGGACAACTAGGGTTAGAGTCAGGACAACTAGGGTTAGCGTCAGGACAACTAGGGTTAGCGTCAGGACAACTAGGGTTAGCGTCAGGACAACTAGGGTTAGTGTCAGGACAACTAGGGTTAGCGTCAGGACAACTAGGGTTAGCTTCAGGACAACTAGGGTTAGCGTCAGGACAACTAGGGTTAGCGTCACGACAACTAGGGTTAGCGTCAGGACAACTAGGGTTAGCATCAGGACAACTAGGGTTAGCATCAGGACAACTAGGGTTAGCGTCAGAACAACTAGGGTTAGCGTCAGGACAACTAGGGTTAGCATCAGGACAACTAGGGTTAGCGTCAGGACAACTAGGGTTAGAGTCAGGACAACTAGGGTTAGCGTCAGGACAACTAGGGTTAGCGTCAGGACAACTAGGGTTAGCGTCAGGACAACTAGGGTTAGCGTCAGGACAACTAGGGTTAGCGTCACGACAACTAGGGTTAGCGCCAGGACAACTAGGGTTAGCGCCAGGACAACTAGGGTTAGCGCCAGGACAACTAGGGTTAGCATCAGGACAACTAGGGTTAGCTTCAGGACAACTAGGGTTAGAGTCAGGACAACTAGGGTTAGCATCAGGACAACTAGGGTTAGCGTCAGGACAACTAGGGTTAGCTTCAGGACAACTAGGGTTAGCGTCAGGAAAACTAGGGTTAGCGTCAGAACAACTAGGTTTAGCGTCACGACAACTAGGGTTAGCGTCAGGACAACTAGGGTTAGCGTCAGGACAACTAGGGTTAGCGTCAGGACAACTAGGGTTAGTGTCACAACTAGGGTTAGCGTCAGGACAACTAGGGTTAGCGTCAAGACAACTAGGGTTAGCGTCAGGGCAACTAGGGTTAGCGTCAGGACAACTAGGGTTAGTGTCAGGACAACTGGGGTTAGCGTCAGGACTACTAGGGTTAGCGTCACGACAACTAGGGTTAGCGTCAGGACAACTAGGGTTAGCATCAGGACAACTAGGGTTAGCGTCAGGACAACTAGGGTTAGCGTCAGAACAACTAGGGTTAGCGTCAGGACAACTAGGGTTAGCATCAGGACAACTAGGGTTAGCGTCAGGACAACTAGGGTTAGAGTCAGGACAACTAGGGTTAGCGTCAGGACAACTAGGGTTAGCGTCAGTACAACTAGGGTTAGCGTCAGGACAACTAGGGTTAGCGTCAGGACAACTAGGGTTAGCGTCACGACAACTAGGGTTAGCGTCAGGACAACTAGGGTTAGCATCAGGACAACTAGGGTTAGCGTCAGGACAACTAGGGTTAGCGTCAGAACAACTAGGGTTAGCGTCAGGACAACTAGGGTTAGCATCAGGACAACTAGGGTTAGCGTTAGGACAACTAGGGTTAGAGTCAGGACAACTAGGGTTAGCGTCAGGACAACTAGGGTTAGCGTCAGGACAACTAGGGTTAGCGTCACGACAACTAGGGATAGCATCACGACAACTAGGGTTAGCACCAGGACAACTAGGGTTAGCGCCAGGACAACTAGGGATAGCACCAGGACAACTAGGGTTAGCGCCATTACAACTAGGGTTAGCGCCAGGACAACTAGGGTTAGCGCCAGGACAACTAGGGTTAGCGCCAGGACAACTAGGGTTAGCACCAGGACAACTAGGGTTAGCGCCAGGACAACTAGGGTTAGCGCCAGGACAACTAGGGTTAGCGTCAGAACAACTAGGGTTAGCGTCAGGACAACTAGGGTTAGCATCAGGACAACTAGGGTTAGCGCCATTACAACTAGGGTTAGCGCCAGGACAACTAGGGTTAGCACCAGGACAACTAGGGTTAGCGCCAGGACAACTAGGGATAGCGCCAGGACAACTAGGGTTAGCGCCAGGACAACTAGGGTTAGCGCCAGGACAACTAGGGTTAGCGCCAGGACAACTAGGGTTAGCGCCAGGACAACTAGGGTTAGCGCCAGGACAACTAGCGTTAGCGCCAGGACAACTAGGGTTAGCGTCAGGACGACTAGGGTTAGCGCCAGGACAACTAGGGTTAGCGCCAGGACAACTAGGGTTAGCATCAGGACAACTAGGGTTAGCGTCAGGACAACTAGGGTTAGCGTCAGAACAACTAGGGTTAGCGTCAGGACAACTAGGGTTAGCGTCAGGACAACTAGGGTTAGAGTCAGGACAACTAGGGTTAGCATCAGGACAACTAGGGTTAGCGTCAGGACAACTAGGGATAGCACCAGGACAACTAGGGTTAGCGCCATTACAACTAGGGTTAGCGCCAGGACAACTAGGGTTAGCGCCAGGACAACTAGGGTTAGCGCCAGGACAACTAGGGTTAGCACCAGGACAACTAGGGTTAGCGCCAGGACAACTAGGGTTAGCGCCAGGACAACTAGGGTTAGCGTCAGAACAACTAGGGTTAGCGTCAGGACAACTAGGGTTAGCATCAGGACAACTAGGGTTAGCGCCATTACAACTAGGGTTAGCGCCAGGACAACTAGGGTTAGCACCAGGACAACTAGGGTTAGCGCCAGGACAACTAGGGATAGCGCCAGGACAACTAGGGTTAGCGCCAGGACAACTAGGGTTAGCGCCAGGACAACTAGGGTTAGCGCCAGGACAACTAGGGTTAGCGCCAGGACAACTAGGGTTAGCGCCAGGACAACTAGGGTTAGCGCCAGGACAACTAGCGTTAGCGCCAGGACAACTAGGGTTAGCGTCAGGACGACTAGGGTTAGCGCCAGGACAACTAGGGTTAGCGCCAGGACAACTAGGGTTAGCATCAGGACAACTAGGGTTAGCGTCAGGACAACTAGGGTTAGCGTCAGAACAACTAGGGTTAGCGTCAGGACAACTAGGGTTAGCGTCAGGACAACTAGGGTTAGAGTCAGGACAACTAGGGTTAGCATCAGGACAACTAGGGTTAGCGTCAGGACAACTAGGGTTAGCGTCAGGACAACTAGGGTTAGCGTCACGACAACTAGGGTTAGCGTCAGGACAACTAGGGTTAGCGTCAGGACAACTAGGGTTAGCGTCAGGACAACTAGGGTTAGCGTCAGGACAACTAGGTTTAGCGTCACGACAACTAGGGTTAGCGTCAGGACAACTAGGGTTAGCGTCAGGACAACTAGGGTTAGCGTCAGGACAACTAGGGTTAGCGTCACAACTAGGGTTAGCGTCAGGACAACTAGGGTTAGCGTCAAGACAACTAGGGTTAGCGTCAGGGCAACTAGGGTTAGCGTCAGGACAACTAGGGTTAGCGTCAGGACAACTAGGGTTAGCGTCAGGACTACTAGGGTTAGCGTCACGACAACTAGGGTTAGCGTCAGGACAAGTAGGGTTAGCGTCACGACAACTAGGGTTAGCGTCAGGACAACTAGGGTTAGCGTCAGGACAACTAGGGTTAGCGTCACAACTAGGGTTAGCGTCAGGACAACTAGGGTTAGCGTCAGGACAACTAGGGTTAGCGTCAGGACAACTAGGGTTAGAGTCAGGACAACTAGGGTTAGCGTCAGGACAACTAGGGTTAGCGTCAGGACAACTAGGGTTAGCGTCAGGACAACTAGGGTTAGCGTCACAACAAGGGTTAGCGTCAGGACAACTAGGGTTAGCGTCAAGAAAACTAGGGTTAGCGTCAGGGCAACTAGGGTTAGCGTCAGGACAACTAGGGTTAGCGTCAGGACAACTAGGGTTAGCGTCAGGACAACTAGGGTTAGCGTCACGACAACTAGGGTTAGCGTCAGGACAACTAGGGTTAGCATCAGGACAACTAGGGTTAGCGTCAGGACAACTAGGGTTAGCATCAGGACAACTAGGGTTAGCGTCAGGACAACTAGGGTTAGCGTCAGGACAACTAGGGTTAGCGTCAGAACAACTAGGGTTAGCGTCAGGACAACTAGGGTTAGCATCAGGACAACTAGGGTTAGCGTCAGGACAACTAGGGTTAGAGTCAGGACAACTAGGGTTAGCGTCAGGACAACTAGGGTTAGCGTCAGGACAACTAGGGTTAGCGTCACGACAACTAGGGATAGCATCACGACAACTAGGGTTAGCGCCAGGACAACTAGGGTTAGCGCCAGGACAACTAGGGTTAGCGCCAGGACAACTAGGGTTAGCACCAGGACAACTAGGGTTAGCGCCATTACAACTAGGGTTAGCGCCAGGACAACTAGGGTTAGCGCCAGGACAACTAGGGTTAGCGCCAGGACAACTAGGGTTAGCACCAGGACAACTAGGGTTAGCGCCAGGACAACTAGGGTTAGCGTCAGAACAACTAGGGTTAGCGTCAGGACAACTAGGGTTAGCGCCAGGACAACTAGGGTTAGCGCCAGGACAACTAGGGTTAGCGCCAGGACAGCTAGGGTTAGCATCAGGACAACTAGGGTTAGCTTCAGGACAACTAGGGTTAGAGTCAGGACAACTAGGGTTAGCATCAGGACAACTAGGGTTAGCGTCAGGACAACTAGGGTTAGCTTCAGGACAACTAGGGTTAGCGTCAGGAAAACTAGGGTTAGCGTCAGAACAACTAGGTTTAGCGTCACGACAACTAGGGTTAGCGTCAGGACAACTAGGGTTAGCGTCAGGACAACTAGGGTTAGCGTCAGGACAACTAGGGTTAGTGTCACAACTAGGGTTAGCGTCACGACAACTAGGGTTAGCGTCAAGACAACTAGGGTTAGCGTCAGGGCAACTAGGGTTAGCGTCAGGACAACTAGGGTTAGTGTCAGGACAACTAGGGTTAGCGTCAGGACTACTAGGGTTAGCGTCACGACAACTAGGGTTAGCGTCAGGACAACTAGGGTTAGCATCAGGACAACTAGGGTTAGCGTCAGGACAACTAGGGTTAGCGTCAGAACAACTAGGGTTAGCGTCAGGACAACTAGGGTTAGCATCAGGACAACTAGGGTTAGCGTCAGGACAACTAGGGTTAGAGTCAGGACAACTAGGGTTAGCGTCAGGACAACTAGGGTTAGCGTCAGTACAACTAGGGTTAGCGTCAGGACAACTAGGGTTAGCGTCAGGACAACTAGGGTTAGCGTCACGACAACTAGGGTTAGCGTCAGGACAACTAGGGTTAGCATCAGGACAACTAGGGTTAGCGTCAGGACAACTAGGGTTAGCGTCAGAACAACTAGGGTTAGCGTCAGGACAACTAGGGTTAGCATCAGGACAACTAGGGTTAGCGTTAGGACAACTAGGGTTAGAGTCAGGACAACTAGGGTTAGCGTCAGGACAACTAGGGTTAGCGTCAGGACAACTAGGGTTAGCGTCACGACAACTAGGGATAGCATCACGACAACTAGGGTTAGCACCAGGACAACTAGGGTTAGCGCCAGGACAACTAGGGTTAGCACCAGGACAACTAGGGTTAGCGCCATTACAACTAGGGTTAGCGCCAGGACAACTAGGGTTAGCGCCAGGACAACTAGGGTTAGCGCCAGGACAACTAGGGTTAGCACCAGGACAACTAGGGTTAGCGCCAGGACAACTAGGGTTAGCGCCAGGACAACTAGGGTTAGCGTCAGAACAACTAGGGTTAGCGTCAGGACAACTAGGGTTAGCATCAGGACAACTAGGGTTAGCGCCATTACAACTAGGGTTAGCGCCAGGACAACTAGGGTTAGCACCAGGACAACTAGGGTTAGCGCCAGGACAACTAGGGATAGCGCCAGGACAACTAGGGTTAGCGCCAGGACAACTAGGGTTAGCGCCAGGACAACTAGGGTTAGCGCCAGGACAACTAGGGTTAGCGCCAGGACAACTAGGGTTAGCGCCAGGACAACTAGGGTTAGCGCCAGGACAACTAGCGTTAGCGCCAGGACAACTAGGGTTAGCGTCAGGACGACTAGGGTTAGCGCCAGGACAACTAGGGTTAGCGTCAGGACAACTAGGGTTAGCGTCAGGACAACTAGGGTTAGAGTCAGGACAACTAGGGTTAGCGTCAAGACAACTAGGGTTAGCGTCAGGGCAACTAGGGTTAGCGTCAGGACAACTAGGGTTAGCGTCAGGACAACTAGGGTTAGCGTCAGGACAACTAGGGTTAGCGTCACGACAACTAGGGTTAGCGTCAGGGCAACTAGGGTTAGCATCAGGACAACTAGGGTTAGCGTCAGGACAACTAGGGTTAGCATCAGGACAACTAGGGTTAGCGTCAGGACAACTATAGTTAGCGTCAGGACAACTAGGGTTAGCGTCAGAACAACTAGGGTTAGCGTCAGGACAACTAGGGTTAGCATCAGGACAACTAGGGTTAGCGTCAGGACAACTAGGGTTAGAGTCAGGACAACTAGGGTTAGCGTCAGGACAACTAGGGTTAGCGTCAGGACAACTAGGGTTAGCGTCACGACAACTAGGGATAGCATCACGACAACTAGGGTTAGCGCCAGGACAACTAGGGTTAGCGCCAGGACAACTAGGGTTAGCGCCAGGACAACTAGGGTTAGCACCAGGACAACTAGGGTTAGCGCCATTACAACTAGGGTTAGCGCCAGGACAACTAGGGTTAGCGCCAGGACAACTAGGGTTAGCGCCAGGACAACTAGGGTTAGCACCAGGACAACTAGGGTTAGCGCCAGGACAACTAGGGTTAGCGTCAGAACAACTAGGGTTAGCGTCAGGACAACTAGGGTTAGCATCAGGACAACTAGGGTTAGCGCCATTACAACTAGGGTTAGCGCCAGGACAACTAGGGTTAGCACCAGGACAACTAGGGTTAGCACCAGGACAACTAGGGATAGCGCCAGGACAACTAGGTTTAGCGCCAGGACAACTAGGGTTAGCGCCAGGACAACTAGGGTTAGCGCCGGGACAACTAGGGTTAGCGCCAGGACAACTAGGGTTAGCGCCAGGACAACTAGCGTTAGCGCCAGGACAACTAGGGTTAGCGTCAGGACGACTAGGGTTAGCGCCAGGACAACTAGGGTTAGCGCCAGGACAACTAGGGTTAGCATCAGGACAACTAGGGTTAGCGTCAGGACAACTAGGGTTAGCGTCAGAACAACTAGGGTTAGCGTAAGGACAACTAGGGTTAGCATCAGGACAACTAGGGTTAGCGTCAGGACAACTAGGGTTAGAGTCAGGACAGCTAGGGTTAGCATCAGGACAACTAGGGTTAGCGTCAGGACAACTAGGGTTAGCGTCAGGACAAATAGGGTTAGCGTCAGGACAACTAGGGTTAGCGTCAGGACAACTAGGGTTAGCGTCACGACAACTAGGGTTAGCGTCAGGACAACTAGGGTTAGCTTCAGGACAACTAGGGTTAGCGTCAGGACAACTAGGGTTAGCGTCAGGACAACTAGGTTTAGCGTCACGACAACTAGGGTTAGCGTCAGGACAACTAGGGTTAGCGTCAGGACAACTAGGGTTAGCGTCAGGACAACTAGGGTTAGCGTCACAACTAGGGTTAGCGTCAGGACAACTAGGGTTAGCGTCAAGACAACTAGGGTTAGCGTCAGGGCAACTAGGGTTAGCGTCAGGACAACTAGGGTTAGCGTCAGGACAACTAGGGTTAGCGTCAGGTCTACTAGGGTTAGCGTCACGACAACTAGGGTTAGCGTCAGGACAAGTAGGGTTAGCGTCACGACAACTAGGGTTAGCGTCAGGACAACTAGGGTTAGCGTCAGGACAACTAGGGTTAGCGTCACAACTAGGGTTAGCATCAGGACAACTAGGGTTAGCGTCAGGACAACTAGGGTTAGCGTCAGGACAACTAGGGTTAGAGTCAGGACAACTAGGGTTAGCGTCAGGACAACTAGGGTTAGCGTCAGGACAACTAGGGTTAGCGTCAGGACAACTAGGGTTAGCGTCACAACTAGGGTTAGCGTCAGGACAACTAGGGTTAGCGTCAAGACAACTAGGGTTAGCGTCAGGGCAACTAGGGTTAGCGTCAGGACAACTAGGGTTAGCGTCAGGACAACTAGGGTTAGCGTCAGGACAACTAGGGTTAGCGTCACGACAACTAGGGTTAGCGTCAGGACAACTAGGGTTAGCATCAGGACAACTAGGGTTAGCGTCAGGACAACTAGGGTTAGCATCAGGACAACTAGGGTTAGCGTCAGGACAACTAGGGTTAGCGTCAGAACAACTAGGGTTAGCGTCAGGACAACTAGGGTTAGCATCAGGACAACTAGGGTTAGCGTCAGGACAACTAGGGTTAGAGTCAGGACAACTAGGGTTAGCGTCAGGACAACTAGGGTGAGCACCAGGACAACTAGGGTTAGCGTCACGACAACTAGGGTTAGCGCCAGGACAACTAGGGTTAGCGCCAGGACAACTAGGGTTAGCGCCAGGACAACTAGGGTTAGCGCCAGGACAACTAGGGTTAGCGTCAGGACAACTAGGGTTAGCTTCAGGACAACTAGGGTTAGAGTCAGGACAACTAGGGTTAGCATCAGGACAACTAGGGTTAGCGTCAGGACAACTAGGGTTAGCGTCAGGACAACTAGGGTTAGCGTCAGGACAACTAGGGTTAGCGTCACGACAACTAGGGTTAGCGCCAGGACAACTAGGGTTAGCGCCAGGACAACTAGGGTTAGCGCCAGGACAACTAGGGTTAGCGTCAGGACAACTAGGGTTAGCTTCAGGACAACTAGGGTTAGAGTCAGGACAACTAGGGTTAGCATCAGGACAACTAGGGTTAGCGTCAGGACAACTAGGGTTAGCGTCAGGACAACTAGGGTTAGCTTCAGGACAACTAGGGTTAGCGTCAGGACAACTAGGGTTAGCGTCAGGACAACTAGGTTTAGCGTCACGACAACTAGGGTTAGCGTCAGGACAACTAGGGTTAGCGTCAGGACAACTAGGGTTAGCGTCACAACTAGGGTTAGCGTCAGGACAACTAGGGTTAGCGTCAAGACAACTAGGGTTAGCGTCAGGGCAACTAGGGTTAGCGTCAGGACAACTAGGGTTAGCGTCAGGACAACTAGGGTTAGCGTCAGGACTACTAGGGTTAGCGTCACGACAACTAGGGTTAGCATCAGGACAACTAGGGTTAGCATCAGGACAACTAGGGTTAGCGTCAGGACAACTAGGGTTAGCGTCAGAACAACTAGGGTTAGCGTCAGGACAACTAGGGTTAGCATCAGGACAACTAGGGTTAGCGTCAGGACAACTAGGGTTAGAGTCAGGACAACTAGGGTTAGCGTCAGTACAACTAGGGTTAGCGTCAGGACAACTAGGGTTAGCGTCAGGACAACTAGGGTTAGCGTCACGACAACTAGGGTTAGCGTCAGGACAACTAGGGTTAGCATCAGGACAACTAGGGTTAGCGTCAGGACAACTAGGGTTAGCGTCACAACAACTAGGGTTAGCGTCAGGACAACTAGGGTTAGCATCAGGACAACTAGGGTTAGCGTCAGGACAACTAGGGTTAGAGTCAGGACAAATAGGGTTAGCGTCAGGACAACTAGGGTTAGCGTCAGGACAACTAGGGTTAGCGTCACGACAACTAGGGTTAGCGCCAGGACAACTAGGGTTAGCGCCAGGACAACTAGGGTTAGCGCCAGGACAACTAGGGTTAGCACCAGGACAACTAGGGTTAGCGCCATTACAACTAGGGTTAGCGCCAGGACAACTAGGGTTAGCACCAGGACAACTAGGGTTAGCGCCAGGACAACTAGGGTTAGCACCAGGACAACTAGGGTTAGCGCCAGGACAAGTAGGGTTAGCGCCAGGACAACTAGGGTTAGCGTCAGAACAACTAGGTTAGCGTCAGGACAACTAGGGTTAGCATCAGGACAACTAGGGTTAGCGCCATTACAACTAGGTTTAGCGCCAGGACAACTAGGGTTAGCACCAGGACAACTAGGGTTAGCGCCAGGACAACTAGGGATAGCGCCAGGACAACTAGGGTTAGCGCCAGGACAACTAGGGTTAGCGCCAGGACAACTAGGGTTAGCGCCAGGACAACTAGGGTTAGCGCCAGGACAACTAGGGTTAGCGCCAGGACAACTAGGGTTAGCGCCAGGACAACTAGCGTTAGCGCCAGGACAACTAGGGTTAGCATCAGGACGACTAGGGTTAGCGCCAGGACAACTAGGGTTAGCGCCAGGACAACTAGGGTTAGCATCAGGACAACTAGGGTTAGCGTCAGGACAACTAGGGTTAGCGTCAGAACAACTAGGGTTAGCGTCAGGACAACTAGGGTTAGCATCAGGACAACTAGGGTTAGCGTCAGGACAACTAGGGTTAGAGTCAGGACAACTAGCGTTAGCATCAGGACAACTAGGGTTAGCGTCAGGACAACTAGGGTTAGCGTCAGGACAAATAGGGTTAGCGTCAGGACAACTAGGGTTAGCGTCAGGACAACTAGGGTTAGCGTCACGACAACTAGGGTTAGCGTCAGGACAACGAGGGTTAGCTTCAGGACAACTAGGGTTAGCGTCAGGACAACTAGGGTTAGCGTCAGGACAACTAGGTTTAGCGTCACGACAACTAGGGTTAGCGTCAGGACAACTAGGGTTAGCGTCAGGACAACTAGGGTTAGCGTCACAACTAGGGTTAGCGTCAGGACAACTAGGGTTAGCGTCAAGACAACTAGGGTTAGCGTCAGGGCAACTAGGGTTAGCGTCAGGACAACTAGGGTTAGCATCAGGACAACTAGGGTTAGCGTCAGGACAACTAGGGTTAGCATCAGGACAACTAGGGTTAGCGTCAGGACAACTAGGGTTAGCGTCAGAACAACTAGGGTTAGCGTCAGGACAACTAGGGTTAGCATCAGGACAACTAGGGTTAGCGTCAGGACAACTAGGGTTAGAGTCAGGACAACTAGGGTTAGCGTCAGGACAACTAGGGTTAGCGCCAGGACAACTAGGGTTAGCGTCACGACAACTAGGGTTAGCGCCAGGACAACTAGGGTTAGCGCCAGGACAACTAGGGTTAGCGCCAGGACAACTAGGGTTAGCGCCAGGACAACTAGGGTTAGCGTCAGGACAACTAGGGTTAGCTTCAGGACAACTAGGGTTAGAGTCAGGACAACTAGGGTTAGCATCAGGACAACTAGGGTTAGCGTCAGGACAACTAGGGTTAGCGTCAGGACAACTAGGGTTAGCGTCAGGACAACTAGGGTTAGCGTCAGGACAACTAGGGTTAGCGTCACGACAACTAGGGTTAGCGCCAGGACAACTAGGGTTAGCGCCAGGACAACTAGGGTTAGCGCCAGGACAACTAGGGTTAGCGTCAGGACAACTAGGGTTAGCTTCAGGACAACTAGGGTTAGAGTCAGGACAACTAGGGTTAGCATCAGGACAACTAGGGTTAGCGTCAGGACAACTAGGGTTAGCGTCAGGACAACTAGGGTTAGCGTCAGGACAACTAGGGTTAGCTTCAGGACAACTAGGGTTAGCGTCAGGACAACTAGGGTTAGCGTCAGGACAACTAGGTTTAGCGTCACGACAACTAGGGTTAGCGTCAGGACAACTAGGGTTAGCGTCAGGACAACTAGGGTTAGCGTCACAACTAGGGTTAGCGTCAGGACAACTAGGGTTCGCGTCAAGACAACTAGGGTTAGCGTCAGGGCAACTAGGGTTAGCGTCAGGACAACTAGGGTTAGCGTCAGGACAACTAGGGTTAGCGTCAGGACTACTAGGGTTAGCGTCACGACAACTAGGGTTAGCGTCAGGACAACTAGGGTTAGCATCAGGACAACTAGGGTTAGCGTCAGGACAACTAGGGTTAGCGTCAGAACAACTAGGGTTAGCGTCAGGACAACTAGGGTTAGCATCAGGACAACTAGGGTTAGCGTCAGGACAACTAGGGTTAGAGTCAGGACAACTAGGGTTAGCGTCAGTACAACTAGGGTTAGCGTCAGGACAACTAGGGTTAGCGTCAGGACAACTAGGGTTAGCGTCACGACAACTAGGGTTAGCGTCAGGACAACTAGGGTTAGCATCAGGACAACTAGGGTTAGCGTCAGGACAACTAGGGTTAGCGTCAGAACAACTAGGGTTAGCGTCAGGACAACTAGGGTTAGCATCAGGACAACTAGGGTTAGCGTCAGGACAACTAGGGTTAGAGTCAGGACAACTAGGGTTAGCGTCAGGACAACTAGGGTTAGCGTCAGGACAACTAGGGTTAGCGTCACGACAACTAGGGTTAGCGCCAGGACAACTAGGGTTAGCGCCAGGACAACTAGGGTTAGCACCAGGACAACTAGGGTTAGCGCCATTACAACTAGGGTTAGCGCCAGGACAACTAGGGTTAGCACCAGGACAACTAGGGTTAGCGCCAGGACAACTAGGGTTAGCACCAGGACAACTAGGGTTAGCGCCAGGACAACTAGGGTTAGCGCCAGGACAACTAGGGTTAGCGTCAGAACAACTAGGGTTAGCGTCAGGACAACTAGGGTTAGCATCAGGACAACTAGGGTTAGCGCCATTACAACTAGGTTTAGCGCCAGGACAACTAGGGTTAGCACCAGGACAACTAGGGTTAGCGCCAGGACAACTAGGGATAGCGCCAGGACAACTAGGGTTAGCGCCAGGACAACTAGGGTTAGCGCCAGGACAACTAGGGTTAGCGCCAGGACAACTAGGGTTAGCGCCAGGACAACTAGGGTTAGCGCCAGGACAACTAGGGTTAGCACCAGGACAACTAGCGTTAGCGCCAGGACAACTAGGGTTAGCGTCAGGACGACTAGGGTTAGCGCCAGGACAACTAGGGTTAGCGCCAGGACAACTAGGGTTAGCATCAGGAAAACTAGGGTTAGCGTCAGGACAACTAGGGTTAGCGTCAGAACAACTAGGGTTAGCGTCAGGACAACTAGGGTTAGCATCAGGACAACTAGGGTTAGCGTCAGGACAACTAGGGTTAGAGTCAGGACAACTAGGGTTAGCATCAGGACAACTAGGGTTAGCGTCAGGACAACTAGGGTTAGCGTCAGGACAAATAGGGTTAGCGTCAGGACAACTAGGGTTAGCGTCAGGACAACTAGGGTTAGCGTCACGACAACTAGGATTAGCGTCAGGACAACGAGGGTTAGCTTCAGGACAACTAGGGTTAGCGTCAGGACAACTAGGGTTAGCGTCAGGACAACTAGGTTTAGCGTCACGACAACTAGGGTTAGCGTCAGGACAACTAGGGTTAGCGTCAGGACAACTAGGGTTAGCGTCACAACTAGGGTTAGCGTCAGGACAACTAGGGTTAGCGTCAAGACAACTAGGGTTAGCGTCAGGGCAACTAGGGTTAGCGTCAGGACAACTAGGGTTAGCGTCAGGACAACTAGGGTTAACGTCAGGACTACTAGGGTTAGCGTCATGACAACTAGGGTTAGCGTCAGGACAACTAGGGTTTGCGTCACGACAACTAGGGTTAGCGTCAGGACAACTAGGGTTAGCGTCAGGACAACTAGGGTTAGCGTCACAACTAGGGTTAGCGTCAGGACAACTAGGGTTAGCGTCAGGACAACTAGGGTTAGCGTCAGGACAACTAGGGTTAGCGTCAGGACAACTAGGGTTAGAGTCAGGACAACTAGGGTTAGCGTCAGGACAACTAGGGTTAGCGTCAGGACAACTAGGGTTAGCTTCAGGACAACTAGGGTTAGCGTCAGGACAACTAGGGTTAGCATCAGGACAACTAGGGTTAGCGTCAGGACATCTAGGGTTAGCATCACGACAACTAGGGTTAGCGTCAGGACAACTAGGGTTAGCGTCAGGACAACTAGGGTTAGCGTCAGGACAACTAGGGTTAGCGTCAGGACAACTAGGGTTAGCGTCAGGACAACTAGGGTTAGAGTCAGGACAACTAGGGTTAGCGTCAGGACAACTAGGGTTAGCGTCAGGACAACTAGGGTTAGCGTCAGGACAAATAGGGTTAGCGTCAGGACAACTAGGGTTAGCGTCACGACAACTAGGATTAGCGTCAGGACAACGAGGGTTAGCTTCAGGACAACTAGGGTTAGCGTCAGGACAACTAGGGTTAGCGTCAGGACAACTAGGTTTAGCGTCACGACAACTAGGGTTAGCGTCAGGACAACTAGGGTTAGCGTCAGGACAACTAGGGTTAGCGTCACAACTAGGGTTAGCGTCAGGACAACTAGGGTTAGCGTCAAGACAACTAGGGTTAGCGTCAGGGCAACTAGGGTTAGCGTCAGGACAACTAGGGTTAGCGTCAGGACAACTAGGGTTAACGTCAGGACTACTAGGGTTAGCGTCATGACAACTAGGGTTAGCGTCAGGACAACTAGGGTTAGCGTCACGACAACTAGGGTTAGCGTCAGGACAACTAGGGTTAGCATCAGGACAACTAGGGTTAGCGCCATTACAACTAGGTTTAGCGCCAGGACAACTAGGGTTAGCACCAGGACAACTAGGGTTAGCGCCAGGACAACTAGGGATAGCGCCAGGACAACTAGGGTTAGCGCCAGGACAACTAGGGTTAGCGCCAGGACAACTAGGGTTAGCGCCAGGACAACTAGGGTTAGCGCCAGGACAACTAGGGTTAGCGCCAGGACAACTAGGGTTAGCGCCAGGACAACTAGCGTTAGCGCCAGGACAACTAGGGTTAGCGTCAGGACGACTAGGGTTAGCGCCAGGACAACTAGGGTTAGCGCCAGGACAACTAGGGTTAGCATCAGGACAACTAGGGTTAGCGTCAGGACAACTAGGGTTAGCGTCAGAACAACTAGGGTTAGCGTCAGGACAACTAGGGTTAGCATCAGGACAACTAGGGTTAGCGTCAGGACAACTAGGGTTAGAGTCAGGACAACTAGGGTTAGCATCAGGACAACTAGGGTTAGCGTCAGGACAACTAGGGTTAGCGTCAGGACAAATAGGGTTAGCGTCAGGACAACTAGGGTTAGCGTCAGGACAACTAGGGTTAGCGTCACGACAACTAGGATTAGCGTCAGGACAACGAGGGTTAGCTTCAGGACAACTAGGGTTAGCGTCAGGACAACTAGGGTTAGCGTCAGGACAACTAGGTTTAGCGTCACGACAACTAGGGTTAGCGTCAGGACAACTAGGGTTAGAGTCAGGACAACTAGGGTTAGCGTCACAACTAGGGTTAGCGTCAGGACAACTAGGGTTAGCGTCAAGACAACTAGGGTTAGCGTCAGGGCAACTAGGGTTAGCGTCAGGACAACTAGGGTTAGCGTCAGGACAACTAGGGTTAACGTCAGGACTACTAGGGTTAGCGTCATGACAACTAGGGTTAGCGTCAGGACAACTAGGGTTAGCGTCACGACAACTAGGGTTAGCGTCAGGACAACTAGGGTTAGCGTCAGGACAACTAGGGTTAGCGTCACAACTAGGGTTAGCGTCAGGACAACTAGGGTTAGCGTCAGGACAACTAGGGTTAGCGTCAGGACAACTAGGGTTAGCGTCAGGACAACTAGGGTTAGAGTCAGGACAACTAGGGTTAGCGTCAGGACAACTAGGGTTAGCGTCAGGACAACTAGGGTTAGCTTCAGGACAACTAGGGTTAGCGTCAGGACAACTAGGGTTAGCATCAGGACAACTAGGGTTAGCGTCAGGACATCTAGGGTTAGCATCACGACAACTAGGGTTAGCGTCAGGACAACTAGGGTTAGCGTCAGGACAACTAGGGTTAGCGTCAGGACAACTAGGGTTAGCGTCAGGACAACTAGGGTTAGAGTCAGGACAACTAGGGTTAGCATCAGGACAACTAGGGTTAGCGTCAGGACAACTAGGGTTAGCGTCAGGACAAATAGGGTTAGCGTCAGGACAACTAGGGTTAGCGTCACGACAACTAGGATTAGCGTCAGGACAACGAGGGTTAGCTTCAGGACAACTAGGGTTAGCGTCAGGACAACTAGGGTTAGCGTCAGGACAACTAGGTTTAGCGTCACGACAACTAGGGTTAGCGTCAGGACAACTAGGGTTAGCGTCAGGACAACTAGGGTTAGCGTCACAACTAGGGTTAGCGTCAGGACAACTAGGGTTAGCGTCAAGACAACTAGGGTTAGCGTCACAACTAGGGTTAGCGTCAGGACTACTAGGGTTAGCGTCATGACAACTAGGGTTAGCGTCAGGACAACTAGGGTTAGCGTCACGACAACTAGGGTTAGCGTCAGGACAACTAGGGTTAGCGTCAGGACAACTAGGGTTAGCGTCACAACTAGGGTTAGCGTCAGGACAACTAGGGTTAGCACCAGGACAACTAGGGTTAGCGCCAGGACAACTAGGGTTAGCGCCAGGACAACTAGGGTTAGCACCAGGACAACTAGGGTTAGCGCCATTACAACTAGGGTTAGCGCCAGGACAACTAGGGTTAGCGCCAGGACAACTAGGGTTAGCGCCAGGACAACTAGGGTTAGCACCAGGACAACTAGGGTTAGCGCCAGGACAACTAGGGTTAGCGCCAGGACAACTAGGGTTAGCGTCAGAACAACTAGGGTTAGCGTCAGGACAACTAGGGTTAGCATCAGGACAACTAGGGTTAGCGCCATTACAACTAGGGTTAGCGCCAGGACAACTAGGGTTAGCACCAGGACAACTAGGGTTAGCGCCAGGACAACTAGGGATAGCGCCAGGACAACTAGGGTTAGCGCCAGGACAACTAGGGTTAGCACCAGGACAACTAGGGTTAGCGCCAGGACAACAAGGGTTAGCGCCAGGACAACTAGGGTTAGCGCCAGGACAACTAGGGTTAGCGCCAGGACAACTAGCGTTAGCGCCAGGACAACTAGGGTTAGCGTCAGGACGACTAGGGTTAGCGCCAGGACAACTAGGGTTAGCGCCAGGACAACTAGGGTTAGCATCAGGACAACTAGGGTTAGCGTCAGGACAACTAGGGTTAGCGTCAGAACAACTAGGGTTAGCGTCAGGACAACTAGGGTTAGCATCAGGACAACTAGGGTTAGCGTCAGGACAACTAGGGTTAGAGTCAGGACAACTAGGGTTAGCATCAGGACAACTAGGGTTAGCGTCAGGACAACTAGGGTTAGCGTCAGGACAAATAGGGTTAGCGTCAGGACAACTAGGGTTAGAGTCAGGACAACTAGGGTTAGCGTCACGACAACTAGGGTTAGCGTCAGGACAACTAGGGTTAGCTTCAGGACAACTAGGGTTAGCGTCAGGACAACTAGGGTTAGCGTCAGGACAACTAGGTTTAGCGTCACGATAACTAGGGTTAGCGTCAGGACAACTAGGGTTAGCGTCAGGACAACTAGGGTTAGCGTCAGGACAACTAGGGTTAGCGTCACAACTAGGGTTAGCGTCAGGACAACTAGGGTTAGCGTCAAGACAACTAGGGTTAGCGTCAGGGCAACTAGGGTTAGCGTCAGGACAACTAGGGTTAGCGTCAGGACAACTAGGGTTAGCGTCAGGACTACTAGGGTTAGCGTCACAACAACTAGGGTTAGCGTCAGGACAAGTAGGGTTAGCGTCACGACAACTAGGGTTAGCGTCAGGACAACTAGGGTTAGCGTCAGGACAACTAGGGTTAGCGTCACAACTAGGGTTAGCGTCAGGACAACTAGGGTTAGCGTCAGGACAACTAGGGTTAGCGTCAGGACAACTAGGGTTAGAGTCAGGACAACTAGGGTTAGCGTCAGGACAACTAGGGTTAGCGTCAGGACAACTAGGGTTAGCGTCAGGACAACTAGGGTTAGTGTCAGGACAACTAGGGTTAGCGTCAGGACAACTAGGGTAGGTTAGCGTCACGACAACTAGGGTTAGCGTCAGGACAACTAGGGTTAGCATCAGGACAACTAGGGTTAGCATCAGGACAACTAGGGTTAGCGTCAGAACAACTAGGGTTAGCGTCAGGACAACTAGGGTTAGCATCAGGACAACTAGGGTTAGCGTCAGGACAACTAGGGTTAGAGTCAGGACAACTAGGGTTAGCGTCAGGACAACTAGGGTTAGCGTCAGGACAACTAGGGTTAGCGTCAGGACAACTAGGGTTAGCGTCACGACAACTAGGGTTAGCGCCAGGACAACTAGGGTTAGCGCCAGGACAACTAGGGTTAGCGCCAGGACAACTAGGGTTAGCATCAGGACAACTAGGGTTAGCTTCAGGACAACTAGGGTTAGAGTCAGGACAACTAGGGTTAGCATCAGGACAACTAGGGTTAGCGTCAGGACAACTAGGGTTAGCTTCAGGACAACTAGGGTTAGCGTCAGGAAAACTAGGGTTAGCGTCAGAACAACTAGGTTTAGCGTCACGACAACTAGGGTTAGCGTCAGGACAACTAGGGTTAGCGTCAGGACAACTAGGGTTAGCGTCAGGACAACTAGGGTTAGTGTCACAACTAGGGTTAGCGTCAGGACAACTAGGGTTAGCGTCAAGACAACTAGGGTTAGCGTCAGGGCAACTAGGGTTAGCGTCAGGACAACTAGGGTTAGTGTCAGGACAACTAGGGTTAGCGTCAGGACTACTAGGGTTAGCGTCACGACAACTAGGGTTAGCGTCAGGACAACTAGGGTTAGCATCAGGACAACTAGGGTTAGCGTCAGGACAACTAGGGTTAGCGTCAGAACAACTAGGGTTAGCGTCAGGACAACTAGGGTTAGCATCAGGACAACTAGGGTTAGCGTCAGGACAACTAGGGTTAGAGTCAGGACAACTAGGGTTAGCGTCAGGACAACTAGGGTTAGCGTCAGTACAACTAGGGTTAGCGTCAGGACAACTAGGGTTAGCGTCAGGACAACTAGGGTTAGCGTCACGACAACTAGGGTTAGCGTCAGGACAACTAGGGTTAGCATCAGGACAACTAGGGTTAGCGTCAGGACAACTAGGGTTAGCGTCAGAACAACTAGGGTTAGCGTCAGGACAACTAGGGTTAGCATCAGGACAACTAGGGTTAGCGTTAGGACAACTAGGGTTAGAGTCAGGACAACTAGGGTTAGCGTCAGGACAACTAGGGTTAGCGTCAGGACAACTAGGGTTAGCGTCACGACAACTAGGGATAGCATCACGACAACTAGGGTTAGCACCAGGACAACTAGGGTTAGCGCCAGGACAACTAGGGTTAGCACCAGGACAACTAGGGTTAGCGCCATTACAACTAGGGTTAGCGCCAGGACAACTAGGGTTAGCGCCAGGACAACTAGGGTTAGCGCCAGGACAACTAGGGTTAGCACCAGGACAACTAGGGTTAGCGCCAGGACAACTAGGGTTAGCGCCAGGACAACTAGGGTTAGCGTCAGAACAACTAGGGTTAGCGTCAGGACAACTAGGGTTAGCATCAGGACAACTAGGGTTAGCGCCAGGACAACTAGGGTTAGCACCAGGACAACTAGGGTTAGCGTCAGGACAACTAGGTTTAGCGTCACGATAACTAGGGTTAGCGTCAGGACAACTAGGGTTAGCGTCAGGACAACCAGGGTTAGCGTCAGGACAACTAGGGTTAGCGTCACAACTAGGGTTAGCGTCAGGACAACTAGGGTTAGCGTCAAGACAACTAGGGTTAGCGTCAGGGCAACTAGGGTTAGCGTCAGGACAACTAGGGTTAGCGTCAGGACAACTAGGGTTAGCGTCAGGACTACTAGGGTTAGCGTCACAACAACTAGGGTTAGCGTCAGGACAAGTAGGGTTAGCGTCACGACAACTAGGGTTAGCGTCAGGACAACTAGGGTTAGCGTCAGGACAACTAGGGTTAGCGTCACAACTAGGGTTAGCGTCAGGACAACTAGGGTTAGCGTCAGGACAACTAGGGTTAGCGTCAGGACAACTAGGGTTAGAGTCAGGACAACTAGGGTTAGCGTCAGGACAACTAGGGTTAGCGTCAGGACAACTAGGGTTAGCGTCAGGACAACTAGGGTTAGTGTCAGGACAACTAGGGTTAGCGTCAGGACAACTAGGGTTAGCTTCAGGACAACTAGGGTTAGCGTCAGGACAACTAGGGTTAGCGTCACGACAACTAGGGTTAGCGTCAGGACAACTAGGGTTAGCATCAGGACAACTAGGGTTAGCATCAGGACAACTAGGGTTAGCGTCAGAACAACTAGGGTTAGCGTCAGGACAACTAGGGTTAGCATCAGGACAACTAGGGTTAGCGTCAGGACAACTAGGGTTAGAGTCAGGACAACTAGGGTTAGCGTCAGGACAACTAGGGTTAGCGTCAGGACAACTAGGGTTAGCGTCAGGACAACTAGGGTTAGCGTCAGGACAACTAGGGTTAGCGTCACGACAACTAGGGTTAGCGCCAGGACAACTAGGGTTAGCGCCAGGACAACTAGGGTTAGCGCCAGGACAACTAGGGTTAGCATCAGGACAACTAGGGTTAGCTTCAGGACAACTAGGGTTAGAGTCAGGACAACTAGGGTTAGCATCAGGACAACTAGGGTTAGCGTCAGGACAACTAGGGTTAGCTTCAGGACAACTAGGGTTAGCGTCAGGAAAACTAGGGTTAGCGTCAGAACAACTAGGTTTAGCGTCACGACAACTAGGGTTAGCGTCAGGACAACTAGGGTTAGCGTCAGGACAACTAGGGTTAGCGTCAGGACAACTAGGGTTAGTGTCACAACTAGGGTTAGCGTCAGGACAACTAGGGTTAGCGTCAAGACAACTAGGGTTAGCGTCAGGGCAACTAGGGTTAGCGTCAGGACAACTAGGGTTAGTGTCAGGACAACTGGGGTTAGCGTCAGGACTACTAGGGTTAGCGTCACGACAACTAGGGTTAGCGTCAGGACAACTAGGGTTAGCATCAGGACAACTAGGGTTAGCGTCAGGACAACTAGGGTTAGCGTCAGAACAACTAGGGTTAGCGTCAGGACAACTAGGGTTAGCATCAGGACAACTAGGGTTAGCGTCAGGACAACTAGGGTTAGAGTCAGGACAACTAGGGTTAGCGTCAGGACAACTAGGGTTAGCGTCAGTACAACTAGGGTTAGCGTCAGGACAACTAGGGTTAGCGTCAGGACAACTAGGGTTAGCGTCACGACAACTAGGGTTAGCGTCAGGACAACTAGGGTTAGCATCAGGACAACTAGGGTTAGCGTCAGGACAACTAGGGTTAGCGTCAGAACAACTAGGGTTAGCGTCAGGACAACTAGGGTTAGCATCAGGACAACTAGGGTTAGCGTTAGGACAACTAGGGTTAGAGTCAGGACAACTAGGGTTAGCGTCAGGACAACTAGGGTTAGCGTCAGGACAACTAGGGTTAGCGTCACGACAACTAGGGATAGCATCACGACAACTAGGGTTAGCACCAGGACAACTAGGGTTAGCGCCAGGACAACTAGGGATAGCACCAGGACAACTAGGGTTAGCGCCATTACAACTAGGGTTAGCGCCAGGACAACTAGGGTTAGCGCCAGGACAACTAGGGTTAGCGCCAGGACAACTAGGGTTAGCACCAGGACAACTAGGGTTAGCGCCAGGACAACTAGGGTTAGCGCCAGGACAACTAGGGTTAGCGTCAGAACAACTAGGGTTAGCGTCAGGACAACTAGGGTTAGCATCAGGACAACTAGGGTTAGCGCCATTACAA
Organism: Phyllobates terribilis; assembly: GCF_046119375.1. Classification (NCBI taxonomy): domain Eukaryota; kingdom Metazoa; phylum Chordata; class Amphibia; order Anura; family Dendrobatidae; genus Phyllobates; species Phyllobates terribilis. The sequence continues at coordinate 2,055,879 of NW_027362827.1, read as the reverse complement.
CTAGGGTTAGCGCCAGGACAACTAGGGTTAGCACCAGGACAACTAGGGTTAGCGCCAGGACAACTAGGGATAGCGCCAGGACAACTAGGGTTAGCGCCAGGACAACTAGGGTTAGCGCCAGGACAACTAGGGTTAGCGCCAGGACAACTAGGGTTAGCGCCAGGACAACTAGGGTTAGCGCCAGGACAACTAGCGTTAGCGCCAGGACAACTAGGGTTAGCGTCAGGACGACTAGGGTTAGCGCCAGGACAACTAGGGTTAGCGCCAGGACAACTAGGGTTAGCATCAGGACAACTAGGGTTAGCGTCAGGACAACTAGGGTTAGCGTCAGAACAACTAGGGTTAGCGTCAGGACAACTAGGGTTAGCGTCAGGACAACTAGGGTTAGAGTCAGGACAACTAGGGTTAGCATCAGGACAACTAGGGTTAGCGTCAGGACAACTAGGGTTAGCGTCAGGACAACTAGGGTTAGCGTCACGACAACTAGGGTTAGCGTCAGGACAACTAGGGTTAGCGTCAGGACAACTAGGGTTAGCGTCAGGACAACTAGGGTTAGCGTCAGGACAACTAGGTTTAGCGTCACGACAACTAGGGTTAGCGTCAGGACAACTAGGGTTAGCGTCAGGACAACTAGGGTTAGCGTCAGGACAACTAGGGTTAGCGTCACAACTAGGGTTAGCGTCAGGACAACTAGGGTTAGCGTCAAGACAACTAGGGTTAGCGTCAGGGCAACTAGGGTTAGCGTCAGGACAACTAGGGTTAGCGTCAGGACAACTAGGGTTAGCGTCAGGACTACTAGGGTTAGCGTCACGACAACTAGGGTTAGCGTCAGGACAAGTAGGGTTAGCGTCACGACAACTAGGGTTAGCGTCAGGACAACTAGGGTTAGCGTCAGGACAACTAGGGTTAGCGTCACAACTAGGGTTAGCGTCAGGACAACTAGGGTTAGCGTCAGGACAACTAGGGTTAGCGTCAGGACAACTAGGGTTAGAGTCAGGACAACTAGGGTTAGCGTCAGGACAACTAGGGTTAGCGTCAGGACAACTAGGGTTAGCGTCAGGACAACTAGGGTTAGCGTCACAACAAGGGTTAGCGTCAGGACAACTAGGGTTAGCGTCAAGACAACTAGGGTTAGCGTCAGGGCAACTAGGGTTAGCGTCAGGACAACTAGGGTTAGCGTCAGGACAACTAGGGTTAGCGTCAGGACAACTAGGGTTAGCGTCACGACAACTAGGGTTAGCGTCAGGACAACTAGGGTTAGCATCAGGACAACTAGGGTTAGCGTCAGGACAACTAGGGTTAGCATCAGGACAACTAGGGTTAGCGTCAGGACAACTAGGGTTAGCGTCAGGACAACTAGGGTTAGCGTCAGAACAACTAGGGTTAGCGTCAGGACAACTAGGGTTAGCATCAGGACAACTAGGGTTAGCGTCAGGACAACTAGGGTTAGAGTCAGGACAACTAGGGTTAGCGTCAGGACAACTAGGGTTAGCGTCAGGACAACTAGGGTTAGCGTCACGACAACTAGGGATAGCATCACGACAACTAGGGTTAGCGCCAGGACAACTAGGGTTAGCGCCAGGACAACTAGGGTTAGCGCCAGGACAACTAGGGTTAGCACCAGGACAACTAGGGTTAGCGCCATTACAACTAGGGTTAGCGCCAGGACAACTAGGGTTAGCGCCAGGACAACTAGGGTTAGCGCCAGGACAACTAGGGTTAGCACCAGGACAACTAGGGTTAGCGCCAGGACAACTAGGGTTAGCGTCAGAACAACTAGGGTTAGCGTCAGGACAACTAGGGTTAGCGCCAGGACAACTAGGGTTAGCGCCAGGACAACTAGGGTTAGCGCCAGGACAACTAGGGTTAGCATCAGGACAACTAGGGTTAGCTTCAGGACAACTAGGGTTAGAGTCAGGACAACTAGGGTTAGCATCAGGACAACTAGGGTTAGCGTCAGGACAACTAGGGTTAGCTTCAGGACAACTAGGGTTAGCGTCAGGAAAACTAGGGTTAGCGTCAGAACAACTAGGTTTAGCGTCACGACAACTAGGGTTAGCGTCAGGACAACTAGGGTTAGCGTCAGGACAACTAGGGTTAGCGTCAGGACAACTAGGGTTAGTGTCACAACTAGGGTTAGCGTCACGACAACTAGGGTTAGCGTCAAGACAACTAGGGTTAGCGTCAGGGCAACTAGGGTTAGCGTCAGGACAACTAGGGTTAGTGTCAGGACAACTAGGGTTAGCGTCAGGACTACTAGGGTTAGCGTCACGACAACTAGGGTTAGCGTCAGGACAACTAGGGTTAGCATCAGGACAACTAGGGTTAGCGTCAGGACAACTAGGGTTAGCGTCAGAACAACTAGGGTTAGCGTCAGGACAACTAGGGTTAGCATCAGGACAACTAGGGTTAGCGTCAGGACAACTAGGGTTAGAGTCAGGACAACTAGGGTTAGCGTCAGGACAACTAGGGTTAGCGTCAGTACAACTAGGGTTAGCGTCAGGACAACTAGGGTTAGCGTCAGGACAACTAGGGTTAGCGTCACGACAACTAGGGTTAGCGTCAGGACAACTAGGGTTAGCATCAGGACAACTAGGGTTAGCGTCAGGACAACTAGGGTTAGCGTCAGAACAACTAGGGTTAGCGTCAGGACAACTAGGGTTAGCATCAGGACAACTAGGGTTAGCGTTAGGACAACTAGGGTTAGAGTCAGGACAACTAGGGTTAGCGTCAGGACAACTAGGGTTAGCGTCAGGACAACTAGGGTTAGCGTCACGACAACTAGGGATAGCATCACGACAACTAGGGTTAGCACCAGGACAACTAGGGTTAGCGCCAGGACAACTAGGGTTAGCACCAGGACAACTAGGGTTAGCGCCATTACAACTAGGGTTAGCGCCAGGACAACTAGGGTTAGCGCCAGGACAACTAGGGTTAGCGCCAGGACAACTAGGGTTAGCACCAGGACAACTAGGGTTAGCGCCAGGACAACTAGGGTTAGCGCCAGGACAACTAGGGTTAGCGTCAGAACAACTAGGGTTAGCGTCAGGACAACTAGGGTTAGCATCAGGACAACTAGGGTTAGCGCCATTACAACTAGGGTTAGCGCCAGGACAACTAGGGTTAGCACCAGGACAACTAGGGTTAGCGCCAGGACAACTAGGGATAGCGCCAGGACAACTAGGGTTAGCGCCAGGACAACTAGGGTTAGCGCCAGGACAACTAGGGTTAGCGCCAGGACAACTAGGGTTAGCGCCAGGACAACTAGGGTTAGCGCCAGGACAACTAGCGTTAGCGCCAGGACAACTAGGGTTAGCGTCAGGACGACTAGGGTTAGCGCCAGGACAACTAGGGTTAGCGTCAGGACAACTAGGGTTAGCGTCAGGACAACTAGGGTTAGAGTCAGGACAACTAGGGTTAGCATCAGGACAACTAGGGTTAGCGTCAGGACAACTAGGGTTAGCGTCAGGACAAATAGGGTTAGCGTCAGGACAACTAGGGTTAGCGTCACGACAACTAGGGTTAGCGTCAGGACAACTAGGGTTAGCGTCAGGACAACTAGGGTTAGCTTCAGGACAACTAGGGTTAGCGTCAGGACAACTAGGGTTAGCGTCAGGACAACTAGGTTTAGCGTCACGACAACTAGGGTTAGCGTCAGGACAACTAGGGTTAGCGTCAGGACAACTAGGGTTAGCGTCAGGACAACTAGGGTTAGCGTCACAACTAGGGTTAGCGTCAGGACAACTAGGGTTAGCGTCAAGACAACTAGGGTTAGCGTCAGGGCAACTAGGGTTAGCGTCAGGACAACTAGGGTTAGCGTCAGGACAACTAGGGTTAGCGTCAGGACTACTAGGGTTAGCGTCACGACAACTAGGGTTAGCGTCAGGACAAGTAGGGTTAGCGTCACGACAACTAGGGTTAGCGTCAGGACAACTAGGGTTAGCGTCAGGACAACTAGGGTTAGCGTCACAACTAGGGTTAGCGTCAGGACAACTAGGGTTAGCGTCAGGACAACTAGGGTTAGCGTCAGGACAACTAGGGTTAGAGTCAGGACAACTAGGGTTAGCGTCAGGACAACTAGGGTTAGCGTCAGGACAACTAGGGTTAGCGTCAGGACAACTAGGGTTAGCGTCACAACAAGGGTTAGCGTCAGGACAACTAGGGTTAGCGTCAAGACAACTAGGGTTAGCGTCAGGGCAACTAGGGTTAGCGTCAGGACAACTAGGGTTAGCGTCAGGACAACTAGGGTTAGCGTCACGACAACTAGGGTTAGCGTCAGGACAACTAGGGTTAGCATCAGGACAACTAGGGTTAGCGTCAGGACAACTAGGGTTAGCATCAGGACAACTAGGGTTAGCGTCAGGACAACTAGGGTTAGCGTCAGGACAACTAGGGTTAGCGTCAGAACAACTAGGGTTAGCGTCAGGACAACTAGGGTTAGCATCAGGACAACTAGGGTTAGCGTCAGGACAACTAGGGTTAGAGTCAGGACAACTAGGGTTAGCGCCAGGACAACTAGGGTTAGCGTCAGGACAACTAGGGTTAGCGTCACGACAACTAGGGATAGCATCACGACAACTAGGGTTAGCGCCAGGACAACTAGGGTTAGCGCCAGGACAACTAGGGTTAGCGCCAGGACAACTAGGGTTAGCACCAGGACAACTAGGGTTAGCGCCATTACAACTAGGGTTAGCGCCAGGACAACTAGGGTTAGCGCCAGGACAACTAGGGTTAGCGCCAGGACAACTAGGGTTAGCACCAGGACAACTAGGGTTAGCGCCAGGACAACTAGGGTTAGCGTCAGAACAACTAGGGTTAGCGTCAGGACAACTAGGGTTAGCATCAGGACAACTAGGGTTAGCGCCATTACAACTAGGGTTAGCGCCAGGACAACTAGGGTTAGCACCAGGACAACTAGGGTTAGCGCCAGGACAACTAGGGATAGCGCCAGGACAACTAGGTTTAGCGCCAGGACAACTAGGGTTAGCGCCAGGACAACTAGGGTTAGCGCCGGGACAACTAGGGTTAGCGCCAGGACAACTAGGGTTAGCGCCAGGACAACTAGCGTTAGCGCCAGGACAACTAGGGTTAGCGTCAGGATGACTAGGGTTAGCGCCAGGACAACTAGGGTTAGCGCCAGGACAACTAGGGTTAGCATCAGGACAACTAGGGTTAGCGTCAGGACAACTAGGGTTAGCGTCAGAACAACTAGGGTTAGCGTAAGGACAACTAGGGTTAGCATCAGGACAACTAGGGTTAGCGTCAGGACAACTAGGGTTAGAGTCAGGACAACTAGGGTTAGCATCAGGACAACTAGGGTTAGCGTCAGGACAACTAGGGTTAGCGTCAGGACAAATAGGGTTAGCGTCAGGACAACTAGGGTTAGCGTCAGGACAACTAGGGTTAGCGTCACGACAACTAGGGTTAGCGTCAGGACAACTAGGGTTAGCTTCAGGACAACTAGGGTTAGCGTCAGGACAACTAGGGTTAGCGTCAGGACAACTAGGTTTAGCGTCACGACAACTAGGGTTAGCGTCAGGACAACTAGGGTTAGCGTCAGGACAACTAGGGTTAGCGTCAGGACAACTAGGGTTAGCGTCACAACTAGGGTTAGCGTCAGGACAACTAGGGTTAGCGTCAAGACAACTAGGGTTAGCGTCAGGGCAACTAGGGTTAGCGTCAGGACAACTAGGGTTAGCGTCAGGACAACTAGGGTTAGCGTCAGGACTACTAGGGTTAGCGTCACGACAACTAGGGTTAGCGTCAGGACAAGTAGGGTTAGCGTCACGACAACTAGGGTTAGCGTCAGGACAACTAGGGTTAGCGTCAGGACAACTAGGGTTAGCGTCACAACTAGGGTTAGCGTCAGGACAACTAGGGTTAGCGTCAGGACAACTAGGGTTAGCGTCAGGACAACTAGGGTTAGAGTCAGGACAACTAGGGTTAGCGTCAGGACAACTAGGGTTAGCGTCAGGACAACTAGGGTTAGCGTCAGGACAACTAGGGTTAGCGTCACAACTAGGGTTAGCGTCAGGACAACTAGGGTTAGCGTCAAGACAACTAGGGTTAGCGTCAGGGCAACTAGGGTTAGCGTCAGGACAACTAGGGTTAGCGTCAGGACAACTAGGGTTAGCGTCAGGACAACTAGGGTTAGCGTCACGACAACTAGGGTTAGCGTCAGGACAACTAGGGTTAGCATCAGGACAACTAGGGTTAGCGTCAGGACAACTAGGGTTAGCATCAGGACAACTAGGGTTAGCGTCAGGACAACTAGGGTTAGCGTCAGAACAACTAGGGTTAGCGTCAGGACAACTAGGGTTAGCATCAGGACAACTAGGGTTAGCGTCAGGACAACTAGGGTTAGAGTCAGGACAACTAGGGTTAGCGTCAGGACAACTAGGGTTAGCGCCAGGACAACTAGGGTTAGCGCCAGGACAACTAGGGTTAGCACCAGGACAACTAGGGTTAGCGCCAGGACAACTAGGGTTAGCGCCAGGACAACTAGGGTTAGCGTCAGAACAACTAGGGTTAGCGTCAGGACAACTAGGGTTAGCATCAGGACAACTAGGGTTAGCGCCATTACAACTAGGGTTAGCGCCAGGACAACTAGGGTTAGCACCAGGACAACTAGGGTTAGCGCCAGGACAACTAGGGATAGCGCCAGGACAACTAGGGTTAGCGCCAGGACAACTAGGGTTAGCGCCAGGACAACTAGGGTTAGCACCAGGACAACTAGGGTTAGCGCCAGGACAACTAGGGTTAGCGCCAGGACAACTAGGGTTAGCGTCAGAACAACTAGGGTTAGCGTCAGGACAACTAGGGTTAGCATCAGGACAACTAGGGTTAGCGCCATTACAACTAGGGTTAGCGCCAGGACAACTAGGGTTAGCGCCAGGACAACTAGGGTTAGCGCCAGGACAACTAGGGTTAGCACCAGGACAACTAGGGTTAGCGCCAGGACAACTAGGGTTAGCGCCAGGACAACTAGGGTTAGCGTCAGAACAACTAGGGTTAGCGTCAGGACAACTAGGGTTAGCATCAGGACAACTAGGGTTAGCGCCATTACAACTAGGGTTAGCGCCAGGACAACTAGGGTTAGCACCAGGACAACTAGGGTTAGCGCCAGGACAACTAGGGATAGCGCCAGGACAACTAGGGTTAGCGCCAGGACAACTAGGGTTAGCGCCAGGACAACTAGGGTTAGCGCCAGGACAACTAGGGTTAGCGCCAGGACAACTAGGGTTAGCGCCAGGACAACTAGGGTTAGCGCCAGGACAACTAGCGTTAGCGCCAGGACAACTAGGGTTAGCATCAGGACGACTAGGGTTAGCGCCAGGACAACTAGGGTTAGCGTCAGGACAACTAGGGTTAGCGTCAGGACAACTAGGGTTAGAGTCAGGACAACTAGGGTTAGCATCAGGACAACTAGGGTTAGCGTCAGGACAACTAGGGTTAGCGTCAGGACAAATAGGGTTAGCGTCAGGACAACTAGGGTTAGCGTCACGACAACTAGGGTTAGCGTCAGGACAACTAGGGTTAGCGTCAGGACAACTAGGGTTAGCTTCAGGACAACTAGGGTTAGCGTCAGGACAACTAGGGTTAGCGTCAGGACAACTAGGTTTAGCGTCACGACAACTAGGGTTAGCGTCAGGACAACTAGGGTTAGCGTCAGGACAACTAGGGTTAGCGTCAGGACAACTAGGGTTAGCGTCACAACTAGGGTTAGCGTCAGGACAACTAGGGTTAGCGTCAAGACAACTAGGGTTAGCGTCAGGGCAACTAGGGTTAGCGTCAGGACAACTAGGGTTAGCGTCAGGACAACTAGGGTTAGCGTCAGGACTACTAGGGTTAGCGTCACGACAACTAGGGTTAGCGTCAGGACAAGTAGGGTTAGCGTCACGACAACTAGGGTTAGCGTCAGGACAACTAGGGTTAGCGTCAGGACAACTAGGGTTAGCGTCACAACTAGGGTTAGCGTCAGGACAACTAGGGTTAGCGTCAGGACAACTAGGGTTAGCGTCAGGACAACTAGGGTTAGAGTCAGGACAACTAGGGTTAGCGTCAGGACAACTAGGGTTAGCGTCAGGACAACTAGGGTTAGCGTCAGGACAACTAGGGTTAGCGTCACAACAAGGGTTAGCGTCAGGACAACTAGGGTTAGCGTCAAGACAACTAGGGTTAGCGTCAGGGCAACTAGGGTTAGCGTCAGGACAACTAGGGTTAGCGTCAGGACAACTAGGGTTAGCGTCAGGACAACTAGGGTTAGCGTCACGACAACTAGGGTTAGCGTCAGGACAACTAGGGTTAGCATCAGGACAACTAGGGTTAGCGTCAGGACAACTAGGGTTAGCATCAGGACAACTAGGGTTAGCGTCAGGACAACTAGGGTTAGCGTCAGGACAACTAGGGTTAGCGTCAGAACAACTAGGGTTAGCGTCAGGACAACTAGGGTTAGCATCAGGACAACTAGGGTTAGCGTCAGGACAACTAGGGTTAGAGTCAGGACAACTAGGGTTAGCGTCAGGACAACTAGGGTTAGCGTCAGGACAACTAGGGTTAGCGTCACGACAACTAGGGATAGCATCACGACAACTAGGGTTAGCGCCAGGACAACTAGGGTTAGCGCCAGGACAACTAGGGTTAGCGCCAGGACAACTAGGGTTAGCACCAGGACAACTAGGGTTAGCGCCATTACAACTAGGGTTAGCGCCAGGACAACTAGGGTTAGCGCCAGGACAACTAGGGTTAGCGCCAGGACAACTAGGGTTAGCACCAGGACAACTAGGGTTAGCGCCAGGACAACTAGGGTTAGCGTCAGAACAACTAGGGTTAGCGTCAGGACAACTAGGGTTAGCATCAGGACAACTAGGGTTAGCGCCATTACAACTAGGGTTAGCGCCAGGACAACTAGGGTTAGCACCAGGACAACTAGGGTTAGCGCCAGGACAGCTAGGGATAGCGCCAGGACAACTAGGTTTAGCGCCAGGACAACTAGGGTTAGCGCCAGGACAACTAGGGTTAGCGCCGGGACAACTAGGGTTAGCGCCAGGACAACTAGGGTTAGCGCCAGGACAACTAGCGTTAGCGCCAGGACAACTAGGGTTAGCGTCAGGACGACTAGGGTTAGCGCCAGGACAACTAGGGTTAGCGCCAGGACAACTAGGGTTAGCATCAGGACAACTAGGGTTAGCGTCAGGACAACTAGGGTTAGCGTCAGAACAACTAGGGTTAGCGTAAGGACAACTAGGGTTAGCATCAGGACAACTAGGGTTAGCATCAGGACAACTAGGGTTAGAGTCAGGACAACTAGGGTTAGCATCAGGACAACTAGGGTTAGCGTCAGGACAACTAGGGTTAGCGTCAGGACAAATAGGGTTAGCGTCAGGACAACTAGGGTTAGCGTCAGGACAACTAGGGTTAGCGTCACGACAACTAGGGTTAGCGTCAGGACAACTAGGGTTAGCTTCAGGACAACTAGGGTTAGCGTCAGGACAACTAGGGTTAGCGTCAGGACAACTAGGTTTAGCGTCACGACAACTAGGGTTAGCGTCAGGACAACTAGGGTTAGCGTCAGGACAACTAGGGTTAGCGTCAGGACAACTAGGGTTAGCGTCACAACTAGGGTTAGCGTCAGGACAACTAGGGTTAGCGTCAAGACAACTAGGGTTAGCGTCAGGGCAACTAGGGTTAGCGTCAGGACAACTAGGGTTAGCGTCAGGACAACTAGGGTTAGCGTCAGGACTACTAGGGTTAGCGTCACGACAACTAGGGTTAGCGTCAGGACAAGTAGGGTTAGCGTCACGACAACTAGGGTTAGCGTCAGGACAACTAGGGTTAGCGTCAGGACAACTAGGGTTAGCGTCACAACTAGGGTTAGCGTCAGGACAACTAGGGTTAGCGTCAGGACAACTAGGGTTAGCGTCAGGACAACTAGGGTTAGAGTCAGGACAACTAGGGTTAGCGTCAGGACAACTAGGGTTAGCGTCAGGACAACTAGGGTTAGCGTCACAACTAGGGTTAGCGTCAGGACAACTAGGGTTAGCGTCAAGACAACTAGGGTTAGCGTCAGGGCAACTAGGGTTAGCGTCAGGACAACTAGGGTTAGCGTCAGGACAACTAGGGTTAGCGTCAGGACAACTAGGGTTAGCGTCACGACAACTAGGGTTAGCGTCAGGACAACTAGGGTTAGCATCAGGACAACTAGGGTTAGCGTCAGGACAACTAGGGTTAGCATCAGGACAACTAGGGTTAGCGTCAGGACAACTAGGGTTAGCGTCAGAACAACTAGGGTTAGCGTCAGGACAACTAGGGTTAGCATCAGGACAACTAGGGTTAGCGTCAGGACAACTAGGGTTAGAGTCAGGACAACTAGGGTTAGCGTCAGGACAACTAGGGTTAGCGCCAGGACAACTAGGGTTAGCGTCACGACAACTAGGGTTAGCGCCAGGACAACTAGGGTTAGCGCCAGGACAACTAGGGTTAGAGCCAGGACAACTAGGGTTAGCGCCAGGACAACTAGGGTTAGCGTCAGGACAACTAGGGTTAGCTTCAGGACAACTAGGGTTAGAGTCAGGACAACTAGGGTTAGCATCAGGACAACTAGGGTTAGCGTCAGGACAACTAGGGTTAGCGTCAGGACAACTAGGGTTAGCGTCAGGACAACTAGGGTTAGCGTCAGGACAACTAGGGTTAGCGTCAGGACAACTAGGGTTAGCGTCACGACAACTAGGGTTAGCGCCAGGACAACTAGGGTTAGCGCCAGGACAACTAGGGTTAGCGCCAGGACAACTAGGGTTAGCGTCAGGACAACTAGGGTTAGCTTCAGGACAACTAGGGTTAGAGTCAGGACAACTAGGGTTAGCATCAGGACAACTAGGGTTAGCGTCAGGACAACTAGGGTTAGCGTCAGGACAACTAGGGTTAGCTTCAGGACAACTAGGGTTAGCGTCAGGACAACTAGGGTTAGCGTCAGGACAACTAGGTTTAGCGTCACGACAACTAGGGTTAGCGTCAGGACAACTAGGGTTAGCGTCAGGACAACTAGGGTTAGCGTTACAACTAGGGTTAGCGTCAGGACAACTAGGGTTAGCGTCAAGACAACTAGGGTTAGCGTCAGGGCAACTAGGGTTAGCGTCAGGACAACTAGGGTTAGCGTCAGGACAACTAGGGTTAGCGTCAGGACTACTAGGGTTAGCGTCACGACAACTAGGGTTAGCATCAGGACAACTAGGGTTAGCATCAGGACAACTAGGGTTAGCGTCAGGACAACTAGGGTTAGCGTCAGAACAACTAGGGTTAGCGTCAGGACAACTAGGGTTAGCATCAGGACAACTAGGGTTAGCGTCAGGACAACTAGGGTTAGAGTCAGGACAACTAGAGTTAGCGTCAGTACAACTAGGGTTAGCGTCAGGACAACTAGGGTTAGCGTCAGGACAACTAGGGTTAGCGTCACGACAACTAGGGTTAGCGTCAGGACAACTAGGGTTAGCATCAGGACAACTAGGGTTAGCGTCAGGACAACTAGGGTTAGCGTCACAACAACTAGGGTTAGCGTCAGGACAACTAGGGTTAGCATCAGGACAACTAGGGTTAGCGTCAGGACAACTAGGGTTAGAGTCAGGACAAATAGGGTTAGCGTCAGGACAACTAGGGTTAGCGTCAGGACAACTAGGGTTAGCGTCACGACAACTAGGGTTAGCGCCAGGACAACTAGGGTTAGCGCCAGGACAACTAGGGTTAGCGCCAGGACAACTAGGGTTAGCACCAGGACAACTAGGGTTAGCGCCATTACAACTAGGGTTAGCGCCAGGACAACTAGGGTTAGCACCAGGACAACTAGGGTTAGCGCCAGGACAACTAGGGTTAGCACCAGGACAACTAGGGTTAGCGCCAGGACAACTAGGGTTAGCGTCAGAACAACTAGGTTAGCGTCAGGACAACTAGGGTTAGCATCAGGACAACTAGGGTTAGCGCCATTACAACTAGGTTTAGCGCCAGGACAACTAGGGTTAGCACCAGGACAACTAGGGTTAGCGCCAGGACAACTAGGGATAGCGCCAGGACAACTAGGGTTAGCGCCAGGACAACTAGGGTTAGCGCCAGGACAACTAGGGTTAGCGCCAGGACAACTAGGGTTAGCGCCAGGACAACTAGGGTTAGCGCCAGGACAACTAGCGTTAGCGCCAGGACAACTAGGGTTAGCGTCAGGACGACTAGGGTTAGCGCCAGGACAACTAGGGTTAGAGTCAGGACAACTAGCGTTAGCATCAGGACAACTAGGGTTAGCGTCAGGACAACTAGGGTTAGCGTCAGGACAAATAGGGTTAGCGTCAGGACAACTAGGGTTAGCGTCAGGACAACTAGGGTTAGCGTCACGACAACTAGGGTTAGCGTCAGGACAACGAGGGTTAGCTTCAGGACAACTAGGGTTAGCGTCAGGACAACTAGGGTTAGCGTCAGGACAACTAGGTTTAGCGTCACGACAACTAGGGTTAGCGTCAGGACAACTAGGGTTAGCGTCAGGACAACTAGGGTTAGCGTCACAACTAGGGTTAGCGTCAGGACAACTAGGGTTAGCGTCAAGACAACTAGGGTTAGCGTCAGGGCAACTAGGGTTAGCGTCAGGACAACTAGGGTTAGCGTCAGGACAACTAGGGTTAGCGTCACAACTAGGGTTAGCGTCAGGACAACTAGGGTTAGCGTCAAGACAACTAGGGTTAGCGTCAGGGCAACTAGGGTTAGCGTCAGGACAACTAGGGTTAGCGTCAGGACAACTAGGGTTAGCGTCACGACAACTAGGGTTAGCGTCAGGACAACTAGGGTTAGCATCAGGACAACTAGGGTTAGCGTCAGGACAACTAGGGTTAGCATCAGGACAACTAGGGTTAGCGTCAGGACAACTAGGGTTAGCGTCAGAACAACTAGGGTTAGCGTCAGGACAACTAGGGTTAGCATCAGGACAACTAGGGTTAGCGTCAGGACAACTAGGGTTAGAGTCAGGACAACTAGGGTTAGCGTCAGGACAACTAGGGTTAGCGCCAGGACAACTAGGGTTAGCGTCACGACAACTAGGGTTAGCGCCAGGACAACTAGGGTTAGCGCCAGGACAACTAGGGTTAGCGCCAGGACAACTAGGGTTAGCGCCAGGACAACTAGGGTTAGCGTCAGGACAACTAGGGTTAGCTTCAGGACAACTAGGGTTAGAGTCAGGACAACTAGGGTTAGCATCAGGACAACTAGGGTTAGCGTCAGGACAACTAGGGTTAGCGTCAGGACAACTAGGGTTAGCGTCAGGACAACTAGGGTTAGCGTCAGGACAACTAGGGTTAGCGTCACGACAACTAGGGTTAGCGCCAGGACAACTAGGGTTAGCGCCAGGACAACTAGGGTTAGCGCCAGGACAACTAGGGTTAGCGTCAGGACAACTAGGGTTAGCTTCAGGACAACTAGGGTTAGAGTCAGGACAACTAGGGTTAGCATCAGGACAACTAGGGTTAGCGTCAGGACAACTAGGGTTAGCGTCAGGACAACTAGGGTTAGCTTCAGGACAACTAGGGTTAGCGTCAGGACAACTAGGGTTAGCGTCAGGACAACTAGGTTTAGCGTCACGACAACTAGGGTTAGCGTCAGGACAACTAGGGTTAGCGTCAGGACAACTAGGGTTAGCGTCACAACTAGGGTTAGCGTCAGGACAACTAGGGTTAGCGTCAAGACAACTAGGGTTAGCGTCAGGGCAACTAGGGTTAGCGTCAGGACAACTAGGGTTAGCGTCAGGACAACTAGGGTTAGCGTCAGGACTACTAGGGTTAGCGTCACGACAACTAGGGTTAGCGTCAGGACAACTAGGGTTAGCATCAGGACAACTAGGGTTAGCGTCAGGACAACTAGGGTTAGCGTCAGAACAACTAGGGTTAGCGTCAGGACAACTAGGGTTAGCATCAGGACAACTAGGGTTAGCGTCAGGACAACTAGGGTTAGAGTCAGGACAACTAGGGTTAGCGTCAGTACAACTAGGGTTAGCGTTAGGTCAACTAGGGTTAGCGTCAGGACAACTAGGGTTAGCGTCACGACAACTAGGGTTAGCGTCAGGACAACTAGGGTTAGCATCAGGACAACTAGGGTTAGCGTCAGGACAACTAGGGTTAGCGTCAGAACAACTAGGGTTAGCGTCAGGACAACTAGGGTTAGCATCAGGACAACTAGGGTTAGCGTCAGGACAACTAGGGTTAGAGTCAGGACAACTAGGGTTAGCGTCAGGACAACTAGGGTTAGCGTCAGGACAACTAGGGTTAGCGTCACGACAACTAGGGTTAGCGCCAGGACAACTAGGGTTAGCGCCAGGACAACTAGGGTTAGCACCAGGACAACTAGGGTTAGCGCCATTACAACTAGGGTTAGCGCCAGGACAACTAGGGTTAGCACCAGGACAACTAGGGTTAGCGCCAGGACAACTAGGGTTAGCACCAGGACAACTAGGGTTAGCGCCAGGACAACTAGGGTTAGCGCCAGGACAACTAGGGTTAGCGTCAGAACAACTAGGGTTAGCGTCAGGACAACTAGGGTTAGCATCAGGACAACTAGGGTTAGCGCCATTACAACTAGGTTTAGCGCCAGGACAACTAGGGTTAGCACCAGGACAACTAGGGTTAGCGCCAGGACAACTAGGGATAGCGCCAGGACAACTAGGGTTAGCGCCAGGACAACTAGGGTTAGCGCCAGGACAACTAGGGTTAGCGCCAGGACAACTAGGGTTAGCGCCAGGACAACTAGGGTTAGCGTCAGGACAACTAGCGTTAGCGCCAGGACAACTAGGGTTAGCGTCAGGACGACTAGGGTTAGCGCCAGGACAACTAGGGTTAGCGCCAGGACAACTAGGGTTAGCATCAGGACAACTAGGGTTAGCGTCAGGACAACTAGGGTTAGCGTCAGAACAACTAGGGTTAGCGTCAGGACAACTAGGGTTAGCATCAGGACAACTAGGGTTAGCGTCAGGACAACTAGGGTTAGAGTCAGGACAACTAGGGTTAGCATCAGGACAACTAGGGTTAGCGTCAGGACAACTAGGGTTAGCGTCAGGACAAATAGGGTTAGCGTCAGGACAACTAGGGTTAGCGTCAGGACAACTAGGGTTAGCGTCACGACAACTAGGATTAGCGTCAGGACAACGAGGGTTAGCTTCAGGACAACTAGGGTTAGCGTCAGGACAACTAGGGTTAGCGTCAGGACAACTAGGTTTAGCGTCACGACAACTAGGGTTAGCGTCAGGACAACTAGGGTTAGCGTCAGGACAACTAGGGTTAGCGTCACAACTAGGGTTAGCGTCAGGACAACTAGGATTAGCGTCAAGACAACTAGGGTTAGCGTCAGGGCAACTAGGGTTAGCGTCAGGACAACTAGGGTTAGCGTCAGGACAACTAGGGTTAACGTCAGGACAACTAGGGTTAGCTTCAGGACAACTAGGGTTAGCGTCAGGACAACTAGGGTTAGCGTCAGGACAACTAGGGTTAGAGTCAGGACAACTAGGGTTAGCGTCAGGACAACTAGGGTTAGCGTCAGGACAACTAGGGTTAGCTTCAGGACAACTAGGGTTAGCGTCAGGACAACTAGGGTTAGCATCAGGACAACTAGGGTTAGCGTCAGGACATCTAGGGTTAGCATCACGACAACTAGGGTTAGCGTCAGGACAACTAGGGTTAGCGTCAGGACAACTAGGGTTAGCGTCAGGACAACTAGGGTTAGCGTCAGGACAACTAGGGTTAGCGTCAGGACAACTAGGGTTAGCGTCAGGACAACTAGGGTTAGAGTCAGGACAACTAGGGTTAGCATCAGGACAACTAGGGTTAGCGTCAGGACAACTAGGGTTAGCGTCAGGACAAATAGGGTTAGCGTCAGGACAACTAGGGTTAGCGTCACGACAACTAGGATTAGCGTCAGGACAACGAGGGTTAGCTTCAGGACAACTAGGGTTAGCGTCAGGACAACTAGGGTTAGCGTCAGGACAACTAGGTTTAGCGTCACGACAACTAGGGTTAGCGTCAGGACAACTAGGGTTAGCGTCAGGACAACTAGGGTTAGCGTCACAACTAGGGTTAGCGTCAGGACAACTAGGGTTAGCGTCAAGACAACTAGGGTTAGCGTCAGGGCAACTAGGGTTAGCGTCAGGACAACTAGGGTTAGCGTCAGGACAACTAGGGTTAACGTCAGGACTACTAGGGTTAGCGTCATGACAACTAGGGTTAGCGTCAGGACAACTAGGGTTAGCGTCAGGACAACTAGGGTTAGCGTCAGGACAACTAGGGTTAGCGTCACAACTAGGGTTAGCATCAGGACAACTAGGGTTAGCGTCAGGACAACTAGGGTTAGCGTCAGGACAACTAGGGTTAGCGCCAGGACAACTAGGGTTAGAGTCAGGACAACTAGGGTTAGCGTCAGGACAACTAGGGTTAGCGTCAGGACAACTAGGGTTAGCTTCAGGACAACTAGGGTTAGCGTCAGGACAACTAGGGTTAGCATCAGGACAACTAGGGTTAGCGTCAGGACATCTAGGGTTAGCATCACGACAACTAGGGTTAGCGTCAGGACAACTAGGGTTAGCGTCAGGACAACTAGGGTTAGCGTCAGGACAACTAGGGTTAGCGTCACAACTAGGGTTAGCGTCAAGACAACTAGCGTTAGCGTCAGGGCAACTAGGGTTAGCGTCAGGACAACTAGGGTTAGCGTCAGGACAACTAGGGTTAGCGTCACGACAACTAGGGTTAGCGTCAGGACAACTAGGGTTAGCATCAGGACAACTAGGGTTAGCGTCAGGACAACTAGGGTTAGCGTCAGAACAACTAGGGTTAGCGTCAGGACAACTAGGGTTAGAGTCAGGACAACTAGGGTTAGCGTCAGGACAACTAGGTTTAGCGTCAGGACAACTAGGGTTAGCGTCAGGACAACTAGGGTTAGCGTCACGACAACTAGGGTTAGCGCCAGGACAACTACGGTTAGCGCCAGGACAACTAGGGTTAGCGCCAGGACAACTAGGGTTAGCGTCAGGACAACTAGGGTTAGCTTAAGGACAACTAGGGTTAGAGTCAGGACAACTAGGGTTAGCATCAGGACAACTAGGGTTAGCGTCAGGACAACTAGGGTTAGCGTCAGGACAACTAGGGTTAGCTTCAGGACAACTAGGGTTAGCGTCAGGACAACTAGGGTTAGCGTCAGGACAACTAGGTTTAGCGTCACGACAACTAGGGTTAGCGTCAGGACAACTAGGGTTAGCGTCAGGACAACTAGGGTTAACGTCAGGACTACTAGGGTTAGCGTCATGACAACTAGGGTTAGCGTCAGGACAACTAGGGTTAGCGTCACGACAACTAGGGTTAGCGTCAGGACAACTAGGGTTAGCGTCAGGACAACTAGGGTTAGCGTCACAACTAGGGTTAGCGTCAGGACAACTAGGGTTAGCGTCAGGACAACTAGGGTTAGCGTCAGGACAACTAGGGTTAGAGTCAGGACAACTAGGGTTAGCGTCAGGACAACTAGGGTTAGCGTCAGGACAACTAGGGTTAGCTTCAGGACAACTAGGGTTAGCGTCAGGACAACTAGGGTTAGCATCAGGACAACTAGGGTTAGCGTCAGGACATCTAGGGTTAGCATCACGACAACTAGGGTTAGCGTCAGGACAACTAGGGTTAGCGTCAGGACAACTAGGGTTAGCGTCAGGACAACTAGGGTTAGCGTCACAACTAGGGTTAGCGTCAAGACAACTAGCGTTAGCGTCAGGGCAACTAGGGTTAGCGTCAGGACAACTAGGGTTAGCGTCAGGACAACTAGGGTTAGCGTCAGGACAACTAGGGTTAGCGTCACGACAACTAGGGTTAGCGTCAGGACAACTAGGGTTAGCATCAGGACAACTAGGGTTAGCGTCAGGACAACTAGGGTTAGCGTCAGAACAACTAGGGTTAGCGTCAGGACAACTAGGGTTAGCATCAGGACAACTAGGGTTAGCGTCAGGACAACTAGGGTTAGAGTCAGGACAACTAGGGTTAGCGTCAGGACAACTAGGTTTAGCGTCAGGACAACTAGGGTTAGCGTCAGGACAACTAGGGTTAGCGTCACGACAACTAGGGTTAGCGCCAGGACAACTACGGTTAGCGCCAGGACAACTAGGGTTAGCGCCAGGACAACTAGGGTTAGCGTCAGGACAACTAGGGTTAGCTTCAGGACAACTAGGGTTAGAGTCAGGACAACTAGGGTTAGCATCAGGACAACTAGGGTTAGCGTCAGGACAACTAGGGTTAGCGTCAGGACAACTAGGGTTAGCTTCAGGACAACTAGGGTTAGCGTCAGGACAACTAGGGTTAGCGTCAGGACAACTAGGTTTAGCGTCACGACAACTAGGGTTAGCGTCAGGACAACTAGGGTTAGCGTCAGGACAACTAGGGTTAGCGTCAGGACAACTAGGGTTAGCGTCACAACTAGGGTTAGCGTCAGGACAACTAGGGTTAGCGTCAAGACAACTAGGGTTAGCGTCAGGGCAACTAGGGTTAGCGTCAGGACAACTAGGGTTAGCGTCAGGACAACTAGGGTTAGCGTCAGGACTACTAGGGTTAGCGTCACGACAACTAGGGTTAGCGTCAGGACAACTAGGGTTAGCATCAGGACAACTAGGGTTAGCTTCAGGACAACTAGGGTTAGCGTCAGAACAACTAGGGTTAGCATCAGGACAACTAGGGTTAGCATCAGGACAACTAGGGTTAGCGTCAGGACAACTAGGGTTAGAGTCAGGACAACTAGGGTTAGCGTCAGGACAACTAGGGTTAGCGTCACGACAACTAGGGTTAGCGTCAGGACAACTAGGGTTAGCATCAGGACAACTAGGGTTAGCGTCAGGACAACTAGGGTTAGCGTCAGAACAACTAGGGTTAGCGTCAGGACAACTAGGGTTAGCATCAGGACAACTAGGGTTAGCGTCAGGACAACTAGGGTTAGAGTCAGGACAACTAGGGTTAGCGTCAGGACAACTAGGGTTAGCGTCAGGACAACTAGGGTTAGCGTCACGACAACTAGGGATAGCATCACGACAACTAGGGTTAGCGCCAGGACAACTAGGGTTAGCGCCAGGACAACTAGGGTTAGCACCAGGACAACTAGGGTTAGCGCCATTACAACTAGGGTTAGCGCCAGGACAACTAGGGTTAGCGCCAGGACAACTAGGGTTAGCGCCAGGACAACTAGGGTTAGCACCAGGACAACTAGGGTTAGCGCCAGGACAACTAGGGTTAGCGCCAGGACAACTAGGGTTAGCGCCAGGACAACTAGGGTTAGCATCAGGACGACTAGGGTTAGCGCCAGGACAACTAGGGTTAGCATCAGGACAACTAGGGTTAGCGTCAGGACAACTAGGGTTAGCGTCAGAACAACTAGGGTTAGCGTCAGGACAACTAGGGTTAGCATCAGGACATCTAGGGTTAGCGTCAGGACAACTAGGGTTAGAGTCAGGACAACTAGGGTTAGCGTCAGGACAACTAGGGTTAGCGTCAGGACAACTCGGGTTAGCGTCAGGACAACTAGGGTTAGCGTCAGGACAACTAGGGTTAGCATCAGGACAACTAGGGTTAGCGTCAGGACAACTAGGGTTAGCGTCAGGACAACTAGGGTTAGAGTCAGGACAACTAGGGTTAGCGTCAGGACAACTAGGGTTAGCATCAAGACAACTAGGGTTAGCGTCAGGACAACTAGGGTTAGCGTCAGGACAACTAGGGTTAGCGTCACAACTAGGGTTAGCGTCAGGACAACTAGGGTTAGCGTCACGACAACTAGGGTTAGCGTCAGGACAACTAGGGTTAGCGTCAGGACAACTAGGGTTAGCGTCAGGACAACTAGGGTTAGCGTCACGACAACTAGGGTTAGCGTCAGGACAACTAGGGTTAGCGTCAGGACAACTAGGGTTAGCGTCAGGACAACTAGGGTTAGCGCCAGGACAACTAGGGTTAGCGCCAGGACAACTAGGGTTAGCGCCAGGACAACTAGGGTTAGCGCCATTACAACTAGGGTTAGCGCCATTACAACTAGGGTTAGCGCCAGGACAACTAGGGTTAGCACCAGGACAACTAGGGTTAGCGCCATTACAACTAGGGTTAGCGCCAGGACAACTAGGGTTAGCGCCAGGACAACTAGGGTTAGCGCCAGGACAACTAGGGTTAGCGCCAGGACAACTAGGGTTAGCGCCAGGACAACTAGGGTTAGCGTCAGGACAACTAGGGTTAGCGCCAGCACAACTAGGGTTAGCGCCAGGACAACTAGGGTTAGCGTCAGGACAACTAGGGTTAGCGTCAGGACAACTATGGTTAGCGTCAGAACAACTAGGGTTAGCGTCAGGACAACTAGGGTTAGCGTCAGGACAACTAGGGTTAGAGTCAGGACAACTAGGGTTAGCGTCAGGACAACTAGGGTTAGCGTCAGGACAACTAGGGTTAGCGTCAGGACAACTAATGTTAGCGCCAGGACAACTAGGGTTAGCATCAGGACAACTAGGATTAGCGTCAGGACAACTAGGGTTAGCGTCAGGACAACTAGGGTTAGCGTCAGCACAACTAGGTTTAGCATCAGGACAACTAGGGTTAGCGTCAGGACAACTAGGGTTAGCGTCAGGACAACTAGGGTTAGCATCACGACAACTAGGGTTAGCGTTAGGACAACTAGGGTTAGCGTCAGGACAACTAGGGTTAGCGTCAGGACAACTAGGGTTAGCGCCAGGACAACTAATGTTAGCGCCATTACAACTAGGGTTAGCGCCAGGACAACTAGGGTTAGCGCCAGGACAACTAGGGTTAGCGCCAGGACAACTAGGGTTAGCGCCAGGACAACTAGGGTTAGCGCCAGGACAACTAGGGTTAGCGCCAGGACAACTAGGGTTAGCATCAGGACGACTAGGGTTAGCGCCAGGACAACTAGGGTTAGCGCCAGGACAACTAGGGTTAGCGTCAGGACAACTAGGGTTAGCGTCAGGACAACTAGGGTTAGCGTCAGAACAACTAGGGTTAGCATCAGGACAACTAGGGTTAGCGTCAGGACAACTAGGGTTAGAGTCAGGACAACTAGGGTTAGCGTCAGGACAACTAGGGTTAGCTTCAGGACAACTAGGGTTAGCGTCAGGACAACTAGGGTTAGCGTCAGGACAACTAGGGTTAGCATCACGACAACTAGGGTTAGCGTCAGGACAACTAGGGTTAGCGTCAGGACAACTAGGGTTAGCGTCACAACTAGGGTTAGCGTCAGGACAACTAGGGTTACCGTCACGACAACTAGGGTTAGCGTCAGGACAACGAGGGTTAGCGTCAGGACAACTAGGGTTAGCGTCAGGACAACTAGGGTTAGCGTCTGGACAACTAGGGTTAGCGCCAGGACAACTAGGGTTAGCGTCAGGACAACTTGGGTTAGCGTCAGGACAACTAGGGTTAGCGCCAGGACAACTAGGGTTAGCGTCAGGACAACTAGAGTTAGCGTCAGGACAACTAGGGTTAGCGTCAGAACAACTAGGGTTAGCGTCAGGACAACTAGGGTTAGCATCACGACAACTAAGTTTAGCGTCAGGACAACTAGGGTTAGAGTCAGGACAACTAGGGTTAGCGTCAGGACAACTAGGGTTAGCGTCAGGACAACTAATTTTAGCGTCAGGACAACTAGGGTTAGCATCAGGACAACTAGGGTTAGCGTCAGAACAACTAGGGTTAGCGTCAGGACAACTAGGGTTAGCATCAGGACAACTAGGGTTAGCGTCAGGACAACTAGGGTTAGAGTCAGGACAACTAGGGTTAGCGTCAGGACAACTAGGTTTAGCGTCAGGACAACTAGGGTTAGCGTCAGGACAACTAGGGTTAGCGTCACGACAACTAGGGTTAGCGCCAGGACAACTACGGTTAGCGCCAGGACAACTAGGGTTAGCGCCAGGACAACTAGGGTTAGCGTCAGGACAACTAGGGTTAGCTTCAGGACAACTAGGGTTAGAGTCAGGACAACTAGGGTTAGCATCAGGACAACTAGGGTTAGCGTCAGGACAACTAGGGTTAGCGTCAGGACAACTAGGGTTAGCTTCAGGACAACTAGGGTTAACGTCAGGACAACTAGGGTTAGCGTCAGGACAACTAGGTTTAGCGTCACGACAACTAGGGTTAGCGTCAGGACAACTAGGGTTAGCGTCAGGACAACTAGGGTTAGCGTCAGGACAACTAGGGTTAGCGTCACAACTAGGGTTAGCGTCAGGACAACTAGGGTTAGCGTCAAGACAACTAGGGTTAGCGTCAGGGCAACTAGGGTTAGCGTCAGGACAACTAGGGTTAGCGTCAGGACAACTAGGGTTAGCGTCAGGACTACTAGGGTTAGCGTCACGACAACTAAGGTTAGCGTCAGGACAACTAGGGTTAGCATCAGGACAACTAGGGTTAGCTTCAGGACAACTAGGGTTAGCGTCAGAACAACTAGGGTTAGCATCAGGACAACTAGGGTTAGCATCAGGACAACTAGGGTTAGCCTCAGGACAACTAGGGTTAGAGTCAGGACAACTAGGGTTAGCGTCAGGACAACTAGGGTTAGCGTCAGGACAACTAGGGTTAGCGTCAGGACAACTAGGGTTAGCGTCACAACAACTAGGGTTAGCGTCAGGACAACTAGGGTTAGCATCAGGACAACTAGGGTTAGCGTCAGGACAACTAGGGTTAGCGTCAGGACAACTAGGGTTAGCATCAGGACAACTAGGGTTAGCGTCAGGACAACTAGGGTTAGAGTCAGGACAACTAGGGTTAGCGTCAGGACAACTAGGGTTAGCGTCACGACAACTAGGGATAGCATCACGACAACTAGGCTAAGCGCCAGGACAACTAGGGTTAGCGCCAGGACAACTAGGGTTAGCGCCAGGACAACTAGGGTTAGCGTCAGGACAACTAGAGTTAGCGTCAGGACAACTTGGGTTAGCGTCAGGACAACTAGGGTTAGCGTCAGGACAACTAGGGTTAGCGCCAGGACAACTAGGGTTAGCGTCAGGACAACTAGAGTTAGCGTCAGGACAACTAGGGTTAGCGTCAGAACAACTAGGGTTAGCGTCAGGACAACTAGGGTTAGCATCACGACAACTAAGTTTAGCGTCAGGACAACTAGGGTTAGAGTCAGGACAACTAGGGTTAGCGTCAGGACAACTAGGGTTAGCGTCAGGACAACTAATTTTAGCGTCAGGACAACTAGGGTTAGCGTCAGGACAACTAGGGTTAGCGTCAGAACAACTAGGGTTAGCGTCAGGACAACTAGGGTTAGCATCAGGACAACTAGGGTTAGCGTCAGGACAACTAGGGTTAGAGTCAGGACAACTAGGGTTAGCGTCAGGACAACTAGGTTTAGCGTCAGGACAACTAGGGTTAGCGTCAGGACAACTAGGGTTAGCGTCACGACAACTAGGGTTAGCGCCAGGACAACTACGGTTAGCGCCAGGACAACTAGGGTTAGCGCCAGGACAACTAGGGTTAGCGTCAGGACAACTAGGGTTAGCTTCAGGACAACTAGGGTTAGAGTCAGGACAACTAGGGTTAGCATCAGGACAACTAGGGTTAGCGTCAGGACAACTAGGGTTAGCGTCAGGACAACTAGGGTTAGCTTCAGGACAACTAGGGTTAACGTCAGGACAACTAGGGTTAGCGTCAGGACAACTAGGTTTAGCGTCACGACAACTAGGGTTAGCGTCAGGACAACTAGGGTTAGCGTCAGGACAACTAGGGTTAGCGTCAGGACAACTAGGGTTAGCATCACAACTAGGGTTAGCGTCAGGACAACTAGGGTTAGCGTCAAGACAACTAGGGTTAGCGTCAGGGCAACTAGGGTTAGCGTCAGGACAACTAGGGTTAGCGTCAGGACAACTAGGGTTAGCGTCAGGACTACTAGGGTTAGCGTCACGACAACTAAGGTTAGCGTCAGGACAACTAGGGTTAGCATCAGGACAACTAGGGTTAGCTTCAGGACAACTAGGGTTAGCGTCAGAACAACTAGGGTTAGCATCAGGACAACTAGGGTTAGCATCAGGACAACTAGGGTTAGCGTCAGGACAACTAGGGTTAGAGTCAGGACAACTAGGGTTAGCGTCAGGACAACTAGGGTTAGCGTCAGGACAACTAGGGTTAGCGTCAGGACAACTAGGGTTAGCGTCACGACAACTAGGGTTAGCGTCAGGACAACTAGGGTTAGCATCAGGACAACTAGGGTTAGCGTCAGGACAACTAGGGTTAGCGTCAGAACAACTAGGGTTAGCGTCAGGACAACTAGGGTTAGAATCAGGACATCTAGGGTTAGCGTCAGGACAACTAGGGTTAGAGTCAGGACAACTAGGGTTAGCGTCAGGACAACTAGGGTTAGCGTCAGGACAACTCGGGTTAGCGTCAGGACAACTAGGGTTAGCGTCAGGACAACTAGGGTTAGCATCAGGACAACTAGGGTTAGCGTCAGGACAACTAGGGTTAGCGTCAGGACAACTAGGGTTAGAGTCAGGACAACTAGGGTTAGCGTCAGGACAACTAGGGTTAGCATCAAGACAACTAGGGTTAGCGTCAGGACAACTAGGGTTAGCGTCAGGACAACTAGGGTTAGCGTCACAACTAGGGTTAGCGTCAGGACAACTAGGGTTAGCGTCACGACAACTAGGGTTAGCGTCAGGACAACTAGGGTTAGCGTCAGGACAACTAGGGTTAGCGTCAGGACAACTAGGGTTAGCGTCACGACAACTAGGGTTAGCGTCAGGACAACTAGGGTTAGCGTCACAACTAGGGTTAGCGTCAGGACAACTAGGGTTAGCGTCAAGACAACTAGGGTTAGCGTCAGGGCAACTAGGGTTAGCGTCAGGACAACTAGGGTTAGCGTCAGGACAACTAGGGTTAGCGTCAGGACTACTAGGGTTAGCGTCACGACAACTAAGGTTAGCGTCAGGACAACTAGGGTTAGCATCAGGACAACTAGGGTTAGCTTCAGGACAACTAGTGTTAGCGTCAGAACAACTAGGGTTAGCATCAGGACAACTAGGGTTAGCATCAGGACAACTAGGGTTAGCGTCAGGACAACTAGGGTTAGAGTCAGGACAACTAGGGTTAGCGTCAGGACAACTAGGGTTAGCGTCAGGACAACTAGGGTTAGCGTCAGGACAACTAGGGTTAGCGTCACAACAACTAGGGTTAGCGTCAGGACAACTAGGGTTAGCATCAGGACAACTAGGGTTAGCGTCAGGACAACTAGGGTTAGCGTCAGGACAACTAGGGTTAGCATCAGGACAACTAGGGTTAGCGTCAGGACAACTAGGGTTAGAGTCAGGACAACTAGGGTTAGCGTCAGGACAACTAGGGTTAGCGTCACGACAACTAGGGATAGCATCACGACAACTAGGCTAAGCGCCAGGACAACTAGGGTTAGCGCCAGGACAACTAGGGTTAGCGCCAGGACAACTAGGGTTAGCGTCAGGACAACTAGAGTTAGCGTCAGGACAACTTGGGTTAGCGTCAGGACAACTAGGGTTAGCGTCAGGACAACTAGGGTTAGCGCCAGGACAACTAGGGTTAGCGTCAGGACAACTAGAGTTAGCGTCAGGACAACTAGGGTTAGCGTCAGAACAACTAGGGTTAGCGTCAGGACAACTAGGGTTAGCGTCAGGACAACTAGGGTTAGAGTCAGGACAACTAGGGTTAGCGTCAGGACAACTAGGGTTAGCGTCAGGACAACTAATTTTAGCGTCAGGACAACTAGGGTTAGCGTCAGGACAACTAGGGTTAGCGTCAGAACAACTAGGGTTAGCGTCAGGACAACTAGGGTTAGCATCAGGACAACTAGGGTTAGCGTCAGGACAACTAGGGTTAGAGTCAGGACAACTAGGGTTAGCGTCAGGACAACTAGGTTTAGCGTCAGGACAACTAGGGTTAGCGTCAGGACAACTAGGGTTAGCGTCACGACAACTAGGGTTAGCGCCAGGACAACTACGGTTAGCGCCAGGACAACTAGGGTTAGCGCCAGGACAACTAGGGTTAGCGTCAGGACAACTAGGGTTAGCTTCAGGACAACTAGGGTTAGAGTCAGGACAACTAGGGTTAGCATCAGGACAACTAGGGTTAGCGTCAGGACAACTAGGGTTAGCGTCAGGACAACTAGGGTTAGCTCAGGACAACTAGGGTTAACGTCAGGACAACTAGGGTTAGCGTCAGGACAACTAGGTTTAGCGTCACGACAACTAGGGTTAGCGTCAGGACAACTAGGGTTAGCGTCAGGACAACTAGGGTTAGCGTCAGGACAACTAGGGTTAGCGTCACAACTAGGGTTAGCGTCAGGACAACTAGGGTTAGCGTCAAGACAACTAGGGTTAGCGTCAGGGCAACTAGGGTTAGCGTCAGGACAACTAGGGTTAGCGTCAGGACAACTAGGGTTAGCGTCAGGACTACTAGGGTTAGCGTCACGACAACTAAGGTTAGCGTCAGGACAACTAGGGTTAGCATCAGGACAACTAGGGTTAGCTTCAGGACAACTAGGGTTAGCGTCAGAACAACTAGGGTTAGCATCAGGACAACTAGGGTTAGCATCAGGACAACTAGGGTTAGCGTCAGGACAACTAGGGTTAGAGTCAGGACAACTAGGGTTAGCGTCAGGACAACTAGGGTTAGCGTCAGGACAACTAGGGTTAGCGTCAGGACAACTAGGGTTAGCGTCACGACAACTAGGGTTAGCGTCAGGACAACTAGGGTTAGCATCAGGACAACTAGGGTTAGCGTCAGGACAACTAGGGTTAGCGTCAGAACAACTAGGGTTAGCGTCAGGACAACTAGGGTTAGCATCAGGACAACTAGGGTTAGCGTCAGGACAACTAGGGTTAGAGTCAGGACAACTAGGGTTAGCGTCAGGACAACTAGGGTTAGCGTCACGACAACTAGGGATAGCATCACGACAACTAGGCTAAGCGCCAGGACAACTAGGGTTAGCGCCAGGACAACTAGGGTTAGCGCCAGGACAACTAGGGTTAGCGCCAGGACAACTAGGGTTAGCGCCATTACAACTAGGGTTAGCGCCAGGACAACTAGGGTTAGCGCCAGGACAACTAGGGTTAGCGCCAGGACAACTAGGGTTAGCACCAGGACAACTAGGGTTAGCGCCAGGACAACTAGGGTTAGCGCCAGGACAACTAGGGTTAGCGCCAGGACAACTAGGGTTAGCATCAGGACGACTAGGGTTAGCGCCAGGACAACTAGGGTTAGCATCAGGACAACTAGGGTTAGCGTCAGGACAACTAGGGTTAGCGTCAGAACAACTAGGGTTAGCGTCAGGACAACTAGGGTTAGCATCAGGACATCTAGGGTTAGCGTCAGGACAACTAGGGTTAGAGTCAGGACAACTAGGGTTAGCGTCAGGACAACTAGGGTTAGCGTCAGGACAACTCGGGTTAGCGTCAGGACAACTAGGGTTAGCGTCAGGACAACTAGGGTTAGCATCAGGACAACTAGGGTTAGCGTCAGGACAACTAGGGTTAGCGTCAGGACAACTAGGGTTAGCATCAGGACAACTAGGGTTAGCGTCAGGACAACTAGGGTTAGCGTCAGGACAACTAGGGTTAGCATCAGGACAACTAGGGTTAGCGCCAGGACAACTAGGGTTAGCATCAGGACGACTAGGGTTAGCGCCAGGACAACTAGGGTTAGCATCAGGACAACTAGGGTTAGCGTCAGGACAACTAGGGTTAGCGTCAGAACAACTAGGGTTAGCGTCAGGACAACTAGGGTTAGCATCAGGACATCTAGGGTTAGCGTCAGGACAACTAGGGTTAGAGTCAGGACAACTAGGGTTAGCGTCAGGACAACTAGGGTTAGCGTCAGGACAACTCGGGTTAGCGTCAGGACAACTAGGGTTAGCGTCAGGACAACTAGGGTTAGCATCAGGACAACTAGGGTTAGCGTCAGGACAACTAGGGTTAGCGTCAGGACAACTAGGGTTAGAGTCAGGACAACTAGGGTTAGCGTCAGGACAACTAGGGTTAGCATCAAGACAACTAGGGTTAGCGTCAGGACAACTAGGGTTAGCGTCAGGACAACTAGGGTTAGCGTCACAACTAGGGTTAGCGTCAGGACAACTAGGGTTAGCGCCAGGACAACTAGGGTTAGCGCCAGGACAACTAGGGTTAGCGCCATTACAACTAGGGTTAGCGCCAGGACAACTAGGGTTAGCACCAGGACAACTAGGGTTAGCGCCATTACAACTAGGGTTAGCGCCAGGACAACTAGGGTTAGCGCCAGGACAACTAGGGTTAGCGCCAGGACAACTAGGGTTAGCGTCAGGACAACTAGGGTTAGCGTCAGAACAACTAGGGTTAGCGTCAGGACAACTAGGGTTAGAATCAGGACATCTAGGGTTAGCGTCAGGACAACTAGGGTTAGAGTCAGGACAACTAGGGTTAGCGTCAGGACAACTAGGGTTAGCGTCAGGACAACTCGGGTTAGCGTCAGGACAACTAGGGTTAGCGTCAGGACAACTAGGGTTAGCATCAGGACAACTAGGGTTAGCGTCAGGACAACTAGGGTTAGAGTCAGGACAACTAGGGTTAGCGTCAGGACAACTAGGGTTAGCATCAAGACAACTAGGGTTAGCGTCAGGACAACTAGGGTTAGCGTCAGGACAACTAGGGTTAGCGTCACAACTAGGGTTAGCGTCAGGACAACTAGGGTTAGCGTCACGACAACTAGGGTTAGCGTCAGGACAACTAGGGTTAGCGTCAGGACAACTAGGGTTAGCGTCAGGACAACTAGGGTTAGCGTCACGACAACTAGGGTTAGCGTCAGGACAACTAGGGTTAGCGTCACAACTAGGGTTAGCGTCAGGACAACTAGGGTTAGCGTCAAGACAACTAGGGTTAGCGTCAGGGCAACTAGGGTTAGCGTCAGGACAACTAGGGTTAGCGTCAGGACAACTAGGGTTAGCGTCAGGACTACTAGGGTTAGCGTCACGACAACTAAGGTTAGCGTCAGGACAACTAGGGTTAGCATCAGGACAACTAGGGTTAGCTTCAGGACAACTAGGGTTAGCGTCAGAACAACTAGGGTTAGCATCAGGACAACTAGGGTTAGCATCAGGACAACTAGGGTTAGCGTCAGGACAACTAGGGTTAGAGTCAGGACAACTAGGGTTAGCGTCAGGACAACTAGGGTTAGCGTCAGGACAACTAGGGTTAGCGTCAGGACAACTAGGGTTAGCGTCACAACAACTAGGGTTAGCGTCAGGACAACTAGGGTTAGCATCAGGACAACTAGGGTTAGCGTCAGGACAACTAGGGTTAGCGTCAGGACAACTAGGGTTAGCATCAGGACAACTAGGGTTAGCGTCAGGACAACTAGGGTTAGAGTCAGGACAACTAGGGTTAGCGTCAGGACAACTAGGGTTAGCGTCACGACAACTAGGGATAGCATCACGACAACTAGGCTAAGCGCCAGGACAACTAGGGTTAGCGCCAGGACAACTAGGGTTAGCGCCAGGACAACTAGGGTTAGCGTCAGGACAACTAGAGTTAGCGTCAGGACAACTTGGGTTAGCGTCAGGACAACTAGGGTTAGCGTCAGGACAACTAGGGTTAGCGCCAGGACAACTAGGGTTAGCGTCAGGACAACTAGAGTTAGCGTCAGGACAACTAGGGTTAGCGTCAGAACAACTAGGGTTAGCGTCAGGACAACTAGGGTTAGCATCACGACAACTAAGTTTAGCGTCAGGACAACTAGGGTTAGAGTCAGGACAACTAGGGTTAGCGTCAGGACAACTAGGGTTAGCGTCAGGACAACTAATTTTAGCGTCAGGACAACTAGGGTTAGCGTCAGGACAACTAGGGTTAGCGTCAGAACAACTAGGGTTAGCGTCAGGACAACTAGGGTTAGCATCAGGACAACTAGGGTTAGCGTCAGGACAACTAGGGTTAGAGTCAGGACAACTAGGGTTAGCGTCAGGACAACTAGGTTTAGCATCAGGACAACTAGGGTTAGCGTCAGGACAACTAGGGTTAGCGTCACGACAACTAGGGTTAGCGCCAGGACAACTACGGTTAGCGCCAGGACAACTAGGGTTAGCGCCAGGACAACTAGGGTTAGCGTCAGGACAACTAGGGTTAGCTTCAGGACAACTAGGGTTAGAGTCAGGACAACTAGGGTTAGCATCAGGACAACTAGGGTTAGCGTCAGGACAACTAGGGTTAGCGTCAGGACAACTAGGGTTAGCTTCAGGACAACTAGGGTTAACGTCAGGACAACTAGGGTTAGCGTCAGGACAACTAGGTTTAGCGTCACGACAACTAGGGTTAGCGTCAGGACAACTAGGGTTAGCGTCAGGACAACTAGGGTTAGCGTCAGGACAACTAGGGTTAGCGTCACAACTAGGGTTAGCGTCAGGACAACTAGGGTTAGCGTCAAGACAACTAGGGTTAGCGTCAGGGCAACTAGGGTTAGCGTCAGGACAACTAGGGTTAGCGTCAGGACAACTAGGGTTAGCGTCAGGACTACTAGGGTTAGCGTCACGACAACTAAGGTTAGCGTCAGGACAACTAGGGTTAGCATCAGGACAACTAGGGTTAGCTTCAGGACAACTAGGGTTAGCGTCAGAACAACCAGGGTTAGCATCAGGACAACTAGGGTTAGCATCAGGACAACTAGGGTTAGCATCAGGACAACTAGGGTTAGAGTCAGGACAACTAGGGTTAGCGTCAGGACAACTAGGGTTAGCGTCAGGACAACTAGGGTTAGCGTCAGGACAACTAGGGTTAGCGTCACGACAACTAGGGTTAGCGTCAGGACAACTAGGGTTAGCATCAGGACAACTAGGGTTAGCGTCAGGACAACTAGGGTTAGCGTCAGAACAACTAGGGTTAGCGTCAGGACAACTAGGGTTAGCATCAGGACAACTAGGGTTAGCGTCAGGACAACTAGGGTTAGAGTCAGGACAACTAGGGTTAGCGTCAGGACAACTAGGGTTAGCGTCACGACAACTAGGGATAGCATCACGACAACTAGGCTAAGCGCCAGGACAACTAGGGTTAGCGCCAGGACAACTAGGGTTAGCGCCAGGACAACTAGGGTTAGCGCCAGGACAACTAGGGTTAGCGCCATTACAACTAGGGTTAGCGCCAGGACAACTAGGGTTAGCGCCAGGACAACTAGGGTTAGCGCCAGGACAACTAGGGTTAGCACCAGGACAACTAGGGTTAGCGCCAGGACAACTAGGGTTAGCGCCAGGACAACTAGGGTTAGCGCCAGGACAACTAGGGTTAGCGCCAGGACAACTAGGGTTAGCATCAGGACGACTAGGGTTAGCGCCAGGACAACTAGGGTTAGCATCAGGACAACTAGGGTTAGCGTCAGGACAACTAGGGTTAGCGTCAGAACAACTAGGGTTAGCGTCAGGACAACTAGGGTTAGCATCAGGACATCTAGGGTTAGCGTCAGGACAACTAGGGTTAGAGTCAGGACAACTAGGGTTAGCGTCAGGACAACTAGGGTTAGCGTCAGGACAACTCGGGTTAGCGTCAGGACAACTAGGGTTAGCGTCAGGACAACTAGGGTTAGCATCAGGACAACTAGGGTTAGCGTCAGGACAACTAGGGTTAGCGTCAGGACAACTAGGGTTAGCATCAGGACAACTAGGGTTAGCGCCAGGACAACTAGGGTTAGCATCAGGACGACTAGGGTTAGCGCCAGGACAACTAGGGTTAGCATCAGGACAACTAGGGTTAGCGTCAGGACAACTAGGGTTAGCGTCAGAACAACTAGGGTTAGCGTCAGGACAACTAGGGTTAGCATCAGGACATCTAGGGTTAGCGTCAGGACAACTAGGGTTAGAGTCAGGACAACTAGGGTTAGCGTCAGGACAACTAGGGTTAGCGTCAGGACAACTCGGGTTAGCGTCAGGACAACTAGGGTTAGCGTCAGGACAACTAGGGTTAGCATCAGGACAACTAGGGTTAGCGTCAGGACAACTAGGGTTAGCGTCAGGACAACTAGGGTTAGAGTCAGGACAACTAGGGTTAGCGTCAGGACAACTAGGGTTAGCATCAAGACAACTAGGGTTAGCGTCAGGACAACTAGGGTTAGCGTCAGGACAACTAGGGTTAGCGTCACAACTAGGGTTAGCGTCAGGACAACTAGGGTTAGCGCCAGGACAACTAGGGTTAGCGCCAGGACAACTAGGGTTAGCGCCATTACAACTAGGGTTAGCGCCAGGACAACTAGGGTTAGCACCAGGACAACTAGGGTTAGCGCCATTACAACTAGGGTTAGCGCCAGGACAACTAGGGTTAGCGCCAGGACAACTAGGGTTAGCGCCAGGACAACTAGGGTTAGCGTCAGGACAACTAGGGTTAGCGTCAGAACAACTAGGGTTAGCGTCAGGACAACTAGGGTTAGAATCAGGACATCTAGGGTTAGCGTCAGGACAACTAGGGTTAGAGTCAGGACAACTAGGGTTAGCGTCAGGACAACTAGGGTTAGCGTCAGGACAACTCGGGTTAGCGTCAGGACAACTAGGGGTAGCGTCAGGACAACTAGGGTTAGCATCAGGACAACTAGGGTTAGCGTCAGGACAACTAGGGTTAGCGTCAGGACAACTAGGGTTAGAGTCAGGACAACTAGGGTTAGCGTCAGGACAACTAGGGTTAGCATCAAGACAACTAGGGTTAGCGTCAGGACAACTAGGGTTAGCGTCAGGACAACTAGGGTTAGCGTCACAACTAGGGTTAGCGTCAGGACAACTAGGGTTAGCGTCACGACAACTAGGGTTAGCGTCAGGACAACTAGGGTTAGCGTCAGGACAACTAGGGTTAGCGTCAGGACAACTAGGGTTAGCGTCAGGACAACTAGGGTTAGCGTCACGACAACTAGGGTTAGCGTCAGGACAACTAGGGTTAGCGTCAGGACAACTAGGGTTAGCGTCAGGACAACTAGGGTTAGCGCCAGGACAACTAGGGTTAGCGCCAGGACAACTAGGGTTAGCGCCAGGACAACTAGGGTTAGCGCCATTACAACTAGGGTTAGCGCCATTACAACTAGGGTTAGCGCCAGGACAACTAGGGTTAGCACCAGGACAACTAGGGTTAGCGCCATTACAACTAGGGTTAGCGCCAGGACAACTAGGGTTAGCGCCAGGACAACTAGGGTTAGCGCCAGGACAACTAGGGTTAGCGCCAGGACAACTAGGGTTAGCGCCAGGACAACTAGGGTTAGCGTCAGGACAACTAGGGTTAGCGCCAGCACAACTAGGGTTAGCGCCAGGACAACTAGGGTTAGCGTCAGGACAACTAGGGTTAGCGTCAGGACAACTATGGTTAGCGTCAGAACAACTAGGGTTAGCGTCAGGACAACTAGGGTTAGCGTCAGGACATCTAGGGTTAGAGTCAGGACAACTAGGGTTAGCGTCAGGACAACTAGGGTTAGCGTCAGGACAACAAGGGTTAGCGTCAGGACAACTAATGTTAGCGCCAGGACAACTAGGGTTAGCATCAGGACAACTAGGATTAGCGTCAGGACAACTAGGGTTAGCGTCAGGACAACTAGGGTTAGCGTCAGCACAACTAGGGTTAGCATCAGGACAACTAGGGTTAGCGTCAGGACAACTAGGGTTAGCGTCAGGACAACTAGGGTTAGCATCACGACAACTAGGGTTAGCGTCAGGACAACTAGGGTTAGCGTCAGGACAACTAGGGTTAGCGTCAGGACAACTAGGGTTAGCGCCAGGACAACTAATGTTAGCGCCATTACAACTAGGGTTAGCGCCAGGACAACTAGGGTTAGCGCCAGGACAACTAGGGTTAGCGCCAGGACAACTAGGGTTAGCGCCAGGACAACTAGGGTTAGCGCCAGGACAACTAGGGTTAGCGCCAGGACAACTAGGGTTAGCATCAGGACGACTAGGGTTAGCGCCAGGACAACTAGGGTTAGCGCCAGGACAACTAGGGTTAGCGTCAGGACAACTAGGGTTAGCGTCTGGACAACTAGGGTTAGCGCCAGGACAACTAGGGTTAGCGTCAGGACAACTAGGGTTAGCGTCACAACTAGGGTTAGCGTCAGGACAACTAGGGTTACCGTCACGACAACTAGGGTTAGCGTCAGGACAACGAGGGTTAGCGTCAGGACAACTAGGGTTAGCGTCAGGACAACTAGGGTTAGCGTCTGGACAACTAGGGTTAGCGCCAGGACAACTAGGGTTAGCGTCAGGACAACTTGGGTTAGCGTCAGGACAACTAGGGTTAGCGCCAGGACAACTAGGGTTAGCGTCAGGACAACTAGGGTTAGCGTCAGGACAACTAGGGTTAGCGTCAGAACAACTAGGGTTAGCGTCAGGACAACTAGGGTTAGCATCACGACAACTAAGTTTAGCGTCAGGACAACTAGGGTTAGAGTCAGGACAACTAGGGTTAGCGTCAGGACAACTAGGGTTAGCGTCAGGACAACTAATTTTAGCGTCAGGACAACTAGGTTTAGCGTCAGGACAACTAGGGTTAGCGTCAGGACAACTAGGGTTAGCGTCACGACAACTAGGGTTAGCGTCAGGACAACTAGGGTTAGCGTCAGGACAACTAGGGTTAGCGTCACAACAAGGGTTAGCGTCAGGACAACTAGGTTAGCGTCAGGACAACTAGGTTTAGCGTCACGACAACTAGGGTTAGCGTCAGGACAACTAGGGTTAGCGTCAGGACAACTAGGGTTAGCGTCACGACAACTAGGGTTAGCGCCAGGACAACTAGGGTTAGCGTCAGGACAACTTGGGTTAGCGTCAGGACAACTAGGGTTAGCGCCAGGACAACTAGGGTTAGCGTCAGGACAACTAGGGTTAGCGTCAGGACAACTAGGGTTAGCGTCAGAACAACTAGGGTTAGCGTCAGGACAACTAGGGTTAGCACCAGGACAACTAGGTTTAGCATCAGGACAACTAGGGTTAGAGTCAGGACAACTAGGGTTAGCGTCAGGACAACTAGGGTTAGCGTCAGGACAACTAGGTTTAGCGTCAGGACAACTAGGTTTAGCGTCAGGACAACTAGGGTTAGCGTCAGGACAACTAGGGTTAGCGTCAGAACAACTAGGGTTAGCGTCAGGACAACTAGGGTTAGCACCAGGACAACTAGGTTTAGCATCAGGACAACTAGGGTTAGAGTCAGGACAACTAGGGTTAGCGTCAGGACAACTAGGTTTAGCGTCAGGACAACTAGGTTTAGCGTCAGGACAACTAGGGTTAGCGTCAGGACAACTAGGGTTAGCGTCAGGACAACTAGGGTTAGCGTCACGACAACTAGGGTTAGCGTCAGGACAACTAGGGTTAGCGTCAAGACAACTAGGGTTAGCGTCAGGACAACTAGGGTTAGCGTCACAACTAGGGTTAGCGTCAGGACAACTAGGGTTAGCGTCAGGACAACTAGGGTTAGCGTCACGACAACTAGGGTTAGCGCCAGGACAACTAGGGTTAGCGTCAGGACAACTAGGGTTAGCGTCAGGACAACTAGGGTTAGCGTCAGGACAACTAGGGTTAGCGTCAGAACAACTAGGGTTAGCGTCAGGACAACTAGGGTTAGCGTCAGGACAACTAGGGTTAGAGTCAGGACAACTAGGGTTAGCGTCAGGACAACTAGGGTTAGCGTCAGGACAACTAATGTTAGCGCCAGGACAACTAGGGTTAGCATCAGGACAACTAGGATTAGCGTCAGGACAACTAGGGTTAGCGTCAGGACAACTAGGGTTAGCGTCAGGACAACTAGGGTTAGCATCAGGACAACTAGGGTTAGCGTCAGGACAACTAGGGTTAGCTTCAGGACAACTAGGGTTAGCGTCACGACAACTAGGGTTAGCGCCAGGACAACTAGGGTTAGCGCCAGGACAACTAGGGTTAGCGTCAGGACAACTAGGGTTAGCGCCAGCACAACTAGGGTTAGCGCCAGGACAACTAGGGTTAGCGTCAGGACAACTAGGGTTAGCGTCAGGACAACTATGGTTAGCGTCAGAACAACTAGGGTTAGCGTCAGGACAACTAGGGTTAGCGTCAGGACATCTAGGGTTAGAGTCAGGACAACTAGGGTTAGCGTCAGGACAACTAGGGTTAGCGTCAGGACAACTAGGGTTAGCGTCAGGACAACTAATGTTAGCGCCAGGACAACTAGGGTTAGCATCAGGACAACTAGGATTAGCGTCAGGACAACTAGGGTTAGCGTCAGGACAACTAGGGTTAGCGTCAGCACAACTAGGGTTAGCATCAGGACAACTAGGGTTAGCGTCAGGACAACTAGGGTTAGCGTCAGGACAACTAGGGTTAGCATCACGACAACTAGGGTTAGCGTCAGGACAACTAGGGTTAGCGTCAGGACAACTAGGGTTAGCGTCAGGACAACTAGGGTTAGCGCCAGGACAACTAATGTTAGCGCCATTACAACTAGGGTTAGCGCCAGGACAACTAGGGTTAGCGCCAGGACAACTAGGGTTAGCGCCAGGACAACTAGGGTTAGCGCCAGGACAACTAGGGTTAGCGCCAGGACAACTAGGGTTAGCGCCAGGACAACTAGGGTTAGCATCAGGACGACTAGGGTTAGCGCCAGGACAACTAGGGTTAGCGCCAGGACAACTAGGGTTAGCGTCAGGACAACTAGGGTTAGCGTCTGGACAACTAGGGTTAGCGCCAGGACAACTAGGGTTAGCGTCAGGACAACTAGGGTTAGCGTCACAACTAGGGTTAGCGTCAGGACAACTAGGGTTACCGTCACGACAACTAGGGTTAGCGTCAGGACAACGAGGGTTAGCGTCAGGACAACTAGGGTTAGCGTCAGGACAACTAGGGTTAGCGTCTGGACAACTAGGGTTAGCGCCAGGACAACTAGGGTTAGCGTCAGGACAACTTGGGTTAGCGTCAGGACAACTAGGGTTAGCGCCAGGACAACTAGGGTTAGCGTCAGGACAACTAGGGTTAGCGTCAGGACAACTAGGGTTAGCGTCAGAACAACTAGGGTTAGCGTCAGGACAACTAGGGTTAGCATCACGACAACTAAGTTTAGCGTCAGGACAACTAGGGTTAGAGTCAGGACAACTAGGGTTAGCGTCAGGACAACTAGGGTTAGCGTCAGGACAACTAATTTTAGCGTCAGGACAACTAGGTTTAGCGTCAGGACAACTAGGGTTAGCGTCAGGACAACTAGGGTTAGCGTCACGACAACTAGGGTTAGCGTCAGGACAACTAGGGTTAGCGTCAGGACAACTAGGGTTAGCGTCACAACAAGGGTTAGCGTCAGGACAACTAGGTTAGCGTCAGGACAACTAGGTTTAGCGTCACGACAACTAGGGTTAGCGTCAGGACAACTAGGGTTAGCGTCAGGACAACTAGGGTTAGCGTCACGACAACTAGGGTTAGCGCCAGGACAACTAGGGTTAGCGTCAGGACAACTTGGGTTAGCGTCAGGACAACTAGGGTTAGCGCCAGGACAACTAGGGTTAGCGTCAGGACAACTAGGGTTAGCGTCAGGACAACTAGGGTTAGCGTCAGAACAACTAGGGTTAGCGTCAGGACAACTAGGGTTAGCACCAGGACAACTAGGTTTAGCATCAGGACAACTAGGGTTAGAGTCAGGACAACTAGGGTTAGCGTCAGGACAACTAGGGTTAGCGTCAGGACAACTAGGTTTAGCGTCAGGACAACTAGGTTTAGCGTCAGGACAACTAGGGTTAGCGTCAGGACAACTAGGGTTAGCGTCAGAACAACTAGGGTTAGCGTCAGGACAACTAGGGTTAGCACCAGGACAACTAGGTTTAGCATCAGGACAACTAGGGTTAGAGTCAGGACAACTAGGGTTAGCGTCAGGACAACTAGGGTTAGCGTCAGGACAACTAGGTTTAGCGTCAGGACAACTAGGTTTAGCGTCAGGACAACTAGGGTTAGCGTCAGGACAACTAGGGTTAGCGTCAGGACAACTAGGGTTAGCGTCACGACAACTAGGGTTAGCGTCAGGACAACTAGGGTTAGCGTCAAGACAACTAGGGTTAGCGTCAGGACAACTAGGGTTAGCGTCACAACTAGGGTTAGCGTCAGGACAACTAGGGTTAGCGTCAGGACAACTAGGGTTAGCGTCACGACAACTAGGGTTAGCGCCAGGACAACTAGGGTTAGCGTCAGGACAACTAGGGTTAGCGTCAGGACAACTAGGGTTAGCGTCAGGACAACTAGGGTTAGCGTCAGAACAACTAGGGTTAGCGTCACGACAACTAGGGTTAGCGTCAGGACAACTAGGGTTAGAGTCAGGACAACTAGGGTTAGCGTCAGGACAACTAGGGTTAGCGTCAGGACAACTAATGTTAGCGCCAGGACAACTAGGGTTAGCATCAGGACAACTAGGATTAGCGTCAGGACAACTAGGGTTAGCGTCAGGACAACTAGGGTTAGCGTCAGGACAACTAGGGTTAGCATCAGGACAACTAGGGTTAGCGTCAGGACAACTAGGGTTAGCTTCAGGACAACTAGGGTTAGCGTCACGACAACTAGGGTTAGCGTCAGGACAACTAGGGTTAGCGTCAGGACAACTAGGGTTAGCGTCAGGACAACTAGGGTTAGCGCCAGGACAAGTAAGGTTAGCGCCATTACAACTAGGGTTAGCGCCAGGACAAATAGGGTTAGCGCCAGGACAACTAGGGTTAGCGCCAGGACAACTAGGGTTAGCGCCAGGACAACTATGGTTAGCGCCAGGACAACTAGGGTTAGCGCCAGGACAACTAGGGTTAGCGTCAGGACGACTAGGGTTAGCGCCAGGACAACTAGGGTTAGCGCCAGGACAACTAGGGTTAGCGTCAGGACAACTAGGGTTAGCGTCAGGACAACTAGGGTTAGCGTCAGAACAACTAGGGTTAGCGTCAGGACAACTAGGGTTAGCATCAGGACAACTAGGGTTAGAGTCAGGACAACTAGGGTTAGAGTCAGGACAACTAGGGTTAGCGTCAGGACAACTAGGGTTAGCGTCAGGACAACTAGGGTTAGCTTCAGGACAACTAGGGTTAGCGTCAGGACAACTAGGGTTAGCGTCAGGACAACTAGGGTTAGCATCACGACAACTAGGGTTAGCGTCAGGACAACTAGGGTTAGCGTCAGGACAACTAGGGTTAGCGTCACAACTAGGGTTAGCGTCAGGACAACTAGGGTTAGCGTCACGACAACTAGGGTTAGCGTCAGGACAACTAGGGTTAGCGTCAGGACAACTAGGGTTAGCGTCAGGACAACTAGGGTTAGCGTCACGACAACTAGGGTTAGCGCCAGGACAACTAGGGTTAGCGTCAGGACAACTTGGGTTAGCGTCAGGACAACTAGGGTTAGCGCCAGGACAACTAGGGTTAGCGTCAGGACAACTAGGGTTAGCGTCAGGACAACTAGGGTTAGCGTCAGAACAACTAGGGTTAGCGTCAGGACAACTAGGGTTAGCATCACGACAACTAAGTTTAGCGTCAGGACAACTAGGGTTAGAGTCAGGACAACTAGGGTTAGCGTCAGGACAACTAGGGTTAGCGTCAGGACAACTAATTTTAGCGTCAGGACAACTAGGGTTAGCGTCAGGACAACTAGGGTTAGCGTCAGGACAACTAGGGTTAGCGTCACGACAACTAGGGTTAGCGTCAGGACAACTAGGGTTAGCGTCAGGACAACTAGGGTTAGCGTCACAACAAGGGTTAGCGTCAGGACAACAAGGTTAGCGTCAGGACAACTAGGGTTAGCGTCACGACAACTAGGGTTAGCGTCAGGACAACTAGGGTTAGCGTCAGGACAACTAGGGTTAGCGTCACGACAACTAGGGTTAGCGCCAGGACAACTAGGGTTAGCGTCAGGACAACTTGGGTTAGCGTCAGGACAACTAGGGTTAGCGCCAGGACAACTAGGGTTAGCGTCAGGACAACTAGGGTTAGCGTCAGGACAACTAGGGTTAGCGTCAGAACAACTAGGGTTAGCGTCAGGACAACTAGGGTTAGCACCAGGACAACTAGGTTTAGCATCAGGACAACTAGGGTTAGAGTCAGGACAACTAGGGTTAGCGTCAGGACAACTAGGTTTAGCGTCAGGACAACTAGGGTTAGCGTCAGGACAAATAGGGTTAGCGTCAGGACAACTAGGGTTAGCGTCACGACAACTAGGGTTAGCGTCAGGACAACTAGGGTTAGCGTCAAGACAACTAGGGTTAGCGTCAGGACAACTAGGGTTAGCGTCACAACTAGGGTTAGCGTCAGGACAACTAGGGTTAGCGTCAGGACAACTAGGGTTAGCGTCACGACAACTAGGGTTAGCGCCAGGACAACTAGGGTTAGCGTCAGGACAACTAGGGTTAGCGTCAGGACAACTAGGGTTAGCGCCAGGACAACTAGGGTTAGCGTCAGGACAACTAGGGTTAGCGTCAGGACAACTAGGGTTAGCGTCAGAACAACTAGGGTTAGCATCAGGACAACTAGGGTTAGCATCAGGACAACTAGGTTTAGCGTCAGTACAACTAGGGTTAGAGTCAGGACAACTAGGGTTAGCGTCAGGACAACTATGGTTAGTGTCAGGACAACTAGGTTAGCGTCAGGACAACTAGGGTTAGCGTCAGGACAACTAGGGTTAGCGTCAGGACAACTAGGGTTAGCGTCAGGACAACTAGGGTTAGCGTCACGACAACTAGGGTTAGCGTCAGGACAACTAGGGTTAGCGTTAGGACAACTAGGGTTTGCGTCAGGACAACTAGGGTTAGCGTCAGGACAACTAGGGTTAGCGTCACGACAACTAGGGTTAGCGTCAGGACAACTAGGGTTAGCGTCACGACAACTAGGGTTAGCGTCAGGACAACTAGGGTTAGCGTCACGACAACTAGGGTTAGCGTCAGGACAACTAGGGTTAGCGTCAGGACAACTAGGGTTAGCGTCACGACAACTAGGGTTAGCA
The DNA here is from genome assembly GCF_046119375.1 of Phyllobates terribilis. Taxonomy (NCBI): domain Eukaryota; kingdom Metazoa; phylum Chordata; class Amphibia; order Anura; family Dendrobatidae; genus Phyllobates; species Phyllobates terribilis. The sequence goes on along the minus strand of NW_027362827.1, from coordinate 2,014,944 downwards.
TCAGGACAACTAGGGTTAGCGTCAGGACAACTAGGGTTAGCGTCACGACAACTAGGGTTAGCGTCAGGACAACTAGGGTTAGCGTCACGACAACTAGGGTTAGCGTCAGGACAGCTAGGGTTAGCGTCAGGACAACTAGGGTTAGCGTCACGACAACTAGGGTTAGCGTCAGGACAACTAGTGTTAGCGTCAGGACAACTAGGGTTAGCATCAGGACAACTAGTGTTAGCGTCAGGACAACTAGGGTTAGCGCCAGAACAACTAGGGTTAGCGCCAGGACAACTAGGGTTAGCGCCAGGACAACTAGGGTTAGCGCCATTACAACTAGGGTTAGCGCCAGGACAACTAGGGTTAGCGCCAGGACAACTAGGGTTAAAGCCAGGACAACTAGGGTTAGCGCCAGGACAACTAGGGTTAGCGCCATTACAACTAGGGTTAGCGCCATTACAACTAGGGTTAGCGCCAGGACAACTAGGGTTAGCGCCAGGACAACTACGGTTAGCGCCAGGACAACTAGGGTTACCGCCAGGACAACTAGGGTTAGCGCCAGGACAACTAGGGTTAGCGCCAGGACAACTAGGGTTAGCGCCAGGAAAACTAGGGTTAGCGCCAGGACAACAAGGTTAGCGTCAGGACAACTAGGGTTAGCGTCACGACAACTAGGGTTAGCGTCAGGACAACTAGGGTTAGCATCAGGACAACTAGGGTTAGCGTCACGACAACTAGGGTTAGCGCCAGGACAACTAGGGTTAGCGTCAGGACAACTTGGGTTAGCGTCAGGACAACTAGGGTTAGCGCCAGGACAACTAGGGTTAGCGTCAGGACAACTAGGGTTAGCGTCAGGACAACTAGGGTTAGCGTCAGAACAACTAGGGTTAGCGTCAGGACAACTAGGGTTAGCACCAGGACAACTAGGTTTAGCATCAGGACAACTAGGGTTAGAGTCAGGACAAGTAGGGTTAGCGTCAGGACAACTAGGGTTAGCGTCAGGACAACTAGGTTTAGCGTCAGGACAACTAGGGTTAGCGTCAGGACAACTAGGGTTAGCGTCAGGACAACTAGGGTTAGCGTCAGGACAACTAGGGTTAGCGTCACGACAACTAGGGTTAGCGTCAGGACAACTAGGGTTAGCGTCAAGACAACTAGGGTTAGCGCCAGGACAACTAGGGTTAGCGTCACAACTAGGGTTAGCGTCAGGACAACTAGGGTTAGCGTCAGGACAACTAGGGTTAGCGTCACGACAACTAGGGTTAGCGCCAGGACAACTAGGGTTAGCGTCAGGAGAACTAGGGTTAGCGTCAGGACAACTAGGGTTAGCGCCAGGACAACTAGGGTTAGCGTCAGGACAACTAGGGTTAGCGTCAGGACAACTAGGGTTAGCGTCAGAACAACTAGGGTTAGCGTCAGGACAACTAGGGTTAGCATCAGGACAACTAGGTTTAGCGTCAGTACAACTAGGGTTAGAGTCAGGACAACTAGGGTTAGCGTCAGGACAACTATGGTTAGTGTCAGGACAACTAGGTTAGCGTCAGGACAACTAGGGTTAGCGTCAGGACAACTAGGGTTAGCGTCACGACAACTAGGGTTAGCGTCAGGACAACTAGGGTTAGCGTTAGGACAACTAGGGTTTGCGTCAGGACAACTAGGGTTAGCGTCAGGACAACTAGGGTTAGCGTCAGGACAACTAGGGTTAGCGTCAGAACAACTAGGGTTAGCGTCAGGACAACTAGGGTTAGCACCAGGACAACTAGGTTTAGCATCAGGACAACTAGGGTTAGAGTCAGGACAACTAGGGTTAGCGTCAGGACAACTAGGGTTAGCGTCAGGACAACTAGGTTTAGCGTCAGGACAACTAGGTTTAGCGTCAGGACAACTAGGGTTAGCGTCAGGACAACTAGGGTTAGCGTCAGGACAACTAGGGTTAGCGTCACGACAACTAGGGTTAGCGTCAGGACAACTAGGGTTAGCGTCAAGACAACTAGGGTTAGCGTCAGGACAACTAGGGTTAGCGTCACAACTAGGGTTAGCGTCAGGACAACTAGGGTTAGCGTCACGACAACTAGGGTTAGCGCCAGGACAACTAGGGTTAGCGTCAGGACAACTAGGGTTAGCGTCAGGACAACTAGGGTTAGCGTCAGGACAACTAGGGTTAGCGTCAGAACAACTAGGGTTAGCGTCAGGACAACTAGGGTTAGCGTCAGGACAACTAGGGTTAGAGTCAGGACAACTAGGGTTAGCGTCAGGACAACTAGGGTTAGCGTCAGGACAACTAATGTTAGCGCCAGGACAACTAGGGTTAGCATCAGGACAACTAGGATTAGCGTCAGGACAACTAGGGTTAGCGTCAGGACAACTAGGGTTAGCGTCAGGACAACTAGGGTTAGCATCAGGACAACTAGGGTTAGCGTCAGGACAACTAGGGTTAGCTTCAGGACAACTAGGGTTAGCGCACGACAACTAGGGTTAGCGTCAGGACAACTAGGGTTAGCGTCAGGACAACTAGGGTTAGCGTCAGGACAACTAGGGTTAGCGTCAGGACAACTAGGGTTAGCGCCAGGACAAGTAAGGTTAGCGCCATTACAACTAGGGTTAGCGCCAGGACAAATAGGGTTAGCGCCAGGACAACTAGGGTTAGCGCCAGGACAACTAGGGTTAGCGCCAGGACAACTAGGGTTAGCGCCAGGACAACTAGGGTTAGCGCCAGGACAACTAGGGTTAGCATCAGGACGACTAGGGTTAGCGCCAGGACAACTAGGGTTAGCGCCAGGACAACTAGGGTTAGCGTCAGGACAACTAGGGTTAGCGTCAGGACAACTAGGGTTAGCGTCAGAACAACTAGGGTTAGCGTCAGGACAACTAGGGTTAGCATCAGGACAACTAGGGTTAGCGTCAGGACAACTAGGGTTAGAGTCAGGACAACTAGGGTTAGCGTCAGGACAACTAGGGTTAGCGTCAGGACAACTACGGTTAGCTTCAGGACAACTAGGGTTAGCGTCAGGACAACTAGGGTTAGCGTCAGGACAACTAGGGTTAGCATCACGACAACTAGGGTTAGCGTCAGGACAACTAGGGTTAGCGTCAGGACAACTAGGGTTAGCGTCACAACTAGGGTTAGCGTCAGGACAACTAGGGTTACCGTCACGACAACTAGGGTTAGCGTCAGGACAACTAGGGTTAGCGTCAGGACAACTAGGGTTAGCGTCAGGACAACTAGGGTTAGCGTCACGACAACTAGGGTTAGCGCCAGGACAACTAGGGTTAGCGTCAGGACAACTTGGGTTAGCGTCAGGACAACTAGGGTTAGCGCCAGGACAACTAGGGTTAGCGTCAGGACAACTAGGGTTAGCGTCAGGACAACTAGGGTTAGCGTCAGAACAACTAGGGTTAGCGTCAGGACAACTAGGGTTAGCATCACGACAACTAAGTTTAGCGTCAGGACAACTAAAGTTAGAGTCAGGACAACTAGGGTTAGCGTCAGGACAACTAGGGTTAGCATCAGGACAACTAATTTTAGCGTCAGGACAACTAGGGTTAGCGTCAGGACAACTAGGGTTAGCGTCAGGACAACTAGGGTTAGCGTCACGACAACTAGGGTTAGCGTCAGGACAACTAGGGTTAGCGTCAGGACAACTAGGGTTAGCGTCACAACAAGGGTTAGCGTCAGGACAACAAGGTTAGCGTCAGGACAACTAGGGTTAGCGTCACGACAACTAGGGTTAGCGTCAGGACAACTAGGGTTAGCGTCAGGACAACTAGGGTTAGCGTCACGACAACTAGGGTTAGCGCCAGGACAACTAGGGTTAGCGTCAGGACAACTTGGGTTAGCGTCAGGACAACTAGGGTTAGCGCCAGGACAACTAGGGTTAGCGTCAGGACAACTAGGGTTAGCGTCAGGACAACTAGGGTTAGCGTCAGAACAACTAGGGTTAGCGTCAGGACAACTAGGGTTAGCACCAGGACAACTAGGTTTAGCATCAGGACAACTAGGGTTAGAGTCAGGACAACTAGGGTTAGCGTCAGGACAACTAGGTTTAGCGTCAGGACAACTAGGGTTAGCGTCAGGACAAATAGGGTTAGCGTCAGGACAACTAGGGTTAGCGTCACGACAACTAGGGTTAGCGTCAGGACAACTAGGGTTAGCGTCAAGACAACTAGGGTTAGCGTCAGGACAACTAGGGTTAGCGTCACAACTAGGGTTAGCGTCAGGACAACTAGGGTTAGCGTCAGGACAACTAGGGTTAGCGTCACGACAACTAGGGTTAGCGCCAGGACAACTAGGGTTAGCGTCAGGACAACTAGGGTTAGCGTCAGGACAACTAGGGTTAGCGCCAGGACAACTAGGGTTAGCGTCAGGACAACTAGGGTTAGCGTCAGGACAACTAGGGTTAGCGTCAGAACAACTAGGGTTAGCATCAGGACAACTAGGGTTAGCATCAGGACAACTAGGTTTAGCGTCAGTACAACTAGGGTTAGAGTCAGGACAACTAGGGTTAGCGTCAGGACAACTATGGTTAGTGTCAGGACAACTAGGTTAGCGTCAGGACAACTAGGGTTAGCGTCAGGACAACTAGGGTTAGCGTCAGGACAACTAGGGTTAGCGTCAGGACAACTAGGGTTAGCGTCACGACAACTAGGGTTAGCGTCAGGACAACTAGGGTCAGCGTTAGGACAACTAGGGTTTGCGTCAGGACAACTAGGGTTAGCGTCAGGACAACTAGGGTTAGCGTCACGACAACTAGGGTTAGCGTCAGGACAACTAGGGTTAGCGTCACGACAACTAGGGTTAGCGTCAGGACAACTAGGGTTAGCGTCACGACAACTAGGGTTAGCGTCAGGACAACTAGGGTTAGCGTCAGGACAACTAGGGTTAGCGTCACGACAACTAGGGTTAGCATCAGGACAACTAGGGTTAGCGTCAGGACAACTAGGGTTAGCGTCACGACAACTAGGGTTAGCGTCAGGACAACTAGGGTTAGCGTCACGACAACTAGGGTTAGCGTCAGGACAGCTAGGGTTAGCTTCAGGACAACTAGGGTTAGCGTCACGACAACTAGGGTTAGCGTCAGGACAACTAGTGTTAGCGTCAGGACAACTAGGGTTAGCATCAGGACAACTAGTGTTAGCGTCAGGACAACTAGGGTTAGCGCCAGAACAACTAGGGTTAGCGCCAGGACAACTAGGGTTAGCGCCAGGACAACTAGGGTTAGCGCCATTACAACTAGGGTTAGCGCCAGGACAACTAGGGTTAGCGCCAGGACAACTAGGGTTAAAGCCAGGACAACTAGGGTTAGCGCCAGGACAACTAGGGTTAGCGCCATTACAACTAGGGTTAGCGCCATTACAACTAGGGTTAGCGCCAGGACAACTAGGGTTAGCGCCAGGACAACTACGGTTAGCGCCAGGACAACTAGGGTTACCGCCAGGACAACTAGGGTTAGCGCCAGGACAACTAGGGTTAGCGCCAGGACAACTAGGGTTAGCGCCAGGAAAACTAGGGTTAGCGCCAGGACAACAAGGTTAGCGTCAGGACAACTAGGGTTAGCGTCACGACAACTAGGGTTAGCGTCAGGACAACTAGGGTTAGCATCAGGACAACTAGGGTTAGCGTCACGACAACTAGGGTTAGCGCCAGGACAACTAGGGTTAGCGTCAGGACAACTTGGGTTAGCGTCAGGACAACTAGGGTTAGCGCCAGGACAACTAGGGTTAGCGTCAGGACAACTAGGGTTAGCGTCAGGACAACTAGGGTTAGCGTCAGAACAACTAGGGTTAGCGTCAGGACAACTAGGGTTAGCACCAGGACAACTAGGTTTAGCATCAGGACAACTAGGGTTAGAGTCAGGACAAGTAGGGTTAGCGTCAGGACAACTAGGGTTAGCGTCAGGACAACTAGGTTTAGCGTCAGGACAACTAGGGTTAGCGTCAGGACAACTAGGGTTAGCGTCAGGACAACTAGGGTTAGCGTCAGGACAACTAGGGTTAGCGTCACGACAACTAGGGTTAGCGTCAGGACAACTAGGGTTAGCGTCAAGACAACTAGGGTTAGCGTCAGGACAACTAGGGTTAGCGTCACAACTAGGGTTAGCGTCAGGACAACTAGGGTTAGCGTCAGGACAACTAGGGTTAGCGTCACGACAACTAGGGTTAGCACCAGGACAACTAGGGTTAGCGTCAGGACAACTAGGGTTAGCGTCAGGACAACTAGGGTTAGCGCCAGGACAACTAGGGTTAGCGTCAGGACAACTAGGGTTAGCGTCAGGACAACTAGGGTTAGCGTCAGGACAACTAGGGTTAGCGTCAGGACAACTAGGTTTAGCGTCAGTACAACTAGGGTTAGAGTCAGGACAACTAGGGTTAGCGTCAGGACAACTATGGTTAGTGTCAGGACAACTAGGTTAGCGTCAGGACAACTAGGGTTAGCGTCAGGACAACTAGGGTTAGCGTCAGGACAACTAGGGTTAGCGTCAGGACAACTAGGGTTAGCGTCACGACAACTAGGGTTAGCGTCAGGACAACTAGGGTTAGCGTTAGGACAACTAGGGTTTGCGTCAGGACAACTAGGGTTAGCGTCAGGACAACTAGGGTTAGCGTCAGAACAACTAGGGTTAGCGTCAGGACAACTAGGGTTAGCACCAGGACAACTAGGTTTAGCATCAGGACAACTAGGGTTAGAGTCAGGACAACTAGGGTTAGCGTCAGGACAACTAGGGTTAGCGTCAGGACAACTAGGTTTAGCGTCAGGACAACTAGGTTTAGCGTCAGGACAACTAGGGTTAGCGTCAGGACAACTAGGGTTAGCGTCAGGACAACTAGGGTTAGCGTCACGACAACTAGGGTTAGCGTCAGGACAACTAGGGTTAGCGTCAAGACAACTAGGGTTAGCGTCAGGACAACTAGGGTTAGCGTCACAACTAGGGTTAGCGTCAGGACAACTAGGGTTAGCGTCAGGACAACTAGGGTTAGCGTCACGACAACTAGGGTTAGCGCCAGGACAACTAGGGTTAGCGTCAGGACAACTAGGGTTAGCGTCAGGACAACTAGGGTTAGCGTCAGGACAACTAGGGTTAGCGTCAGAACAACTAGGGTTAGCGTCAGGACAACTAGGGTTAGCGTCAGGACAACTAGGGTTAGAGTCAGGACAACTAGGGTTAGCGTCAGGACAACTAGGGTTAGCGTCAGGACAACTAATGTTAGCGCCAGGACAACTAGGGTTAGCATCAGGACAACTAGGATTAGCGTCAGGACAACTAGGGTTAGCGTCAGGACAACTAGGGTTAGCGTCAGGACAACTAGGGTTAGCATCAGGACAACTAGGGTTAGCGTCAGGACAACTAGGGTTAGCTTCAGGACAACTAGGGTTAGCGTCACGACAACTAGGGTTAGCGTCAGGACAACTAGGGTTAGCGTCAGGACAACTAGGGTTAGCGTCAGGACAACTAGGGTTAGCGTCAGGACAACTAGGGTTAGCGCCAGGACAAGTAAGGTTAGCGCCATTACAACTAGGGTTAGCGCCAGGACAAATAGGGTTAGCGCCAGGACAACTAGGGTTAGCGCCAGGACAACTAGGGTTAGCGCCAGGACAACTAGGGTTAGCGCCAGGACAACTAGGGTTAGCGCCAGGACAACTAGGGTTAGCATCAGGACGACTAGGGTTAGCGCCAGGACAACTAGGGTTAGCGCCAGGACAACTAGGGTTAGCGTCAGGACAACTAGGGTTAGCGTCAGGACAACTAGGGTTAGCGTCAGAACAACTAGGGTTAGCGTCAGGACAACTAGGGTTAGCATCAGGACAACTAGGGTTAGCGTCAGGACAACTAGGGTTAGAGTCAGGACAACTAGGGTTAGCGTCAGGACAACTAGGGTTAGCGTCAGGACAACTACGGTTAGCTTCAGGACAACTAGGGTTAGCGTCAGGACAACTAGGGTTAGCGTCAGGACAACTAGGGTTAGCATCACGACAACTAGGGTTAGCGTCAGGACAACTAGGGTTAGCGTCAGGACAACTAGGGTTAGCGTCACAACTAGGGTTAGCGTCAGGACAACTAGGGTTACCGTCACGACAACTAGGGTTAGCGTCAGGACAACTAGGGTTAGCGTCAGGACAACTAGGGTTAGCGTCAGGACAACTAGGGTTAGCGTCACGACAACTAGGGTTAGCGCCAGGACAACTAGGGTTAGCGTCAGGACAACTTGGGTTAGCGTCAGGACAACTAGGGTTAGCGCCAGGACAACTAGGGTTAGCGTCAGGACAACTAGGGTTAGCGTCAGGACAACTAGGGTTAGCGTCAGAACAACTAGGGTTAGCGTCAGGACAACTAGGGTTAGCATCACGACAACTAAGTTTAGCGTCAGGACAACTAAAGTTAGAGTCAGGACAACTAGGGTTAGCGTCAGGACAACTAGGGTTAGCATCAGGACAACTAATTTTAGCGTCAGGACAACTAGGGTTAGCGTCAGGACAACTAGGGTTAGCGTCAGGACAACTAGGGTTAGCGTCACGACAACTAGGGTTAGCGTCAGGACAACTAGGGTTAGCGTCAGGACAACTAGGGTTAGCGTCACAACAAGGGTTAGCGTCAGGACAACAAGGTTAGCGTCAGGACAACTAGGGTTAGCGTCACGACAACTAGGGTTAGCGTCAGGACAACTAGGGTTAGCGTCAGGACAACTAGGGTTAGCGTCACGACAACTAGGGTTAGCGCCAGGACAACTAGGGTTAGCGTCAGGACAACTTGGGTTAGCGTCAGGACAACTAGGGTTAGCGCCAGGACAACTAGGGTTAGCGTCAGGACAACTAGGGTTAGCGTCAGGACAACTAGGGTTAGCGTCAGAACAACTAGGGTTAGCGTCAGGACAACTAGGGTTAGCACCAGGACAACTAGGTTTAGCATCAGGACAACTAGGGTTAGAGTCAGGACAACTAGGGTTAGCGTCAGGACAACTAGGTTTAGCGTCAGGACAACTAGGGTTAGCGTCAGGACAAATAGGGTTAGCGTCAGGACAACTAGGGTTAGCGTCACGACAACTAGGGTTAGCGTCAGGACAACTAGGGTTAGCGTCAAGACAACTAGGGTTAGCGTCAGGACAACTAGGGTTAGCGTCACAACTAGGGTTAGCGTCAGGACAACTAGGGTTAGCGTCAGGACAACTAGGGTTAGCGTCACGACAACTAGGGTTAGCGCCAGGACAACTAGGGTTAGCGTCAGGACAACTAGGCTTAGCGTCAGGACAACTAGGGTTAGCGCCAGGACAACTAGGGTTAGCGTCAGGACAACTAGGGTTAGCGTCAGGACAACTAGGGTTAGCGTCAGAACAACTAGGGTTAGCATCAGGACAACTAGGGTTAGCATCAGGACAACTAGGTTTAGCGTCAGTACAACTAGGGTTAGAGTCAGGACAACTAGGGTTAGCGTCAGGACAACTATGGTTAGTGTCAGGACAACTAGGTTAGCGTCAGGACAACTAGGGTTAGCGTCAGGACAACTAGGGTTAGCGTCAGGACAACTAGGGTTAGCGTCAGGACAACTAGGGTTAGCGTCACGACAACTAGGGTTAGCGTCAGGACAACTAGGGTCAGCGTTAGGACAACTAGGGTTTGCGTCAGGACAACTAGGGTTAGCGTCAGGACAACTAGGGTTAGCGTCACGACAACTAGGGTTAGCGTCAGGACAACTAGGGTTAGCGTCACGACAACTAGGGTTAGCGTCAGGACAACTAGGGTTAGCGTCACGACAACTAGGGTTAGCGTCAGGACAACTAGGGTTAGCGTCAGGACAACTAGGGTTAGCGTCACGACAACTAGGGTTAGCATCAGGACAACTAGGGTTAGCGTCAGGACAACTAGGGTTAGCGTCACGACAACTAGGGTTAGCGTCAGGACAACTAGGGTTAGCGTCACGACAACTAGGGTTAGCGTCAGGACAGCTAGGGTTAGCTTCAGGACAACTAGGGTTAGCGTCACGACAACTAGGGTTAGCGTCAGGACAACTAGTGTTAGCGTCAGGACAACTAGGGTTAGCATCAGGACAACTAGTGTTAGCGTCAGGACAACTAGGGTTAGCGCCAGAACAACTAGGGTTAGCGCCAGGACAACTAGGGTTAGCGCCAGGACAACTAGGGTTAGCGCCATTACAACTAGGGTTAGCGCCAGGACAACTAGGGTTAGCGCCAGGACAACTAGGGTTAAAGCCAGGACAACTAGGGTTAGCGCCAGGACAACTAGGGTTAGCGCCATTACAACTAGGGTTAGCGCCATTACAACTAGGGTTAGCGCCAGGACAACTAGGGTTAGCGCCAGGACAACTACGGTTAGCGCCAGGACAACTAGGGTTACCGCCAGGACAACTAGGGTTAGCGCCAGGACAACTAGGGTTAGCGCCAGGACAACTAGGGTTAGCGCCAGGAAAACTAGGGTTAGCGCCAGGACAAAAAGGTTAGCGTCAGGACAACTAGGGTTAGCGTCACGACAACTAGGGTTAGCGTCAGGACAACTAGGGTTAGCATCAGGACAACTAGGGTTAGCGTCACGACAACTAGGGTTAGCGCCAGGACAACTAGGGTTAGCGTCAGGACAACTTGGGTTAGCGTCAGGACAACTAGGGTTAGCGCCAGGACAACTAGGGTTAGCGTCAGGACAACTAGGGTTAGCGTCAGGACAACTAGGGTTAGCGTCAGAACAACTAGGGTTAGCGTCAGGACAACTAGGGTTAGCACCAGGACAACTAGGTTTAGCATCAGGACAACTAGGGTTAGAGTCAGGACAAGTAGGGTTAGCGTCAGGACAACTAGGGTTAGCGTCAGGACAACTAGGTTTAGCGTCAGGACAACTAGGGTTAGCGTCAGGACAACTAGGGTTAGCGTCAGGACAACTAGGGTTAGCGTCAGGACAACTAGGGTTAGCGTCACGACAACTAGGGTTAGCGTCAGGACAACTAGGGTTAGCGTCAAGACAACTAGGGTTAGCGTCAGGACAACTAGGGTTAGCGTCACAACTAGGGTTAGCGTCAGGACAACTAGGGTTAGCGTCAGGACAACTAGGGTTAGCGTCACGACAACTAGGGTTAGCACCAGGACAACTAGGGTTAGCGTCAGGACAACTAGGGTTAGCGTCAGGACAACTAGGGTTAGCGCCAGGACAACTAGGGTTAGCGTCAGGACAACTAGGGTTAGCGTCAGGACAACTAGGGTTAGCGTCAGGACAACTAGGGTTAGCGTCAGGACAACTAGGTTTAGCGTCAGTACAACTAGGGTTAGAGTCAGGACAACTAGGGTTAGCGTCAGGACAACTATGGTTAGTGTCAGGACAACTAGGTTAGCGTCAGGACAACTAGGGTTAGCGTCAGGACAACTAGGGTTAGCGTCAGGACAACTAGGGTTAGCGTCACGACAACTAGGGTTAGCGTCAGGACAACTAGGGTTAGCGTTAGGACAACTAGGGTTTGCGTCAGGACAACTAGGGTTAGCGTCAGGACAACTAGGGTTAGCGTCACGACAACTAGGGTTAGCGTCAGGACAACTAGGGTTAGCGTCACGACAACTAGGGTTAGCGTCAGGACAACTAGGGTTAGCGTCACGACAACTAGGGTTAGCGTCAGGACAACTAGGGTTAGCGTCAGGACAACTAGGGTTAGCGTCACGACAACTAGGGTTAGCATCAGGACAACTAGGGTTAGCGTCAGGACAACTAGGGTTAGCGTCACGACAACTAGGGTTAGCGTCAGGACAACTAGGGTTAGCGTCACGACAACTAGGGTTAGCGTCAGGACAGCTAGGGTTAGCGTCAGGACAACTAGGGTTAGCGTCACGACAACTAGGGTTAGCATCAGGACAACTAGTGTTAGCGTCAGGACAACTAGGGTTAGCATCAGGACAACTAGTGTTAGAGTCAGGACAACTAGGGTTAGCGCCAGAACAACTAGGGTTAGCGCCAGGACAACTAGGGTTAGCGCCAGGACAACTAGGGTTAAAGCCAGGACAACTAGGGTTAGCGCCATTACAACTAGGGTTAGCGCCAGGACAACTAGGGTTAGCGCCAGGACAACTAGGGTTAAAGCCAGGACAACTAGGGTTAGCGCCAGGACAACTAGGGTTAGCGCCATTACAACTAGGGTTAGAGCCATTACAACTAGGGTTAGCGCCAGGACAACTAGGGTTAGCGCCAGGACAACTAGGGTTACCGCCAGGACAACTAGGGTTAGCGCCAGGACAACTAGGGTTAGCGCCAGGACAACTAGGGTTAGCGCCAGGAAAACTAGGGTTAGCGCCAGGACAACAAGGTTAGCGTCAGGACAACTAGGGTTAGCGTCACGACAACTAGGGTTAGCGTCAGGACAACTAGGGTTAGCGTCAGGACAACTAGGGTTAGCGTCACGACAACTAGGGTTAGCGCCAGGACAACTAGGGTTAGCGTCAGGACAACTTGGGTTAGCGTCAGGACAACTAGGGTTAGCGCCAGGACAACTAGGGTTAGCGTCAGGACAACTAGGGTTAGCGTCAGGACAACTAGGGTTAGCGTCAGAACAACTAGGGTTAGCGTCAGGACAACTAGGGTTAGCGTCAGGACAGCTAGGGTTAGCGTCAGGACAACTAGGGTTAGCGTCAGGACAACTAGGGTTAGCTTCAGGACAACTAGGGTTAGCGTCAGGACAACTAGGGTTAGCGTCAGGACAACTAGGGTTAGCGTCAGGACAACTAGGGTTAGCGTCAGGACAACTAGGGTTAGATTCAGGACAACTAGGGTTAGCGTCAGGACAACTAGGGTTAGCGTCAGGACAACTAGGGTTAGCGTCACGACAACTAGGGTTAGCGTCAGGACAACTAGGGTTAGCGTCATGACAACTAGGGTTAGCGTCAGGACAACTAGGGTTAGCGTCAGGACAACTAGGGTTAGCGTCAGGACAACTAGGGTTAACGTCAGTACAACTAGGGTTAGCATCAGGACAACTAGGGTTAGCGTCAGGACAACTAGGGTTAGCGTCAGGACAACTAGGGTTACCGTCAGGACAACTAGGGTTAGCGTCAGGACAACTAGGGTTGGCGTCAGGACAACTAGGGTTGGCGTCAGGACAACTAGGGTTAGCGTCAGGACAACTAGGGTTGGCGTCAGGACAACTAGGGTTGGCGTCAGGACAACTAGGGTAGGCGTCAGGACAACTAGGGTTAGCGTCAGGACAACTAGGGTTAGCGTCAGAACAACTAGGGTTAGCATCAGGACAACTAGGGTTAACGTCAGGACAACTAGGGTTAGCATCAGGACAAGTAGGGTTAGCGTCAGGACAAGTAGGGTTAGCATCAGGACAAGTAGGGTTAGCGTCAGGACAACTAGGGTTAGCGTCAGGACAAGTAGGGTTAGCGTCAGGACAACTAGGGTTAGCGTCAGGACAACTAGGGTTAGCGTCAGGACAACTAGGGTTAGCGTCAGGACAAGTAGCGTTAGCGTCAGGACAAGTAGGGTTAGCGTCAGGACAACTAGGGTTAGCGTCAGGACAACTAGGGTTAGCGTCAGGACAAGTAGGGTTAGCGTCAGGACAACTAGGGTTAGCGTCAGGACAACTACGGTTAGCGTCAGGACAAGTAGGGTTAGCGTCAGGACAACTAGGGTTAGCGTCAGGACAACTAGGGTTAGCGTCAGGACAAGTAGGGTTAGCATCAGGACAACTAGGGTTAGCGTCAGGACAACTAGGGTTAGCGTCAGGACAAGTAGGGTTAGCGTCAGGACAAGTAGGGTTAGCATCAGGACAACTAGGGTTAGCGTCAGGACAACTAGGGTTAGCGTCAGGACAACTAGGGTTAGCATCAGGACAACTAGGGTTAGCGTCAGGACAACTAGGGTTAGCGTCAGGACAACTAGGGTTAGCGTCAGGACAACTAGAGTTAGCGTCAGGACAACTAGGGTTAGCGTCAGGACAACTAGGGTTAGCGTCAGGACAACTAGGGTTAGCGTCAGGACAAGTAGGGTTAGCGTCAGGACAAGTAGGGTTAGTGTCAGGACAAGTAGGGTTAGCGTCAGGACAACTAGGGTTAGCGTCAGGACAACTAGGGTTAGCGTCAGGACAAGTAGGGTTAGCGTCAGGACGACTAGGGTTAGCGTCAGGACAACTAGGGTTAGCGTCAGGACGACTAGGGTTAGCGTCAGGACAACTAGGGTTAGCGTCAGGACAAGTAGGGTTAGCGTCAGGACAAGTAGGGTTAGCGTCAGGACAAGTAGGGTTAGCGTCAGGACAAGTAGTGTTAGCGTCAGGACAACTAGGGTTAGCGTCAGGACAACTAGGGTTAGCGTCAGGACAACTCGGGTTAGCGTCAGGACAACTAGGGTTAGCTTCAGGACAACTCGGGTTAGCGTCAGGACAACTCGGATTTGCGTCAGGACAACTCGGGTTAGCGTCAGGACAACTCGGGTTAGCGTCAGGACAACTCGGGTTAGCGACAGGACAACTCGGGTTAGCGTCAGGCCAACTAGGGTTAGCGTCAGGACAACTCGGGTTAGCGTCAGGACAACTCGGGTTAGCGTCAGGACAACTAGGGTTAGCGTCAGGACAACTCGGGTTAGCGTCAGGACAACTAGGGTTAGCGTCAGGACAACTAGGGTTAGCGTCAGGACAAGTAGGGTTAGCGTCAGGACAACTAGGGTTAGCGTCAGGACAACTAGAGTTAGCGTCAGGACAACTAGGGTTAGCGTCAGGACAACTAGGGTTAGCTTCAGGACAACTCGGGTTAGCGTCAGGACAACTCGGGTTAGCGTCAGGACAACTCGGGTTAGCGTCAGGACAATTCGGGTTAGCGTCAGGACAACTCGGGTTAGCGCCAGGACAATTCGGGTTAGCATCAGGACAACTAGGGTTAGCGTCAGGACAACTCGGGTTAGCGTCAGGACAACTCGGGTTAGCGTCAGGACATGTAGGGTTAGCGTCAGGACAAGTAGGGTTAGCGTCAGGACAAGTAGGGTTAGCGTCAGGACAACTAGGGTTAGCGTCAGGACAACTAGGGTTAGCGTCAGGACAACTAGGGTTAGCTTCAGGACAACTCGGGTTAGCGTCAGGACAACTCGGGTTAGCGTCAGGACAACTCGGGTTAGCGTCAGGAGAATTCGGGTTAGCATCAGGACAACTAGGGTTAGCGTCAGGACAACTCGGGTTAGCGTCAGGACAACTCGGGTTAGCGTCAGGACAACTAGGGTTAGCGTCAGGACAACTAGGGTTAGCGTCAGGATAAGTAGGGTTAGCGTCAGGACAACTAGGGTTAGCGTCAGGACAACTAGGGTTAGCGTCAGGACAACTTTGGTTAGCGCCAGGACAATTCGGGTTAGCGTCAGGACAACTAGGGTTAGCGTCAGGACAACTCGGGTTAGCGTCAGGACAACTCGGGTTAGTGTCAGGACATGTAGGGTTAGCGTCAGGACAAGTAGGGTTAGCGTCAGGACAAGTAGGGTTAGCGTCAGGACAACTAGGGTTAGCGTCAGGACAACTAGGGTTAGCGTCAGGACAACTAGGGTTAGCGTCAGGACAACTAGAGTTAGCGTCAGGACAACTAGGGTTAGCGTCAGGACAACTAGGGTTAGCTTCAGGACAACTCGGGTTAGCGTCAGGACAACTCGGGTTAGCGTCAGGACAACTCGGGTTAGCGTCAGGACAATTCGGGTTAGCGTCAGGACAACTCGGGTTAGCGCCAGAACAATTCGGGTTAGCGTCAGGACAACTAGGGTTAGCGTCAGGACAACTAGGGTTAGCGTCAGGACAACTCGGGTTAGCGTCAGGACAACTCGGGTTAGCGTCAGGACAACTAGGGTTAGCGTCAGGACAACTAGGGTTAGCGTCAGGATAAGTAGGGTTAGCGTCAGGACAACTAGGGTTAGCGTCAGGACAACTAGGGTTAGCGTCAGGACAACTCGGGTTAGCGTCAGGACAACTAGGGTTAGCGTCAGGACAACTCGGGTTAGCGTCAGGACAACTAGGGTTAGAGTCAGGACAACTAGGGTTAGCGTCAGGACAAGTAGGGTTAGCGTCAGGACAACTAGGGTTAGCGTCAGGACAACTCGGGTTAGCGTCAGGACAACTCGTGTTAGCGTCAGGACAACTCGGGTTAGAGTCAGGACAACTCTGGTTAGCGTCAGGACAACTAGGGTTAGCGTCAGGACAAGTAGGGTTAGCGTCAGGACAACTAGGGTTAGCATCAGGACAACTAGAGTTAGCGTCAGGACAACTAGGGTTAGCGTCAGGACAACTAGGGTTAGCTTCAGGACAACTCGGGTTAGCGTCAGGACAACTCGGGTTAGCGTCAGGACAACTCGGGTTAGCGTCAGGACAATTCGGGTTAGCGTCAGGACAACTCGGGTTAGCGCCAGGACAATTCGGGTTAGCATCAGGACAACTAGGGTTAGCGTCAGGACAACTCGGGTTAGCGTCAGGACAACTCGGGTTAGCGTCAGGATATGTAGGGTTAGCGTCAGGACAAGTAGGGTTAGCGTCAGGACAAGTAGGGTTAGCGTCAGGACAAGTAGGGTTAGCGTCAGGACAACTAGGGTTAGCGTCAGGACAACTCGGGTTAGCGTCAGGACAACTAGGGTTAGCTTCAGGACAACTCGGGTTAGCGTCAGGACAACTCGGGTTAGCGTCAGGACAACTCGGGTTAGCGTCAGGACAACTCGGGTTAGCGACAGGACAACTCGGGTTAGCGTCAGGACAACTAGGGTTAGCGTCAGGACAACTCGGGTTAGCGTCAGGACAACTCGGGTTAGCGTCAGGACAACTAGGGTTAGCGTCAGGACAACTCGGGTTAGCGTCAGGACAACTAGGGTTAGCGTCAGGACAAGTAGGGGTAGCGTCAGGACAACTAGGGTTAGCGTCAGGACAAGTAGGGGTAGCGTCAGGACAACTAGGGTTAGCGTCAGGACAACTAGAGTTAGCGTCAGGACAAATAGGGTTAGCGTCAGGACAACTAGGGTTAGCTTCAGGACAACTCGGGTTAGCGTCAGGACAACTCGGGTTAGCGTCAGGACAACTCGGGTTAGCGTCAGGACAAGTCGGGTTAGCGTCAGGACAACTAGGGTTAGCGTCAGGACAACTAGGGTTAGCGTCAGGACAAGTAGGGTTAGCGTCAGGACAACTAGGGTTAGCGTCAGGACAACTAGAGTTAGCGTCAGGACAACTAGGGTTAGCGTCAGGACAACTAGGGTTAGCTTCAGGACAACTCGGGTTAGCGTCAGGACAACTCGGGTTAGCGTCAGGACAACTCGGGTTAGCGTCAGGACAATTCGGGTTAGCGTCAGGACAACTCGGGTTAGCGCCAGGACAATTCGGGTTAGCATCAGGACAACTAGGGTTAGCGTCAGGACAACTCGGGTTAGCGTCAGGACAACTCGGGTTAGCGTCAGGACATGTAGGGTTAGCGTCAGGACAAGTAGGGTTAGCGTCAGGACAAGTAGGGTTAGCGTCAGGACAACTAGGGTTAGCGTCAGGACAACTAGGGTTAGCATCAGGACAACTAGGGTTAGCATCAGGACAACTAGGGTTAGCTTCAGGACAACTCGGGTTAGCGTCAGGACAACTCGGGTTAGCGTCAGGACAACTCGGGTTAGCGTCAGGAGAATTCGGGTTAGCGTCAGGACAACTAGGGTTAGCGTCAGGACAACTCGGGTTAGCGTCAGGACAACTCGGGTTAGCGTCAGGACAACTCGGGTTAGCGTCAGGACATGTAGGGTTAGCGTCAGGACAAGTAGGGTTAGCGTCAGGACAAGTAGGGTTAGCGTCAGGACAAGTAGGGTTAGCGTCAGGACAACTAGGGTTAGCATCAGGACAACTAGGGTTAGCGTCAGGACAACTAGGGTTAGCGTCAGGACAACTCGGGTTAGCGTCAGGACAACTAGGGTTAGCTTCAGGACAACTCGGGTTAGCATCAGGACAACTCGGGTTAGCGTCAGGACAACTCGGGTTAGCGTCAGGACAACTCGGGTTAGCGTCAGGACAACTCGGGTTAGCGACAGGACAACTCGGGTTAGCGTCAGGACAACTAGGGTTAGCGTCAGGACAACTCGGGTTAGCGTCAGGACAACTCGGGTTAGCGTCAGGACAACTAGGGTTAGCGTCAGGACAACTCGGGTTAGCGTCAGGACAACTAGGGTTAGCGTCAGGACAAGTAGGGTTAGCGTCAGGACAACTAGGGTTAGCGTCAGGACAACTAGAGTTAGCGTCAGGACAACTAGGGTTAGCGTCAGGACAACTAGGGTTAGATTCAGGACAACTCGGGTTAGCGTCAGGACAACTCGGGTTAGCGTCAGGACAACTCGGGTTAGCGTCAGGACAATTCGGGTTAGCGTCAGGACAACTCGGGTTAGCGCCAGGACAATTCGGGTTAGCGTCAGGACAACTAGGGTTAGCGTCAGGACAACTAGGGTTAGCGTCAGGACAACTCGGGTTAGCGTCAGGACAACTCGGGTTAGCGTCAGGACAACTAGGGTTAGCGTCAGGACAACTAGGGTTAGCGTCAGGATAAGTAGGGTTAGCGTCAGGACAACTAGGGTTAGCGTCAGGACAACTAGGGTTAGCATCAGGACAACTCGGGTTAGCGTCAGAACAACTCGGGTTAGCGTCAGGACAACTCGGGTTAGCGTCAGGAGAATTCGGGTTAGCGTCAGGACAACTAGGGTTAGCGTCAGGACAACTCGGGTTAGCGTCAGGATAAGTAGGGTTAGCGTCAGGACAACTAGGGTTAGCGTCAGGACAACTAGGGTTAGCGTCAGGACAACTAGGGTTAGCGTCACGACAACTAGGGTTAGCGCCAGGACAACTAGGGTTAGCGTCAGGACAACTTGGGTTAGCGTCAGGACAACTAGGGTTAGCGCCAGGACAACTAGGGTTAGCGTCAGGACAACTAGGGTTAGCGTCAGGACAACTAGGGTTAGCGTCAGAACAACTAGGGTTAGCGTCAGGACAACTAGGGTTAGCACCAGGACAACTAGGTTTAGCATCAGGACAACTAGGGTTAGAGTCAGGACAAGTAGGGTTAGCGTCAGGACAACTAGGGTTAGCGTCAGGACAACTAGGTTTAGCGTCAGGACAACTAGGGTTAGCGTCAGGACAACTAGGGTTAGCGTCAGGACAACTAGGGTTAGCGTCACGACAACTAGGGTTAGCGTCAGGACAACTAGGGTTAGCGTCAAGACAACTAGGGTTAGCGTCAGGACAACTAGGGTTAGCGTCACAACTAGGGTTAGCGTCAGGACAACTAGGGTTAGCGTCAGGACAACTAGGGTTAGCGTCACGACAACTAGGGTTAGCGCCAGGACAACTAGGGTTAGCGTCAGGACAACTAGGGTTAGCGTCAGGACAACTAGGGTTAGCGCCAGGACAACTAGGGTTAGCGTCAGGACAACTAGGGTTAGCGTCAGGACAACTAGGGTTAGCGTCAGAACAACTAGGGTTAGCGTCAGGACAACTAGGGTTAGCATCAGGACAACTAGGTTTAGCGTCAGTACAACTAGGGTTAGAGTCAGGACAACTAGGGTTAGCGTCAGGACAACTATGGTTAGTGTCAGGACAACTAGGTTAGCGTCAGGACAACTAGGGTTAGCGTCAGGACAACTAGGGTTAGCGTCAGGACAACTAGGGTTAGCGTCAGGACAACTAGGGTTAGCGTCACGACAACTAGGGTTAGCGTCAGGACAACTAGGGTTAGCGTTAGGACAACTAGGGTTTGCGTCAGGACAACTAGGGTTAGCGTCAGGACAACTAGGGTTAGCGTCACGACAACTAGGGTTAGCGTCAGGACAACTAGGGTTAGCGTCACGACAACTAGGGTTAGCGTCAGGACAACTAGGGTTAGCGTCACGACAACTAGGGTTAGCGTCAGGACAACTAGGGTTAGCGTCAGGACAACTAGGGTTAGCGTCACGACAACTAGGGTTAGCATCAGGACAACTAGGGTTAGCGTCAGGACAACTAGGGTTAGCGTCACGACAACTAGGGTTAGCGTCAGGACAACTAGGGTTAGCGTCACGACAACTAGGGTTAGCGTCAGGACAGCTAGGGTTAGCGTCAGGACAACTAGGGTTAGCGTCACGACAACTAGGGTTAGCGTCAGGACAACTAGTGTTAGCGTCAGGACAACTAGGGTTAGCATCAGGACAACTAGGGTTAGCGTCAGGACAACTCGGGATAGCGTCAGGACAACTCGGGTTAGCGTCAGGACAACTAGGGTTAGCGTCAGGACAACTCGGGTTAGCGTCAGGACAACTAGGGTTAGCGTCAGGACAAGTAGGGTTAGCGTCAGGACAACTAGGGTTAGCGTCAGGACAACTAGAGTTAGCGTCAGGACAACTAGGGTTAGCGTCAGGACAACTAGGGTTAGATTCAGGACAACTCGGGTTAGCGTCAGGACAACTCGGGTTAGCGTCAGGACAACTCGGGTTAGCGTCAGGACAATTCGGGTTAGCGTCAGGACAACTCGGGTTAGCGCCAGGACAATTCGGGTTAGCGTCAGGACAACTAGGGTTAGCGTCAGGACAACTAGGGTTAGCGTCAGGACAACTCGGGTTAGCGTCAGGACAACTCGGGTTAGCGTCAGGACAACTAGGGTTAGCGTCAGGACAACTAGGGTTAGCGTCAGGATAAGTAGGGTTAGCGTCAGGACAACTAGGGTTAGCGTCAGGACAACTAGGGTTAGCATCAGGACAACTCGGGTTAGCGTCAGAACAACTCGGGTTAGCGTCAGGACAACTCGGGTTAGCGTCAGGAGAATTCGGGTTAGCGTCAGGACAACTAGGGTTAGCGTCAGGACAACTCGGGTTAGCGTCAGGATAAGTAGGGTTAGCGTCAGGACAACTAGGGTTAGCGTCAGGACAACTAGGGTTAGCGTCAGGACAACTAGGGTTAGCGTCACGACAACTAGGGTTAGCGCCAGGACAACTAGGGTTAGCGTCAGGACAACTTGGGTTAGCGTCAGGACAACTAGGGTTAGCGCCAGGACAACTAGGGTTAGCGTCAGGACAACTAGGGTTAGCGTCAGGACAACTAGGGTTAGCGTCAGAACAACTAGGGTTAGCGTCAGGACAACTAGGGTTAGCACCAGGACAACTAGGTTTAGCATCAGGACAACTAGGGTTAGAGTCAGGACAAGTAGGGTTAGCGTCAGGACAACTAGGGTTAGCGTCAGGACAACTAGGTTTAGCGTCAGGACAACTAGGGTTAGCGTCAGGACAACTAGGGTTAGCGTCAGGACAACTAGGGTTAGCGTCACGACAACTAGGGTTAGCGTCAGGACAACTAGGGTTAGCGTCAAGACAACTAGGGTTAGCGTCAGGACAACTAGGGTTAGCGTCACAACTAGGGTTAGCGTCAGGACAACTAGGGTTAGCGTCAGGACAACTAGGGTTAGCGTCACGACAACTAGGGTTAGCGCCAGGACAACTAGGGTTAGCGTCAGGACAACTAGGGTTAGCGTCAGGACAACTAGGGTTAGCGCCAGGACAACTAGGGTTAGCGTCAGGACAACTAGGGTTAGCGTCAGGACAACTAGGGTTAGCGTCAGAACAACTAGGGTTAGCGTCAGGACAACTAGGGTTAGCATCAGGACAACTAGGTTTAGCGTCAGTACAACTAGGGTTAGAGTCAGGACAACTAGGGTTAGCGTCAGGACAACTATGGTTAGTGTCAGGACAACTAGGTTAGCGTCAGGACAACTAGGGTTAGCGTCAGGACAACTAGGGTTAGCGTCAGGACAACTAGGGTTAGCGTCAGGACAACTAGGGTTAGCGTCACGACAACTAGGGTTAGCGTCAGGACAACTAGGGTTAGCGTTAGGACAACTAGGGTTTGCGTCAGGACAACTAGGGTTAGCGTCAGG
The DNA here is from genome assembly GCF_046119375.1 of Phyllobates terribilis. Classification (NCBI taxonomy): domain Eukaryota; kingdom Metazoa; phylum Chordata; class Amphibia; order Anura; family Dendrobatidae; genus Phyllobates; species Phyllobates terribilis. Next base: position 1,993,110 of record NW_027362827.1, on the reverse strand, counting down.
ACAACTAGGGTTAGCGTCACGACAACTAGGGTTAGCGTCAGGACAACTAGGGTTAGCGTCACGACAACTAGGGTTAGCGTCAGGACAACTAGGGTTAGCGTCACGACAACTAGGGTTAGCGTCAGGACAACTAGGGTTAGCGTCAGGACAACTAGGGTTAGCGTCACGACAACTAGGGTTAGCATCAGGACAACTAGGGTTAGCGTCAGGACAACTAGGGTTAGCGTCACGACAACTAGGGTTAGCGTCAGGACAACTAGGGTTAGCGTCACGACAACTAGGGTTAGCGTCAGGACAGCTAGGGTTAGCGTCAGGACAACTAGGGTTAGCGTCACGACAACTAGGGTTAGCGTCAGGACAACTAGTGTTAGCGTCAGGACAACTAGGGTTAGCATCAGGACAACTAGTGTTAGCGTCAGGACAACTAGGGTTAGCGCAAGAACAACTAGGGTTAGCGCCAGGACAACTAGGGTTAGCGCCAGGACAACTAGGGTTAAAGCCCGGACAACTAGGGTTAGCGCCATTACAACTAGGGTTAGCGCCAGGACAACTAGGGTTAGCGCCAGGACAACTAGGGTTAAAGCCAGGACAACTAGGGTTAGCGCCAGGACAACTAGGGTTAGCGCCATTACAACTAGGGTTAGCGCCATTACAACTAGGGTTAGCGCCAGGACAACTAGGGTTAGCGCCAGGACAACTAGGGTTAGCGCCAGGACAACTAGGGTTACCGCCAGGACAACTAGGGTTAGCGCCAGGACAACTAGGGTTAGCGCCAGGACAACTAGGGTTAGCGCCAGGAAAACTAGGGTTAGCGCCAGGACAACAAGGTTAGCGTCAGGACAACTAGGGTTAGCGTCACGACAACTAGGGTTAGCGTCAGGACAACTAGGGTTAGCGTCAGGACAACTAGGGTTAGCGTCACGACAACTAGGGTTAGCGCCAGGACAACTAGGGTTAGCGTCAGGACAACTTGGGTTAGCGTCAGGACAACTAGGGTTAGCGCCAGGACAACTAGGGTTAGCGTCAGGACAACTAGGGTTAGCGTCAGGACAACTAGGGTTAGCGTCAGAACAACTAGGGTTAGCGTCAGGACAACTAGGGTTAGCGTCAGGACAGCTAGGGTTAGCGTCAGGACAACTAGGGTTAGCGTCAGGACAACTAGGGTTAGCGTCAGGACAACTAGGGTTAGCTTCAGGACAACTAGGGTTAGCGTCAGGACAACTAGGGTTAGCGTCAGGACCACTAGGGTTAGCGTCAGGACAACTAGGGTTAGCTTCAGGACAACTAGGGTTAGCGTCAGGACAACTAGGGTTAGCGTCAGGACAACTAGGGTTAGCGTCAGGACAACTAGGGTTAGCGTCACGACAACTAGGGTTAGCGTCAGGACAACTAGGGTTAGCGTCATGACAACTAGGGTTAGCGTCAGGACAACTAGGGTTAGCGTCAGGACAACTAGGGTTAGCGTCAGGACAACTAGGGTTAGCGTCAGGACAACTAGGGTTAACGTCAGTACAACTAGGGTTAGCGTCAGGACAACTAGGGTTAGCGTCAGGACAACTAGGGTTAGCGTCAGGACAACTAGGGTTACCGTCAGGACAACTAGGGTTAGCGTCAGGACAACTAGGGTTAACGTCAGTACAACTAGGGTTAGCATCAGGACAACTAAGGTTAGCGTCAGGACAACTAGGGTTAGCGTCAGGACAACTAGGGTTACCGTCAGGACAACTAGGGTTACCGTCAGTACAACTAGGGTTAGCGTCAGGACAACTAGGGTTAACGTCAGTACAACTAGGGTTAGCATCAGGACAACTAGGGTTAGCATCAGGACAACTAGGGTTAGCGTCAGGACAACTAGGGTTAACGTCAGTACAACTAGGGTTAGCATCAGGACAACTAGGGTTAGCATCAGGACAACTAGGGTTAGCGTCAGGACAACTAGGGTTAGCGTCAGGACAACTAGGGTTACCGTCAGGACAACTAGGGTTAGCGTCAGGACAACTAGGGTTAACGTCAGTACAACTAGGGTTAGCATCAGGACAACTAGGGTTAGCGTCAGGACAACTAGGGTTAGCGTCAGGACAACTAGGGTTAGCGTCAGGACAACTAGGGTTAGCGTCAGGACAGCTAGGGTTAGCGTCAGGACAACTAGGGTTAGCGTCAGGACAACTAGGGTTAGCGTCAGGACAACTAGGGTTAGCGTCAGGACAACTAGGGTTAACGTCAGTACAACTAGGGTTAGCATCAGGACAACTAGGGTTAGCGTCAGGACAACTAGGGTTGGCGTCAGGACAACTAGGGTTGGCGTCAGGACAACTAGGGTTAGCGTCAGGACAACTAGGGTTGGCGTCAGGACAACTAGGGTTGGCGTCAGGACAACTAGGGTAGGCGTCAGGACAACTAGGGTTAGCGTCAGGACAACTAGGGTTAGCGTCAGAACAACTAGGATTAGCATCAGGACAACTAGGGTTAACGTCAGGACAACTAGGGTTAGCATCAGGACAAGTAGGGTTAGCGTCAGGACAAGTAGGGTTAGCATCAGGACAAGTAGGGTTAGCGTCAGGACAAGTAGGGTTAGCGTCAGGACAACTAGGGTTAGCGTCAGGACAACTAGGGTTAGCGTCAGGACAACTAGGGTTAACGTCAGTACAACTAGAGTTAGCATCAGGACAACTAGGGTTAGCGTCAGGACAACTAGGGTTAGCGTCAGGACAACTAGGGTTACCGTCAGGACAACTAGGGTTAGCGTCAGGACAACTAGGGTTAACGTCAGTACAACTAGGGTTAGCATCAGGACAACTAAGGTTAGCGTCAGGACAACTAGGGTTAGCGTCAGGACAACTAGGGTTACCGTCAGGACAACTAGGGTTACCGTCAGTACAACTAGGGTTAGCGTCAGGACAACTAGGGTTAACATCAGTACAACTAGGGTTAGCATCAGGACAACTAGGGTTAGCATCAGGACAACTAGGGTTAGCGTCAGGACAACTAGGGTTAACGTCAGTACAACTAGGGTTAGCATCAGGACAACTAGGGTTAGCATCAGGACAACTAGGGTTAGCGTCAGGACAACTAGGGTTAGCGTCAGGACAACTAGGGTTACCGTCAGGACAACTAGGGTTAGCGTCAGGACAACTAGGGTTAACGTCAGTACAACTAGGGTTAGCATCAGGACAACTAGGGTTAGCGTCAGGACAACTAGGGTTAGCGTCAGGACAACTAGGGTTAGCGTCAGGACAACTAGGGTTAGCGTCAGGACAGCTAGGGTTAGCGTCAGGACAACTAGGGTTAGCGTCAGGACAACTAGGGTTAGCGTCAGGACAACTAGGGTTAGCGTCAGGACAACTAGGGTTAACGTCAGTACAACTAGGGTTAGCATCAGGACAACTAGGGTTAGCGTCAGGACAACTAGGGTTGGCGTCAGGACAACTAGGGTTGGCGTCAGGACAACTAGGGTTAGCGTCAGGACAACTAGGGTTGGCGTCAGGACAACTAGGGTTGGCGTCAGGACAACTAGGGTAGGCGTCAGGACAACTAGGGTTAGCGTCAGGACAACTAGGGTTAGCGTCAGAACAACTAGGGTTAGCATCAGGACAACTAGGGTTAACGTCAGGACAACTAGGGTTAGCATCAGGACAAGTAGGGTTAGCGTCAGGACAAGTAGGGTTAGCATCAGGACAAGTAGGGTTAGCGTCAGGACAAGTAGGGTTAGCGTCAGGACAACTAGGGTTAGCGTCAGGACAACTAGGGTTAGCGTCAGGACAACTAGGGTTAGCGTCAGGACAAGTAGCGTTAGCGTCAGGACAAGTAGGGTTAGCGTCAGGACAACTAGGGTTAGCGTCAGGACAACTAGGGTTAGCGTCAGGACAAGTAGGGTTAGCGTCAGGACAACTAGGGTTAGCGTCAGGACAACTACGGTTAGCGTCAGGACAAGTAGGGTTAGCGTCAGGACAACTAGGGTTAGCGTCAGGACAACTAGGGTTAGCGTCAGGACAAGTAGGGTTAGCATCAGGACAACTAGGGTTAGCGTCAGGACAACTAGGGTTAGCGTCAGGACAAGTAGGGTTAGCGTCAGGACAAGTAGGGTTAGCATCAGGACAACTAGGGTTAGCGTCAGGACAACTAGGGTTAGCGTCAGGACAACTAGGGTTAGCATCAGGACAACTAGGGTTAGCGTCAGGACAACTAGGGTTAGCGTCAGGACAACTAGGGTTAGCGTCAGGACAACTAGAGTTAGCGTCAGGACAACTAGGGTTAGCGTCAGGACAACTAGGGTTAGCGTCAGGACAACTAGGGTTAGCGTCAGGACAAGTAGGGTTAGCGTCAGGACAAGTAGGGTTAGTGTCAGGACAAGTAGGGTTAGCGTCAGGACAACTAGGTTTAGCATCAGGACAACTAGGGTTAGCGTCAGGACAAGTAGGGTTAGCGTCAGGACGACTAGGGTTAGCGTCAGGACAACTAGGGTTAGCGTCAGGACGACTAGGGTTAGCGTCAGGACAACTAGGGTTAGCGTCAGGACAACTAGGGTTAGCGTCAGGACAAGTAGGGTTAGCGTCAGGACAAGTAGGGTTAGCGTCAGGACAAGTAGGGTTAGCGTCAGGACAAGTAGTGTTAGCGTCAGGACAACTAGGGTTAGCGTCAGGACAACTAGGGTTAGCGTCAGGACAACTCGGGTTAGCGTCAGGACAACTAGGGTTAGCTTCAGGACAACTCGGGTTAGCGTCAGGACAACTCGGATTTGCGTCAGGACAACTCGGGTTAGCGTCAGGACAACTCGGGTTAGCGTCAGGACAACTAGGGTTAGCGTCAGGACAAGTAGGGTTAGCGTCAGGACAACTAGGGTTAGCGTCAGGACAACTAGAGTTAGCGTCAGGACAACTAGGGTTAGCGTCAGGACAACTAGGGTTAGCTTCAGGACAACTCGGGTTAGCGTCAGGACAACTCGGGTTAGCGTCAGGACAACTCGGGTTAGCGTCAGGACAATTCGGGTTAGCGTCAGGACAACTCGGGTTAGCGCCAGGACAATTCGGGTTAGCATCAGGACAACTAGGGTTAGCGTCAGGACAACTCGGGTTAGCGTCAGGACAACTCGGGTTAGCGTCAGGACATGTAGGGTTAGCGTCAGGACAAGTAGGGTTAGCGTCAGGACAAGTAGGGTTAGCGTCAGGACAACTAGGGTTAGCGTCAGGACAACTAGGGTTAGCGTCAGGACAACTAGGGTTAGCTTCAGGACAACTCGGGTTAGCGTCAGGACAACTCGGGTTAGCGTCAGGACAACTCGGGTTAGCGTCAGGAGAATTCGGGTTAGCATCAGGACAACTAGGGTTAGCGTCAGGACAACTCGGGTTAGCGTCAGGACAACTCGGGTTAGCGTCAGGACAACTAGGGTTAGCGTCAGGACAACTAGGGTTAGCGTCAGGATAAGTAGGGTTAGCGTCAGGACAACTAGGGTTAGCGTCAGGACAACTAGGGTTAGCGTCAGGACAACTTTGGTTAGCGCCAGGACAATTCGGGTTAGCGTCAGGACAACTAGGGTTAGCGTCAGGACAACTCGGGTTAGCGTCAGGACAACTCGGGTTAGTGTCAGGACATGTAGGGTTAGCGTCAGGACAAGTAGGGTTAGCGTCAGGACAAGTAGGGTTAGCGTCAGGACAAGTAGGGTTAGCGTCAGGACAACTAGGGTTAGCGTCAGGACAACTAGGGTTAGCGTCAGGACAACTAGGGTTAGCGTCAGGACAACTCGGGTTAGCGTCAGGACAACTAGGGTTAGCTTCAGGACAACTCGGGTTAGCGTCAGGACAACTCGGGTTAGCGTCAGGACAACTCGGGTTAGCGTCAGGACAACTCGGGTTAGCGACAGGACAACTCGGGTTAGCGTCAGGACAACTAGGGTTAGCGTCAGGACAACTCGGGTTAGCGTCAGTACAACTCGGGTTAGCGTCAGGACAACTAGGGTTAGCGTCAGGACAACTCGGGTTAGCGTCAGGACAACTAGGGTTAGCGTCAGGACAACTAGGGTTAGCGTCAGGACAAGTAGGGTTAGCGTCAGGACAACTAGGGTTAGCGTCAGGACAACTAGAGTTAGCGTCAGGACAACTAGGGTTAGCGTCAGGACAACTAGGGTTAGCTTCAGGACAACTCGGGTTAGCGTCAGGACAACTCGGGTTAGCGTCAGGACAACTCGGGTTAGCGTCAGGACAATTCGGGTTAGCGTCAGGACAACTCGGGTTAGCGCCAGGACAATTCGGGTTAGCGTCAGGACAACTAGGGTTAGCGTCAGGACAACTAGGGTTAGCGTCAGGACAACTCGGGTTAGCGTCAGGACAACTCGGGTTAGCGTCAGGACAACTAGGGTTAGCGTCAGGACAACTAGGGTTAGCGTCAGGATAAGTAGGGTTAGCGTCAGGACAACTAGGGTTAGCGTCAGGACAACTAGGGTTAGCGTCAGGACAACTCGGGTTAGCGTCAGGACAACTAGGGTTAGCGTCAGGACAACTCCGGTTAGCGTCAGGACAACTAGGGTTAGAGTCAGGACAACTAGGGTTAGCGTCAGGACAAGTAGGGTTAGCGTCAGGACAACTAGGGTTAGCGTCAGGACAACTCGGGTTAGCGTCAGGACAACTCGTGTTAGCGTCAGGACAACTCGGGTTAGAGTCAGGACAACTCTGGTTAGCGTCAGGACAACTAGGGTTAGCGTCAGGACAAGTAGGGTTAGCGTCAGGACAACTAGGGTTAGCATCAGGACAACTAGAGTTAGCGTCAGGACAACTAGGGTTAGCGTCAGGACAACTAGGGTTAGCTTCAGGACAACTCGGGTTAGCGTCAGGACAACTCGGGTTAGCGTCAGGACAACTCGGGTTAGCGTCAGGACAAGTAGGGTTAGCGTCAGGACAAGTAGGGTTAGCGTCAGGACAAGTAGGGTTAGCGTCAGGACAACTAGGGTTAGCGTCAGGACAACTAGGGTTAGCGTCAGGACAACTCGGGTTAGCGTCAGGACAACTAGGGTTAGCTTCAGGACAACTCGGGTTAGCGTCAGGACAACTCGGGTTAGCGTCAGGACAACTCGGGTTAGCGTCAGGACAACTCGGGTTAGCGACAGGACAACTCGGGTTAGCGTCAGGACAACTAGGGTTAGCGTCAGGACAACTCGGGTTAGCGTCAGGACAACTCGGGTTAGCGTCAGGACAACTAGGGTTAGCGTCAGGACAACTCGGGTTAGCGTCAGGACAACTAGGGTTAGCGTCAGGACAACTAAGGTTAGCGTCAGGACAAGTAGGGGTAGCGTCAGGACAACTAGGGTTAGCGTCAGGACAACTAGAGTTAGCGTCAGGACAAATAGGGTTAGCGTCAGGACAACTAGGGTTAGCTTCAGGACAACTCGGGTTAGCGTCAGGACAACTCGGGTTAGCGTCAGGACAACTCGGGTTAGCGTCAGGACAAGTCGGGTTAGCGTCAGGACAACTAGGGTTAGCGTCAGGACAACTAGGGTTAGCGTCAGGACAAGTAGGGTTAGCGTCAGGACAACTAGGGTTAGCGTCAGGACAACTAGAGTTAGCGTCAGGACAACTAGGGTTAGCGTCAGGACAACTAGGGTTAGCTTCAGGACAACTCGGGTTAGCGTCAGGACAACTCGGGTTAGCGTCAGGACAACTCGGGTTAGCGTCAGGACAATTCGGGTTAGCGTCAGGACAACTCGGGTTAGCGCCAGGACAATTCGGGTTAGCATCAGGACAACTAGGGTTAGCGTCAGGACAACTCGGGTTAGCGTCAGGACAACTCGGGTTAGCGTCAGGACATGTAGGGTTAGCGTCAGGACAAGTAGGGTTAGCATCAGGACAAGTAGGGTTAGCGTCAGGACAACTAGGGTTAGCGTCAGGACAACTAGGGTTACCGTCAGGACAACTAGGGTTAGCGTCAGGACAACTAGGGTTAACGTCAGTACAACTAGGGTTAGCATCAGGACAACTAGGGTTAGCGTCAGGACAACTAGGGTTAGCGTCAGGACAACTAGGGTTACCGTCAGGACAACTAGGGTTAGCGTCAGGACAACTAGGGTTAACGTCAGTACAACTAGGGTTAGCATCAGGACAACTAGGGTTAGCATCAGGACAACTAGGGTTAGCGTCAGGACAACTAGGGTTAGCGTCAGGACAACTAGGGTTAGCGTCAGGACAGCTAGGGTTAGCGTCAGGACAACTAGGGTTAGCGTCAGGACAACTAGGGTTAGCGTCAGGACAACTAGGGTTAGCTTCAGGACAACTAGGGTTAGCGTCAGGACAACTAGGGTTAGCGTCAGGACAACTAGGGTTAGCATCAGGACAACTAGGGTTAGCGTCAGGACAACTAGGGTTAGCTTCAGGACAACTAGGGTTAGCGTCAGGACAACTAGGGTTAGCGTCAGGACAACTAGGGTTAGTGTCAGGACAACTAGGGTTAGCGTCACGACAACTAGGGTTAGCGTCAGGACAACTAGGGTTAGCGTCATGACAACTAGGGTTAGCGTCAGGACAACTAGGGTTAGCGTCAGGACAACTAGGGTTAGCGTCAGGACAACTAGGGTTAGCGTCAGGACAACTAGGGTTAACGTCAGTACAACTAGGGTTAGCATCAGGACAACTAGGGTTAGCGTCAGGACAACTAGGGTTAGCGTCAGGACAACTAGGGTTACCGTCAGGACAACTAGGGTTAGCGTCAGGACAACTAGGGTTAACGTCAGTACAACTAGGGTTAGCATCAGGACAACTAAGGTTAGCGTCAGGACAACTAGGGTTAGCGTCAGGACAACTAGGGTTACCGTCAGGACAACTAGGGTTACCGTCAGTACAACTAGGGTTAGCGTCAGGACAACTAGGGTTAACGTCAGTACAACTAGGGTTAGCATCAGGACAACTAGGGTTAGCATCAGGACAACTAGGGTTAGCGTCAGGACAACTAGGGTTAACGTCAGTACAACTAGGGTTAGCATCAGGACAACTAGGGTTAGCATCAGGACAACTAGGGTTAGCGTCAGGACAACTAGGGTTAGCGTCAGGACAACTAGGGTTACCGTCAGGACAACTAGGGTTAGCGTCAGGACAACTAGGGTTAACGTCAGTACAACTAGGGTTAGCATCAGGACAACTAGGGTTAGCGTCAGGACAACTAGGGTTAGCGTCAGGACAACTAGGGTTAGCGTCAGGACAACTAGGGTTAGCGTCAGGACAGCTAGGGTTAGCGTCAGGACAACTAGGGTTAGCGTCAGGACAACTAATTGTTAGCGTCAGGACAACTAGGGTTAGCGTCAGGACAACTAGGGTTAACGTCAGTACAACTAGGGTTAGCATCAGGACAACTAGGGTTAGCGTCAGGACAACTAGGGTTAGCGTCAGGACAACTAGGGTTAGCATCAGGACAACTAGGGTTAGCGTCAGGACAACTAGGGTTAGCGTCAGGACAACTAGGGTTAGCTTCAGGACAACTAGGGTTAGCGTCAGGACAACTAGGGTTAGCGTCAGGACAACTAGGGTTAGCGTCAGGACAACTAGGGTTAGCGTCAGGACAACTAGGGTTAGCTTCAGGACAACTAGGGTTAGCGTCAGGACAACTAGGGTTAGCGTCAGGAGAACTAGGGTTAGCGTCAGGACAACTAGGGTTAGCGTCACGACAACTAGGGTTAGCGTCAGGACAACTAGGGTTTACGTCAGGACAACTAGGGTTAGCGTCAGGACAACTAGGGTTAGCGTCAGGACAACTAGGGTTAGCGTCAGGACAACTAGGGTTAACGTCAGTACAACTAGGGTTAGCATCAGGACAACTAGGGTTAGCGTCAGGACAACTAGGGTTAGCGTCAGGACAACTAGGGTTACCGTCAGGACAACTAGGGTTAGCGTCAGGACAACTAGGGTTAGCGTCAGGACAGCTAGGGTTAGCGTCAGGACAACTAGGGTTAGCGTCAGGACAACTAGGGTTAGCTTCAGGACAACTAGGGTTAGCGTCAGGACAACTAGGGTTAGCGTCAGGACAACTAGGGTTAGCGTCAGGACAACTAGGGTTAGCGTCAGGACAGCTAGGGTTAGCGTCAGGACAACTAGGGTTAGCGTCAGGACAATGAGGGTTAGCATCAGGACAACTAGGGTTAGCTTCAGGACAACTAGGGTTAGCGTCAGGACAACTAGGGTTAGCGTCAGGACAACTAGGGTTAGCGTCACGACAACTAGGGTTAGCGTCAGGACAACTAGGGTTAGCGTCACGACAACTAGGGTTAGCGTCACGACAACTAGGGTTAGCGTCAGGACAACTAGGGTTAGCTTCAGGACAACTAGGGTTAGCATCAGGACAACTAGGGTTACCGTCAGGACAACTAGGGTTAGCGTCAGGACAACTAGGGTTAGCGTCAGGACAACTAGGGTTAGCGTCAGGACAACTAGGGTTAGCTTCAGGACAACTAGGGTTAGCGTCAGGACAGCTAGGGTTAGCGTCAGGACAACTAGGGTTAGCATCAGGACAACTAGGGTTAGCGTCAGGACAACTAGGGTTAGCGTCAGGACAACTAGGGTTAGCGTCAGGACAACTAGGGTTAGCGTCACGACAACTAGGGTTAGCGTCAGGACAACTAGGGTTAGCGTCATGACAACTAGGGTTAGCGTCACGACAACTAGGGTTAGCGTCAGGACAACTAGGGTTAGCGTCAGGACAACTAGGGTTAGCGTCAGGACAACTAGGGTTAGCGTCAGGACAACTAGGGTTAACGTCAGTACAACTAGGGTTAGCATCAGGACAACTAGGGTTAGCGTCAGGACAACTAGGGTTAGCGTCAGGACAACTAGGGTTACCGTCAGGACAACTAGGGTTAGCGTCAGGACAACTAGGGTTAACGTCAGTACAACTAGGGTTAGCATCAGGACAACTAAGGTTAGCGTCAGGACAACTAGGGTTAGCGTCAGGACAACTAGGGTTACCGTCAGGACAACTAGGGTTACCGTCAGGACAACTAGGGTTAGCGTCAGGACAACTAGGGTTAACGTCAGTACAACTAGGGTTAGCATCAGGACAACTAGGGTTAGCATCAGGACAACTAGGGTTAGCGTCAGGACAACTAGGGTTAATGTCAGTACAACTAGGGTTAGCATCAGGACAACTAGGGTTAGCATCAGGACAACTAGGGTTAGCGTCAGGACAACTAGGGTTAGCGTCAGGACAACTAGGGTTACCGTCAGGACAACTAGGGTTAGCGTCAGGACAACTAGGGTTAACGTCAGTACAACTAGGGTTAGCATCAGGACAACTAGGGTTAGCGTCAGAACAGCTAGGGTTAGCGTCAGGACAACTAGGGTTAGCGTCAGGACAGCTAGGGTTAGCGTCAGGACAACTAGGGTTAGCGTCAGGACATGTAGGGTTAGCGTCAGGACAACTTAGGTTAGCGTCAGGACAACTAGGGTTAGCGTTAGGACAACTAGGGTTAGCGTCAGGACAACTAGGGTTAGCGTCAGTACAACTAGGGTTAGCGTCAGGACAACTAGGGTTAGCGTCAGGACAACTAGGGTTAGCGTCAGGACAACTAGGGTTAGCGTCAGGACAACTAGAGTTAGCGTCAGGACAAAAAGGGTTAGCGTCAGGACAACTAGGGTTAGTGTCAGGACAAGTAGGGTTAGCGTCAGGACAAGTAGGGTTAGCGTCAGGACAACTAGAGTTAGCATCAGGACAACTAGGGTTAGCGTCAGGACAACTAGGGTTAGCGTCAGGACAACTAGGGTTAGCGTCAGGACAACTAGGGTTAGCGTTAGGACAACTAGGGTTAGCGTCAGGAAAAGTAGGGTTAGCGTCAGGACAACTAGGGTTAGCGTGAGGACAACTAGGATTAGCATCAGGACAACTAGGGTTAGCGTCAGGACAAGTAGGGTTAGCGTCAGGACAACTAGGGTTGGCGTCAGGAAAACTAGGGTTAGCAACAGGACAAGTAGAGTTAGCGTCAGGACAACTAGGGTTAGCGTCAGGACAACTAGGGTTAGCGTCAGGACAACTAGGGTTAGCGTCAGGGCAACTAGGGTTAGCGTCAGTACAAGTAGGGTTAGCGTCAGGACAACTAGGGTTAGCGTCAGGACAACTAGGGTTAGCGTCAGGACAACTAGCGTTAGCGTCAGGACAAGTAGGGATAGCGTCAGGACAACTAGGGTTAGCGTCAGGACAAGTAGGGTTAGCGTCAGGACAACTGGGGTTAGCGTCAGGACAACTAGGGTTAGCGTCAGGACAAGTAGGGTTAGCGTCAGGACAACTAGGGTTAGCGTCAGGACAACTAGGGTTAGCGTCAGGACAAGTAGGTTTAGCGTCAGGACAACTAGGGTTAGCGTCAGGACAACTAGGGTTAGGGTCAGGACAACTAGGGTTAGCGTCAGGACAAGTAGGGTTAGCTTCAGGACAACTAGGGTTAGCGTCAGGACAACTAGGGTTAGCGTCAGGACAAGTAGGGTTAGCGTCAGGACAACTAGGATTAGCGTCAGGACAACTAGGGTTAGCGTCAGGACAAGTAGGGTTAGCGTCAGGACAAGTAGGGTTAGCGTCAGGACAAGTAGGGTTAGCGTCAGGACAAGTAGGGTTAGCGTCAGGACAAGTAGTGTTAGCGTCAGGACAACTAGGTTTAGCGTCAGGACAACTAGGGTTAGCGTAAGGACAACTAGGGTTAGCGTCAGGACAACTAGGGTTAACGTCAGGACAACTAGGATTAGCGTCAGGACCACTAGGGTTAGGGTCAGGACAAATAGGGTTAGCGTCAGGACAACTAGGCTTAGCGTCAGGACAACTAGGGTTAGCGTCAGGACAACTAGGGTTAGCGTCAGGACAAGTAGGGTTAGCGTCAGGACAAGTAGGGTTAGCGACAGGACAACTAGGGTTAGCATCAGGACAACTAGGGTTGGCGTCACGACAAGTAGGGTTGGCATCAGGACAACTAGGGTTAGCGTCAGGACAAGTAGGGTTAGCGTCAGGACAAGTAGGGTTAGCGTCAGGACAACTAGGGTTAGCGTCAGGACAACTCGGGTTAGCGTCAGGACAACTAGGGTTAGCGTCAGGACAACTAGGGTTAGCGTCACGACAACTAGGGTTAGCGTCACGACAACTAGGGTTAGCGTCACGACAACTAGGGTTAGCGTTAGGACAACTAGGGTTAGCGTCAGGACAACTAGGGTTAGCGTCAGGACAACTAGGGTTAGCGTCAGGACAACTAGGGTTAACGTCAGTACAACTAGGGTTAGCATCAGGACAACTAGGGTTAGCGTCAGGACAACTAGGGTTAGCGTCAGGACAACTAGGGTTAGCATCAGGACAACTAGGGTTAGCGTCAGGACAACTAGGGTTACCGTCAGGACAACTAGGGTTACCGTCAGGACAACTAGGGTTAGCGTCAGGACAACTAGGGTTAACGTCAGTACGACTAGGGTTAGCATCAGGACAACTAGGGTTAGCATCAGGACAACTAGGGTTAGCGTCAGGACAACTAGGGTTAACGTCAGTACAACTAGGGTTAGCATCAGGACAACTAGGGTTAACATCAGGACAACTAGGGTTAGCCTCAGGACAACTAGGGTTAGCGTCAGGACAACTAGGGTTACCGTCAGGACAACTAGGGTTAGCGTCAGGACAACTAGGGTTAACGTCAGTACAACTAGGGTTAGCATCAGGACAACTAGGGTTAGCGTCAAGACAACTAGGGTTAGCGTCAGGACAACTAGGGTTACCGTCAGGACAACTAGGGTTAGCGTCAGGACAACTAGGGTTAGCGTCAGGACAGCTAGGGTTAGCGTCAGGACAACTAGGGTTGGCGTCAGGACAACTAGGGTTAGCGTCAGGACAACTAGGGTTAGCTTCAGGACAACTAGGGTTAGCGTCAGGACAACTAGGGTTAGCGTCAGGACAACTAGGGTTAGCGTCAGGACAGCTAGGGTTAGCGTCAGGACAACTAGGGTTAGCATCAGGACAACTAGGGTTAGCGTCAGGACAACTAGGGTTAGCTTCAGGACAACTAGGGTTAGCGTCAGGACAACTAGGGTTAGCGTCAGGACAACTAGGGTTAGCGTCACGACAACTAGGGTTAGCGTCACGACAACTAGGGTTAGCGTCACGACAACTAGGGTTAGCGTTAGGACAACTAGGGTTAGCGTCAGGACAACTAGGGTTAGCGTCAGGACAACTAGGGTTAGCGTCAGGACAACTAGGGTTAACGTCAGTACAACTAGGGTTAGCATCAGGACAACTAGGGTTAGCGTCAGGACAACTAGGGTTAGCATCAGGACAACTAGGGTTAGCGTCAGGACAACTAGCGTTAGCATCAGGACAACTAGGGTTAACGTCAGTACAACTAGGGTTAGCATCAGGACAACTAGGGTTAGCGTCAGGACAACTAGGGTTAGCGTCAGGACAACTAGGGTTACCGTCAGGACAACTAGGGTTAGCGTCAGGACAACTAGGGTTAACGTCAGTACAACTAGGGTTAGCATCAGGACAACTAGGGTTAGCATCAGGACAACTAGGGTTAGCGTCAGGACAACTAGGGTTACCGTCAGGACAACTAGGGTTACCGTCAGGACAACTAGGGTTAGCGTCAGGACAACTAGGGTTAACGTCAGTACAACTAGGGTTAGCATCAGGACAACTAGGGTTAGCATCAGGACAACTAGGGTTAGCGTCAGGACAACTAGGGTTAGCGTCAGGACAACTAGGGTTACCGTCAGGACAACTAGGGTTAGCGTCAGGACAACTAGGGTTAACGTCAGTACAACTAGGGTTAGCATCAGGACAACTAGGGTTAGCGTGAGGGCAACTAGGGTTAGCATCAGGACAACTAGGGTTACCGTCAGGACAACTAGGGTTAGCGTCAGGACAACTAGGGTTAGCGTCAGGACAACTAGGGTTAGCGTCAGGACAACTAGGGTTAGCTTCAGGACAACTAGGGTTAGCGTCAGGACAACTAGGGTTAGCGTCAGGACAACTAGGGTTAGCGTCAGGACAACTAGGGTTAGCGTCAGGACAACTAGGGTTAGCGTCAGGACAACTAGGGTTAGCGTCAGGACAACTAGGGTTAGCTTCAGGACAGCTAGGGTTAGCGTCAGGACAACTAGGGTTAGCGTCAGGACAACTAGGTTTAGCGTCAGGACAACTAGGGTTAGCTTCAGGACAACTAGGGTTAGCGTCAGGACAACTAGGGTTAGCGTCAGGACAACTAGGGTTAGCGTCACGACAACTAGGGTTAGCGTCAGGACAACTAGGGTTAGCGTCATTACAACTAGGGTTAGCGTCACGACAACTAGGGTTAGCGTCCAGACAACTAGGGTTAGCGTCAGGACAACTAGGGTTAGCGTCATGACAACTAGGGTTAACGTCAGTACAACTAGGGTTAGCATCAGGACAACTAGGGTTAGCGTCAGGACAACTAGGGTTAGCGTCAGGACAACTAGGGTTACCGTCAGGACAACTAGGGTTAGCGTCAGGACAACTAGGGTTAACGTCAGTACAACTAGGGTTAGCATCAGGACAACTAAGGTTAGCATCAGGACAACTAGGGTTAGCGTCAGGACAACTAGGGTTACCGTCAGGACAACTAGGGTTACCGTCAGGACAACTAGGGTTAGCGTCAGGACAACTAGGGTTAACGTCAGTACAACTAGGGTTAGCATCAGGACAACTAGGGTTAGCATCAGGACAACTAGGGTTAGCGTCAGGACAACTAGGGTTAACGTCAGTACAACTAGGGTTAGCATCAGGACAACTAGGGTTAGCGTCAGGACAACTAGGGTTAGCGTCAGGACAACTAGGGTTACCGTCAGGACAACTAGGGTTAGCGTCAGGACAACTAGGGTTAACGTCAGTACAACTAGGGTTAGCATCAGGACAACTAGGGTTAGCGTCAGGACAACTAGGGTTAGCGTCAGGACAACTAGGGTTAGCGTCAGGACAACTAGGGTTAGCGTCAGGACAGCTAGGGTTAGCGTCAGGACAACTAGGGTTAGCGTCAGGACAACTAGGGTTAGCGTCAGGACAACTAGGGTTAACGTCAGTACAACTAGGGTTAGCATCAGGACAACTAGGGTTAGCGTCAGGACAACTAGGGTTAGCGTCAGGACAACTAGGGTTAGCATCAGGACAACTAGGGTTAGCGTCAGGACAACTAGGGTTAGCATCAGGACAACTAGGGTTAACGTCAGTACAACTAGGGTTAGCATCAGGACAACTAGGGTTAGCGTCAGGACAACTAGGGTTAGCGTCAGGACAACTAGGGTTACCGTCAGGACAACTAGGGTTAGCGTCAGGATAACTAGGGTTAACGTCAGTACAACTAGGGTTAGCATCAGGACAACTAGGGTTAGCGTCAGGACAACTAGGGTTAGCGTCAGGACAACTAGGGTTACCGTCAGGACAACTAGGGTTACCGTCAGGACAACTAGGGTTAGCATCAGGACAACTAGGGTTAACGTCAGTACAACTAGGGTTAGCATCAGGACAACTAGGGTTAGCATCAGGACAACTAGGGTTAGCGTCAGGACAACTAGGGTTAGCGTCAGGACAACTAGGGTTACCGTCAGGACAACCAGGGTTAGCGTCAGGACAACTAGGGTTAACGTCAGTACAACTAGGGTTAGCATCAGGACAACTAGGGTTAGCGTCAGGACAACTAGGGTTAGCGTCAGGACAACTAGGGTTACCGTCAGGACAACTAGGGTTAGCGTCAGGACAACTAGGGTTAGCGTCAGGACAGCTAGGGTTAGCGTCAGGACAACTAGGGTTAGCGTCAGGACAACTAGGGTTAGCGTCAGGACAACTAGGGTTAGCTTCAGGACAACTAGGGTTAGCGTCAGGACAACTAGGGTTAGCGTCAGGACAACTAGGGTTAGCGTCAGGACAACTAGGGTTAGCTTCAGGACAACTAGGGTTAGCGTCAGGACAACTAGGGTTAGCGTCAGGACAACTAGGGTTAGCGTCAGGACAACTAGGGTTAGCGTCACGACAACTAGGGTTAGCGTCACGACAACTAGGGTTAGCGTCAGGGCAACTAGGGTTTACGTCAGGACAACTAGGGTTAGCGTCAGGACAACTAGGGTTAGCGTCAGGACAACTAGGGTTAACGTCAGTACAACTAGGGTTAGCATCAGGACAACTAGGGTTAGCGTCAGGACAACTAGGGTTAGCGTCAGGACAACTAGGGTTACCGTCAGGACAACTAGGGTTAGCGTCAGGACAACTAGGGTTAACGTCAGTACAACTAGGGTTAGCATCAGGACAACTAGGGTTAGCGTCAGGACAACTAGGGTTAGCGTCAGGACAACTAGGGTTACCGTCAGGACAACTAGGGTTACCGTCAGGACAACTAGGGTTAGCGTCAGGACAACTAGGGTTAGTGTCAGGACGACTAGGGTTAGCGTCAGGACAACTAGGGTTAGCGTCAGGACAACTAGGGTTAGCGTCAGGACAACTAGGGTTAGCGTCAAGACAAGTAGGGTTAGCGTCAGGACAAGTAGGGTTAGCGTCAGGACAACTAGGGTTAGCGTCAGGACAACTAGGGTTAGCATCAGGGCAAGTAGTGTTAGCGTCAGGACAACTAGGGTTAGCGTCAGGACAACTAGGGTTAGCGTCAGGACAACTAGGGATAGCGTCAGTACAACTAGGGTTAGCGTCAGGACAACTAGGGTTAGCGTCAGGACAACTAGAGTTAGCGTCAGGACAACTAGGGTTAGCGTCAGGACAACTAGGGTTAGCGTCAGGACAACTAGGGTTAGCGTCAGGACAAGTAGGGTTAGCATCAGGACAAGTAGGGTTAGCGTCAGGACAAGTAGGGTTAGCGTCAGGACAAGTAGGGTTAGCGTCAGGACAACTAGGGTTAGCGTCAGGACGACTAGGGTTAGCGTCAGGACGACTAGGGTTAGCGTCAGGACAACTAGGGTTAGCGTCAGGACAACTAGGGTTAGCGTCAGGACAACTAGGGTTAGCTTCAGGACAACTAGGGTTAGCGTCAGGACAACTAGGGTTAGCGTCAGGACAACTAGGGTTAGCGTCAGGACAACTAGGGTTAGCTTCAGGACAACTAGGGTTAGCGTCAGGACAACTAGGGTTAGCGTCAGGACAACTAGGGTTAGCGTCAGGACAACTAGGGTTAGCGTCACGACAACTAGGGTTAGCGTCACGACAACTAGGGTTAGCGTCAGGGCAACTAGGGTTTACGTCAGGACAACTAGGGTTAGCGTCAGGACAACTAGGGTTAGCGTCAGGACAACTAGGGTTAACGTCAGTACAACTAGGGTTAGCATCAGGACAACTAGGGTTAGCGTCAGGACAACTAGGGTTAGCGTCAGGACAACTAGGGTTACCGTCAGGACAACTAGGGTTAGCGTCAGGACAACTAGGGTTAACGTCAGTACAACTAGGGTTAGCATCAGGACAACTAGGGTTAGCGTCAGGACAACTAGGGTTACCGTCAGGACAACTAGGGTTACCGTCAGGACAACTAGGGTTAGCGTCAGGACAACTAGGGTTAGTGTCAGGACGACTAGGGTTAGCGTCAGGACAACTAGGGTTAGCGTCAGGACAACTAGGGTTAGCGTCAGGACAACTAGGGTTAGCGTCAAGACAAGTAGGGTTAGCGTCAGGACAAGTAGGGTTAGCGTCAGGACAACTAGGGTTAGCGTCAGGACAACTAGGGTTAGCATCAGGGCAAGTAGTGTTAGCGTCAGGACAACTAGGGTTAGCGTCAGGACAACTAGGGTTAGCGTCAGGACAACTAGGGATAGCGTCAGTACAACTAGGGTTAGCGTCAGGACAACTAGGGTTAGCGTCAGGACAACTAGAGTTAGCGTCAGGACAACTAGGGTTAGCGTCAGGACAACTAGGGTTAGCGTCAGGACAACTAGGGTTAGCGTCAGGACAAGTAGGGTTAGCATCAGGACAAGTAGGGTTAGCGTCAGGACAAGTAGGGTTAGCGTCAGGACAAGTAGGGTTAGCGTCAGGACAACTAGGGTTAGCGTCAGGACGACTAGGGTTAGCGTCAGGACGACTAGGGTTAGCGTCAGGACAACTAGGGTTAGCGTCAGGACAACTAGGGTTAGTGTCAGGACGACTAGGGTTAGCGTCAGGACAACTAGGGTTAGCGTCAGGACAACTAGGGTTAGCGTCAGGACAACTAGGGTTAGCGTCAAGACAAGTAGGGTTAGCGTCAGGACAAGTAGGGTTAGCGTCAGGACAACTAGGGTTAGAGTCAGGACAACTAGGGTTAGCATCAGGGCAAGTAGTGTTAGCGTCAGGACAACTAGGGTTAGCGTCAGGACAACTAGGGTTAGCGTCAGGACAACTAGGGATAGCGTCAGTACAACTAGGGTTAGCGTCAGGACAACTAGGGTTAGCGTCAGGACAACTAGGGTTAGCGTCAGGACAACTAGGGTTAGCGTCAGGACAACTAGAGTTAGCGTCAGGACAACTAGGGTTAGCGTCAGGACAAGTAGGGTTAGCGTCAGGACAAGTAGGGTTAGCGTCAGGACAAGTAGGGTTCGCGTCAGGACAAGGAGGGTTCGCGTCAGGACAAGTAGGGTTCGCGTCAGGACAACTAGGGTTAGCGTCAGGATGACTATGGTTAGCGTCAGGACGACTAGGGTTAGCGTCAGGACAACTAGGGTTAGCGTCAGGACAACTAGGGTTAGCGTCAGGACAACTAGGTTTAGCGTCAGGACAACTAGGGTTAGCGTCAGGACAAGTAGGGTTAGCGTCAGGACAAGTAGGGTTAGCGTCAGGACAAGTAGGGTTAGCGTCAGGACAACTAGTGTTAGCGTCAGGACAACTAGGGTTAGCGTCAGGACAACTAGGGTTAGCATCAGGACAACTAGGGTTAGCGTCAGGACAACTAGGGTTAGCGTCAGGACAAGTAGGGTTAGCGTCAGGACAACTAGGGTTAGCGTCAGGACAAGTAGGGTTAGCGTCAGGACAACTAGGGTTAGCGTCAGGACAACTAGGGTTAGCGTCAGTACAACTAGGGTTAGCGTCAGGACAAGTAGGGTTAGCGTCAGGACAACTAGGGATAGCGTCAGGACAACTAGGGTTAACGTCAGGACAAGTAGGGTTAGCGTCAGGACAAGTAGGGTTAGCGTCAGGACAACTAGGTTTAGCATCAGGACGACTAGGGTTAGCGTCAGGACAACTAGGGTTAGCGTCAGGACAACTAGGGTTAGCATCAAGACAAGTAGGGTTAGCGTCAGGACAAGTAAGGTTAGCGTCAGGACAACTAGGGTTAGCGTCAGGACAAGTAGTGTTAGCGTCAGGACAACTAGGGTTAGCGTCAGGACAACTAGGGTTAGCGTCAGGACAACTAGGGTTAGCGTCAGGACAACTAGGGTTAGCGTCACGACAACTAGGGTTAGCATCAGGACAACTAGGGTTAGCGTCAGGACAACTAGGGTTAGCGTCACGACAACTAGGGTTAGCGTCACGACAACTAGGGTTAGCGTCAGGGCAACTAGGGTTTACGTCAGGACAACTAGGGTTAGCGTCAGGACAACTAGGGTTAGCGTCAGGACAACTAGGGTTAGCGTCACGACAACTAGCGTTAGCGTCAGGACAACTAGGGTTAGCGTCACGACAACTAGGGTTAGCGTCACGACAACTAGGGTTAGCGTCAGGGCAACTAGGGTTTACGTCAGGACAACTAGGGTTAGCGTCAGGACAACTAGGGTTAGCGTCAGGACAGCTAGGGTTAGCGTCAGGACAACTAGGGTTAGCGTCAGGACAACTAGGGTTAGCTTCAGGACAACTAGGGTTAGCGTCAGGACAACTAGGGTTAGCGTCACGACAACTAGGGTTAGCGTCAGGGCAACTATTGTTTACGTCAGGACAACTAGGGTTAGCGTCAGGACAACTAGGGTTAGCGTCAGGACAACTAGGGTTAACGTCAGTACAACTAGGGTTAGCATCAGGACAACTAGGGTTAGCGTCAGGACAACTAGGGTTAGCGTCAGGACAACTAGGGTTACCGTCAGGACAACTAGGGTTAGCGTCAGGACAACTAGGGTTAACGTCAGTACAACTAGGGTTAGCATCAGGACAACTAGGGTTAGCGTCAGGACAACTAGGGTTAGCGTCAGGACAACTAGGGTTACCGTCAGGACAACTAGGGTTACCGTCAGGACAACTAGGGTTAGCGTCAGGACAACTAGGGTTAGCGTCAGGACAACTAGGTTTAGTGTCAGGATGACTAGGGTTAGCGTCAGGACAACTAGGGTTAGCGTCAGGACAACTAGGGTTAGCGTCAAGACAAGTAGGGTTAGCGTCAGGACAAGTAGGGTTAGCGTCAGGACAACTAGGGTTAGCGTCAGGACAACTAGGGTTAGCATCAGGGCAAGTAGTGTTAGCGTCAGGACAACTAGGGTTAGCGTCAGGACAACTAGGGTTAGCGTCAGGACAACTAGGGATAGCGTCAGTACAACTAGGGTTAGCGTCAGGACAACTAGGGTTAGCGTCAGGACAACTAGAGTTAGCGTCAGGACAACTAGGGTTAGCGTCAGGACAACTAGGGTTAGCGTCAGGACAACTAGGGTTAGCGTCAGGACAAGTAGGGTTAGCATCAGGACAAGTAGGGTTAGCGTCAGGACAAGTAGGGTTAGCGTCAGGACAAGTAGGGTTAGCGTCAGGACAACTAGGGTTAGCGTCAGGACGACTAGGGTTAGCGTCAGGACGACTAGGGTTAGCGTCAGGACAACTAGGGTTAGCGTCAGGACAACTAGGGTTAGTGTCAGGACGACTAGGGTTAGCATCAGGACAACTAGGGTTAGCGTCAGGACAACTAGGGTTAGCGTCAGGACAACTAGGGTTAGCGTCAAGACAAGTAGGGTTAGCGTCAGGACAAGTAGGGTTAGCGTCAGGACAACTAGGGTTAGAGTCAGGACAACTAGGGTTAGCATCAGGGCAAGTAGTGTTAGCGTCAGGACAACTAAGGTTAGCGTCAGGACAACTAGGGTTAGCGTCAGGACAACTAGGGATAGCGTCAGTACAACTAGGGTTAGCGTCAGGACAACTAGGGTTAGCGTCAGGACAACTAGGGTTAGCGTCAGGACAACTAGGGTTAGCGTCAGGACAACTAGAGTTAGCGTCAGGACAACTAGGGTTAGCGTCAGGACAAGTAGGGTTAGCGTCAGGACAAGTAGGGTTAGCGTCAGGACAAGTAGGGTTCGCGTCAGGACAAGGAGGGTTCGCGTCAGGACATGTAGGGTTCGCGTCAGGACAACTAGGGTTAGCGTCAGGATGACTATGGTTAGCGTCAGGACGACTAGGGTTAGCGTCAGGACAACTAGGGTTAGCGTCAGGACAACTAGGTTTAGCGTCAGGACAACTAGGGTTAGCGTCAGGACAACTAGGGTTAGCGTCAGGACAAGTAGGGTTAGCGTCAGGACAACTAGTGTTAGCGTCAGGACAACTAGGGTTAGCGTCAGGACAACTAGGGTTAGCATCAGGACAACTAGGGTTAGCGTCAGGACAACTAGGGTTAGCGTCAGGACAAGTAGGGTTAGCGTCAGGACAACTAGGGTTAGCGTCAGGACAACTAGGGTTAGCGTCAGTACAACTAGGGTTAGCGTCAGGACAAGTAGGGTTAGCGTCAGGACAACTAGGGATAGCGTCAGGACAACTAGGGTTAGCGTCAGGACAAGTAGGGTTAGCGTCAGGACAAGTAGGGTTAGCGTCAGGACAACTAGGGTTAGCATCAGGACGACTAGGGTTAGCGTCAGGACAACTAGGGTTAGCGTCAGGACAACTAGGGTTAGCGTCAGGACAACTAGGGTTAGCATCAAGACAAGTAGGGTTAGCGTCAGGACAAGTAAGGTTAGCGTCAGGACAACTAGGGTTAGCGTCAGGACAAGTAGTCTTAGCGTCAGGACAACTAGGGTTAGCGTCAGGACAACTAGGGTTAGCGTCAGGACAACTAGGGTTAGCGTCAGGACAACTAGGGTTAGCGTCACGACAACTAGGGTTAGCATCAGGACAACTAGGGTTAGCGTCAGGACAATTAGGGTTAGCGTCACGACAACTAGGGTTAGCGTCACGACAACTAGGGTTAGCATCAGGACAACTAGGGTTAGCATCAGGACAACTAGGGTTAGCGTTAGGACAACTAGGGTTAGCGTCAGGACAACTAGGGTTAGCGTCACGACAACTAGGGTTAGCGTCAGGACACCTAGGGTTAGCGTCACGACAACTAGCGTTAGCGTCAGGACAACTAGGGTTAGCGTCAGGACAACTAGGGTTAGCGTCACGACAACTAGGGTTAGCGTCACGACAACTAGGGTTAGCGTCTGGACAACTAGGGTTAGCGTCAGGACAACTAGGGTTAGCGTCAGGACAACTAGGGTTAGCGTCAGGACAACTAGGGATAGCGTCAGGACAACTAGGGTTAGCGTCAGGACAATTAGGGTTAGCGTCAGGACAACTAGGGTTAGCGTCAGAACAACTAGGGTTAGCGTCAGAACAACTAGGGTTAGCGTCACGACAACTAGGGTTAGCGTTACGACAACTAGGGTTAGCGTCAGGACAACAAGGGTTAGCGTCAGGACAACTAGGGTTAGCGTCAGGACAACTAGGGTTAGCGTCAGGACAACTAGGGTTAGCGTCAGGACAACTAGGGTTAACGTCAGTACAACTAGGGTTAGCATCAGGACAACTAGGGTTAGCGTCAGGACAACTAGGGTTAGCGTCAGGACAACTAGGGTTACCGTCAGGACAACTAGGGTTAGCGTCAGGACAACTAGGGTTAACGTCAGTACAACTAGGGTTCGTATCAGGACAACTAGGGTTAGCGTCAGGACAACTAGGGTTAGCGTCAGGACAACTAGGGTTACCGTCAGGACAACTAGGGTTACCGTCAGGACAACTAGGGTTAGCGTCAGGACAACTAGGGTTAACGTCAGTACAACTAGGGTTAGCATCAGGATAACTAGGGTTAGCATCAGGACAACTAGGCTTAGCGTCAGGACAACTAGGGTTAGCGTCAGGACAACTAGGGTTACCGTCAGGACAACTAGGGTTAGCGTCAGGACAACTAGGGTTAACGTCAGTACAACTAGGGTTAGCATCAGGACAACTAGGGTTAGCGTCAGGACAACTAGGGTTAGCGTCAGGACAACTAGGGTTACCGTCAGGACAACTAGGGTTAGCGTCAGGACAACTAGGGTTAGCGTCAGGACAGCTAGGGTTAGCGTCAGGACAACTAGTGTTAGCGTCAGGACAACTAGGGTTAGCGTCAGGACAACTAGGGTTAGCTTCAGGACAACTAGGGTTAGCGTCAGGACAACTAGGGTTAGCGTCAGGACAACTAGGGTTAGCGTCAGGACAACTAGGGTTAGCGTCAGGACAGCTAGGGTTAGCGTCAGGACAACTAGGGTTAGCATCAGGACAACTAGGGTTAGCTTCAGGACAACTAGGGTTAGCGTCAGGACAACTAGGGTTAGCGTCAGGACAACTAGGGTTAGCGTCACGACAACTAGGGTTAGCGTCAGGACAACTAGGGTTAGCGTCAGGACAACTAGGGTTAGCGTCACGACAACTAGGGTTAGCGTCAGGACAACTAGGGTTAGCGTCAGGACAACTAGGGTTAGCGTCAGGACAACTAGGGTTAGCGTCAGGACAACTAGGGTTAGCGTCAGGACAACTAGGGTTAACGTCAGTACAACTAGGGTTAGCATCAGGACAACTAGGGTTAGCGTCAGGACAACTAGGGTTAGCGTCAGGACAACTAGGGTTACCGTCAGGACAACTAGGGTTAGCGTCAGGACAACTAGGGTTAACGTCAGTACAACTAGGGTTAGCATCAGGACAACTAGGGTTAGCGTCAGGACAACTAGGGTTAGCGTCAGGACAACTAGGGTTACCGTCAGGACAACTAGGGTTACCGTCAGGACAACTAGGGTTAGCGTCAGGACAACTAGGGTTAACGTCAGTACAACTAGGGTTAGCATCAGGACAACTAGGGTTAGCATCAGGACAACTAGGGTTAGCGTCAGGACAACTAGGGTTAACGTCAGTACAACTAGGGTTAGCATCACTACAACTAGGGTTAGCATCAGGACAACTAGGGTTAGCGTCAGGACAACTAGGGTTAGCGTCAGGACAACTAGGGTTACCGTCAGGACAACTAGGGTTAGCGTCAGGACAACTAGGGTTAGCGTCAGGACAGCTAGGGTGTTAGAACCTTGCTGTTAGGTTTTTTTTCCTTTGCTGGTCACATGACCTTGTTGGCCTATTTAATCCTGCTCCGCCCTTCTGGCTTTGCTGGACTTCATTGTATATCTACTTTCTAGCTAGCCTGTGCTCTGTGTCTTGCTCTGTTAGTTTGCTTGGTCTACTGACCTCTATGTTCTATATATTTTGTTTGTTCGTCTGTCTGCTACTATTTCTGTTAGGAGGTGTCCCATATTCCTCCCAGTCCTTAGTACTTGTAGGGATTCCCTCCCCAGATCTATAGGTCTTCGTACAGACTAGCTTAGGACTTTAGCAGGTCTGATCGCAGGATCAGGTCCCCTGTTACATCGTAGGGATTCAGCTGAGTTCTATTGTAGGGACAGATCTCCTCTCTTTCCTTAGCTCTGGTAGCAGAACATAACAGTAAGTCCAGCCCGCAAATTCTCTAAGGAAAGATTTTTCTGTTCCATCATGGTGTCGGTTCAGGATTTGGTTCATCGCCTGCAGGGACTCTCTCTGGAGGTGGCCGAGCTCCGTCAGCACGTGAGTAACTGTCCTGGAGCACATTTCTTGGAGCCTAAGGTATGTTTGCCGGATTTATTTTTTGGTGAACATCGAGAATTTTTTTCATTCAAAAATGCTTGCTTATTGTATTTTCGTTTGAGACCCAAGTCCTTTGGGGATGAATCCCAGCGCGTAGGGTTCATAATGTCACTTTTGCGCAAAGAGCCTCAGGAGTGGGCCTTTTCTTTGCAACCTAGTGATACATGCTTCAGATCAGTGGATAGTTTTTTTTCTGCTTTGGGACTATTATATGATGATCCTGACCGTGTGGCATCAGCTGAGACTGAGTTGAGACGTTTAAAACAAGGATCAGGTAATGTCGAAAAATATTGTACACATTTTCGTCGTTGGTCCACTCAAACAGGGTGGAACGATTCTGCTCTGAAAAGTCTATTTCTTGCTGGGCTCAGTGAAAGGGTTAAAGACCTGCTAATTGCTTATCCTACACCTGAAGATTTGCAACAGGCTATGCAATTAGCTATACGGGTGGATAGGAGACTGCGTGCAAGGGTTAATGAGAGCAAATCCTCTGCTATGTCAGTTTCTGGTTATGAGAATGTGTGTACTAACAGTGGTGAACCGATGGAGATTGGATCGGTGGCACCTCACTCTCAAGAAAAAAAACGTCGTTTTTCGGAAGGCTTGTGCTTCTATTGCGGAAAATCTGGTCATTTGATTAAAGGCTGTGAGCTTCGTATGAAGAAAGAAAAAAAAATGGTCAGTCACGCCCGTATTGCCTGTTTAAATTCCAAGGGTATATTTTTAGCTGCTTCCACGATTGCTCAGGAAAAATTTATGGAATTTCGGGTGTTTGTTGATTGCGGGTCTACACTGAATGTAATTGATGGGGGATTCGTGGAAAAACTCAATTTAAAACCTGAACCTTTATCATCCCCCATTGCTGTGGTTTCGGTGGATGGTTCCCCTTTGAAGAATATTACTCTCAAGGTCTGTGAATTTCCTCTCACTATTAATGGTGTTCACCATGAGAAATTGGATTTGGTAGTGTTGAATAACTTGCCTTCTCCAGTAATATTGGGTTTGCCCTGGTTAAAATTTCACAATCCTGTACTGGATTGGTCTACCAGTGAAATTAAATCCTGGAGCCATAAATGTTATGACAAGTGTTGTAACGGGCGTATTGCAGCTTTGGATAGGGGAGAATTGCCTGTTCCTATTCAGGATTTTTGGAGAGTTTTTTCTGAGAAGGAATCGCAGGTTTTGCCTCCCCATAGAGACTATGATTGTTCTATTGAATTTGTCCCTGGAGCGACTCTTCCTAAAAGTCGTTTATTTAATCTTACTATTCCTGAGAGGAAGGCTTTGGAGGAATACATACAGACAAGTTTGGCCGCCGGTCACATTAGGCCCTCTAAGTCTCCTGTGGCGGTTGGATTTTTTTTTGTAAAAAAAAAGGACGGCGGTTTACGTCCTTGTCTGGATTTTCGTGAGATTAACAAAATTACGGTACGCAATCCTTACCCACTGCCATTGATTCCTGATCTGTTTAACCAGTTATTGGGGGCCAAGTGGTTCTCTAAAATTGACCTTAAGGGGGCATACAATCTGTTGCGCATGAAGGAGGGTGATGAATGGAAGACTGCTTTTAACACTCCTGTGGGTCATTTTGAGAATCTGGTTATGCCTTTTGGTCTTACTAATGCTCCTGCATTTTTTCAGAATCTGATTAATGACATCCTTAGACCTTTGATCGGTAAAAATGTGGTTGTGTATTTGGATGACATTTTGATTTATTCGCCGGATCTGGAGTCTCATTGGCGGAGCGTGCGTGAGGTATTACAGTTATTAATGGACAATTCGCTTTTTGCTAAGCTGGAGAAATGTGAGTTCGCTGTACAGAGAATTAGTTTTTTGGGCTACATTATCTCCAGCAAAGGTTTTGAGATGGATCCGGTTAAGGTTCAGGCTGTGCAGGAATGGCCTAGGCCTATTGGTTTGAAATCGATACAGAGGTTTTTGGGTTTCGCCAATTACTATAGAAAATTCATAAAAAATTTTTCTAGTATTGTTAAACCTCTGACTGATCTCACCAGGAAAGGTGCTGATGCGGTTCAGTGGTCTTCTGAGGCCATTGAAGCTTTTGTGTATCTCAAGGAGAGGTTCACCTCTGCTCCCATCCTTATGCAGCCTGATGTTACTAGGCCGTTTTTGGTTGAGGTTGATGCTTCCTCTGTGGGGGTTGGCGCAGTATTGTCTCAGGATAACGGGGATGGGTTACATCCCTGTGCCTTTTTTTCAAAAAAATTTTCGGAGACTGAATTGAATTACGATATTGGTAATCGGGAATTATTGGCTATTAAACTCGCATTTGAACACTGGCGCCACTTCTTGGAAGGTGCGGAATTTCCCGTTCAGGTTCTTACGGATCATAAAAATCTGATATATCTTGATGCTGCCAAGCGCCTGAATGCCCGTCAGGCTAGGTGGGCACTGTTTTTCTCGCGGTTTAATTTCTCCGTTACTTACATCCCTGGTACTAAGAATGTTAAGGCGGATGCCTTGTCTCGCAGTTTTTCTCCCATAGTCGGTGCTGAGAAAGAGGAAAACATTTTACAAGAAGGTGTTGTGATAGCTGCTTTAGACTCCGTTTTGGAAGATGAGATTCTTAAAGCTCAGGAGAATGCCCCTTCTAACACTCCTCATGGGAGGTTGTTTGTGCCTGGGACCTTTAGGAGAGATTTGTTTGTTGAGTGTCACGAATCTCGGTTAGCAGGTCATCCCGGAATCTCTGAGACCAAGAGACTGGTGGGTCGCAGTTTTTGGTGGCCTGGATGGCAGAAGGAAGTCATTAAGTGGGTGCGCCAATGTACTGTATGTGCTAGATCTAAGTCCTCACATACTCCTGCTGCGGGGTTGCTTTGTCCTTTGGAGGTCCCCAGTGCTCCTTGGACACATTTGGCTATGGACTTTATAACTGACCTTCCCCCCTCTGAGGGTTTTACTGTCATCTGGGTGGTCGTGGACCGTTTTAGCAAGATGTGTCACTTGGTTCCCTTCGTCAAACTGCCCTGCGCTAAAACTCTCGCTAAGGCCTTTGTCAAGGAAATTGTCAGACTTCATGGCGTTCCTACTGACATTGTTTCTGATAGGGGTCCTCAGGTCGTGGCTCGTTTTTGGCGTGCCTTTTGTGACAGGTTGGGAATTCATTTGTCGTTTTCGTCCGGATATCATCCTGAATCTAATGGCCAGACAGAAAGGAAAAACCAGGATGTTGAGCAGTTCTTGCGTTGTTTTGTGGCAGACAATCAAGAGGGGTGGTCTGAGTTTCTGCCACTTGCCGAATTTGCTCTGAACAATCATACATCTTCTTCTGCTGGTTGTTCGCCTTTTTTTTGTTGTTCTGGGAGACATCCGTCGTTTGGGTCGTTCTCCAAGTTGGGATCTGCCGTGCCTGAGGAGGAGAATTTTTCCGGTGATTTGGAAAGAGTTTGGACGGATGTGCGTGGTAATCTTCAGGAGGCCAACAGAAAATCTAAAGACTACTTTGATAGGAAACGACAGGAGGTTTTGTTCGCTGTTGGTGACATGGTTTGGTTGTCCTCTAGGAATCTGCGGTTGAGGATTCCTTCTAAGAAATTGGGTCCCAAGTTTGTAGGGCCCTTTAAGGTGCTTCAGGTTGTCAACCAATCTGCTGTTAGGTTGGAGGTTCCTACCTCCTGGAGAATTAATCCGGTCTTTCATGTCTCTCTGTTAAAAAAAGCTGTTGTGTCGGATGGTGACGCCTCTGCCTCTGTTCCTCCGGTGGTGGAGGACGGGGAATATGAAATTTCTCGCATCCTTGACTCTAGACGGTATAGAGGTAGTTTGCAGTATCTTGTGGCCTGGAAAGGTTTCGGACCCGAGGATAACTCTTGGGTGAGGTCAGATGATGTTTCCGCGTCCAGACTTATCAGAGCGTTTCACAGGAGATTTCCTGATAAGCCTGGTCCTAGGGGATCCGGAGGATCCTCTTAGAAGGGGGGGTACTGTTAGAACCTTGCTGTTAGGTTTTTTTTCCTTTGCTGGTCACATGACCTTGTTGGCCTATTTAATCCTGCTCCGCCCTTCTGGCTTTGCTGGACTTCATTGTATATCTACTTTCTAGCTAGCCTGTGCTCTGTGTCTTGCTCTGTTAGTTTGCTTGGTCTACTGACCTCTATGTTCTATATATTTTGTTTGTTCGTCTGTCTGCTACTATTTCTGTTAGGAGGTGTCCCATATTCCTCCCAGTCCTTAGTACTTGTAGGGATTCCCTCCCCACATCTATAGGTCTTCGTACAGACTAGCTTAGGACTTTAGCAGGTCTGATCGCAGGATCAGGTCCCCTGTTACATCGTAGGGATTCAGCTGAGTTCTATTGTAGGGACAGATCTCCTCTCTTTCCTTAGCTCTGGTAGCAGAACATAACATAGGGTTAGCGTCAGGACAACTAGGGTTGGCGTCAGGACAACTAGGGTTAGCGTCAGGACAACTAGGGTTAGCTTCAGGACAACTAGGGTTAGCGTCAGGACAACTAGGGTTAGCATCAGGACAACTAGGGTTAGCGTCAGGACAACTAGGGTTAGCGTCAGGACAGCTAGGGTTAGCGTCAGGACAACTAGGGTTAGCGTCAGGACAACTAGGGTTAGCTTCAGGACAACTAGGGTTAGCGTCAGGACAACTAGGGTTAGCGTCAGGACAACTAGGGTTAGCGTCAGGACAACTAGGGTTAGCGTCACGACAACTAGGGTTAGCGTCAGGACAACTAGGGTTAACGTCAGTACAACTAGGGTTAGCATCAGGACAACTAGGGTTAGCGTCAGGACAACTAGGGTTAGCGTCAGGACAACTAGGGTTAGCATCAGGACAACTAGGGTTAGCGTCAGGACAACTAGGGTTAGCATCAGGACAACTAGGGTTAACGTCAGTACAACTAGGGTTAGCATCAGGACAACTAGGGTTAGCGTCAGGACAACTAGGGTTAGCGTCAGGACAACTAGGGTTACCGTCAGGACAACTAGGGTTAGCGTCAGGACAACTAGGGTTAACGTCAGTACAACTAGGGTTAGCATCAGGACAACTAGGGTTAGCGTCAGGACAACTAGGGTTAGCGTCAGGACAACTAGGGTTACCGTCAGGACAACTAGGGTTACCGTCAGGACAACTAGGGTTAGCGTCAGGACAACTAGGGTTAACGTCAGTACAACTAGGGTTAGCATCAGGACAACTAGGGTTAGCATCAGGACAACTAGGGTTAGCGTCAGGACAACTAGGGTTAGCGTCAGGACAACTAGGGTTACCGTCAGGACAACTAGGGTTAGCGTCAGGACAACTAGGGTTAACGTCAGTACAACTAGGGTTAGCATCAGGACAACTAGGGTTAGCGTCAGGACAACTAGGGTTAACGTCAGTACAACTAGGGTTAGCATCAGGACAACTAGGGTTAGCATCAGGACAACTAGGGTTAGCGTCAGGACAACTAGGGTTAGCGTCAGGACAACTAGGGTTACCGTCAGGACAACCAGGGTTAGCGTCAGGACAACTAGGGTTAACGTCAGTACAACTAGGGTTAGCATCAGGACAACTAGGGTTAGCGTCAGGACAACTAGGGTTAGCGTCAGGACAACTAGGGTTACCGTCAGGACAACTAGGGTTAGCGTCAGGACAACTAGGGTTAGCGTCAGGACAGCTAGGGTTAGCGTCAGGACAACTAGGGTTAGCGTCAGGACAACTAGGGTTAGCGTCAGGATAACTAGGGTTAGCTTCAGGACAACTAGGGTTAGCGTCAGGACAACTAGGGTTAGCGTCAGGACAACTAGGGTTAGCGTCAGGACAACTAGGGTTAGCATCAGGACAACTAGGGTTAGCGTCAGGACAGCTAGGGTTAGCGTCAGGACAACTAGGGTTAGCGTCAGGACAACTAGGGTTAGCGTCAGGACAACTAGGGTTAGCTTCAGGACAACTAGGGTTAGCGTCAGGACAACTAGGGTTAGCGTCAGGACAACTAGGGTTAGCGTCACGACAACTAGGGTTAGCGTCAGGACAACTAGGGTTAGCGTCATGACAACTAGGGTTAGCGTCACGACAACTAGGGTTAGCGTCAGGACAACTAGGGTTAGCGTCAGGACAACTAGGGTTAGCGTCAGGACAACTAGGGTTAGCGTCAGGACAACTAGGGTTAACGTCAGTACAACTAGGGTTAGCATCAGGACAACTAGGGTTAGCGTCAGGACAACTAGGGTTAGCGTCAGGACAACTAGGGTTACCGTCAGGACAACTAGGGTTAGCGTCAGGACAACTAGGGTTAACGTCAGTACAACTAGGGTTAGCATCAGGACAACTAGGGTTAGCGTCAGGACAACTAGGGTTAGCGTCAGGACAACTAGGGTTACCGTCAGGACAACTAGGGTTACCGTCAGGACAACTAGGGTTAGCGTCAGGACAACTAGGGTTAACGTCAGTACAACTAGGGTTAGCATCAGGACAACTAGGGTTAGCATCAGGACAACTAGGGTTAGCGTCAGGACAACTAGGGTTAACGTCAGTACAACTAGGGTTAGCATCAGGACAACTAGGGTTAGCATCAGGACAACTAGGGTTAGCGTCAGGACAACTAGGGTTAGCGTCAGGACAACTAGGGTTACCGTCAGGACAACTAGGGTTAGCGTCAGGACAACTAGGGTTAACGTCAGTACAACTAGGGTTAGCATCAGGACAACTAGGGTTAGCGTCAGGACAACTAGGGTTAGCGTCAGGACAACTAGGGTTAGCGTCAGGACAACTAGGGTTAGCGTCAGGACAGCTAGGGTTAGCGTCAGGACAACTAGGGTTAGCGTCAGGACAACTAGGGTTAGCGTCAGGACAACTAGGGTTAACGTCAGTACAACTAGGGTTAGCATCAGGACAACTAGGGTTAGCGTCAGGACAACTAGGGTTAGCGTCAGGACAACTAGGGTTAGCATCAGGACAACTAGGGTTAGCGTCAGGACAACTAGGGTTACCGTCAGGACAACTAGGGTTAGCGTCAGGACAACTAGGGTTAACGTCAGTACAACTAGGGTTAGCATCAGGACAACTAGGGTTAGCGTCAGGACAACTAGGGTTACCGTCAGGACAACTAGGGTTACCGTCAGGACAACTAGGGTTAGCATCAGGACAACTAGGGTTAGCGTCAGGACAACTAGGGTTAGCGTCAGGACAACTAGGGTTACCGTCAGGACAACTAGGGTTAGCGTCAGGACAACTAGGGTTAACGTCAGTACAACTAGGGTTAGCATCAGGACAACTAGGGTTAGCGTCAGGACAACTAGGGTTAGCTTCAGGACAACTAGGGTTAGCGTCAGGACAACTAGGGTTAGCGTCAGGACAACTAGGGTTAGCGTCAGGACAACTAGGGTTAGCGTCAGGACAACTAGGGTTAGCGTCACGACAACTAGGGTTAGCGTCACGACAACTAGGGTTAGCGTCAGGACAACTAGGGTTAGCGTCAGGACAACTAGGGTTAGCGTCAGGACAACTAGGGTTAACGTCAGTACAACTAGGGTTAGCATCAGGACAACTAGGGTTAGCGTCAGGACAACTAGGGTTAGCGTCAGGACAACTAGGGTTAGCATCAGGACAACTAGGGTTAGCGTCAGGACAACTAGGGTTAGCATCAGGACAACTAGGGTTAACGTCAGTACAACTAGGGTTAGCATCAGGACAACTAGGGTTAGCGTCAGGACAACTAGGGTTAGCGTCAGGACAACTAGGGTTACCGTCAGGACAACTAGGGTTAGCGTCAGGACAACTAGGGTTAACGTCAGTACAACTAGGGTTAGCATCAGGACAACTAGGGTTAGCGTCAGGACAACTAGGGTTAGCGTCAGGACAACTAGGGTTACCGTCAGGACAACTAGGGTTACCGTCAGGACAACTAGGGTTAGCGTCAGGACAACTAGGGTTAACGTCAGTACAACTAGGGTTAGCATCAGGACAACTAGGGTTAGCATCAGGACAACTAGGGTTAGCGTCAGGACAACTAGGGTTAGCGTCAGGACAACTAGGGTTACCGTCAGGACAACTAGGGTTAGCGTCAGGACAACTAGGGTTAACGTCAGTACAACTAGGGTTAGCATCAGGGCAACTAGGGTTAGCGTCAGGACAACTAGGGTTAGCATCAGGACAACTAGGGTTAGCGTCAGGACAACTAGGGTTAGCGTCAGGACAACTAGGGTTACCGTCAGGACAACCAGGGTTAGCGTCAGGACAACTAGGGTTAACGTCAGTACAACTAGGGTTAGCATCAGGACAACTAGGGTTAGCGTCAGGACAACTAGGGTTAGCGTCAGGACAACTAGGGTTAGCGTCAGGACAACTAGGGTTAGCTTCAGGACAACTAGGGTTAGCGTCAGGACAACTAGGGTTAGCGTCAGGACAACTAGGGTTAGCGTCACGACAACTAGGGTTAGCGTCAGGACAACTAGGGTTAGCGTCACGACAACTAGGGTTAGCGTCAGGACAACTAGGGTTAGCGTCAGGACAACTAGGGTTAGCGTCAGGACAACTAGGGTTAGCGTCAGGACAACCAGGGTTAGCGTCAGGAAACTAGGGTTAACGTCAGTACAACTAGGGTTAGCATCAGGACAACAAGGGTTAGCGTCAGGACAACTAGGGTTAGCGTCAGGACAACTAGGGTTACCGTCAGGACAACTAGGGTTAGCGTCAGGACAACTAGGGTTAACGTCAGGACAACTAGGGTTAGCGTCAGGACAACTAGGGTTAGCGTCACGACAACTAGGGTTAGCGTCAGGACAACTAGGGTTAGCGTCATGACAACTAGGGTTAGCGTCACGACAACTAGGGTTAGCGTCAGGACAACTAGGGTTAGCGTCAGGACAACTAGGGTTAGCGTCAGGACAACTAGGGTTAGCGTCAGGACAACTAGGGTTAACGTCAGTACAACTAGGGTTAGCATCAGGACAACTAGGGTTAGCGTCAGGACAACTAGGGTTAGCGTCAGGACAACTAGGGTTACCGTCAGGACAACTAGGGTTAGCGTCAGGACAACTAGGGTTAACGTCAGTACAACTAGGGTTAGCATCAGGACAACTAGGGTTAGCGTCAGGACAACTAGGGTTAGCGTCAGGACAACTAGGGTTACCGTCAGGACAACTAGGGTTAGCGTCAGGACAACTAGGGTTAGCGTCAGGACAACTAGGGTTAACGTCAGTACAACTAGGGTTAGCATCAGGACAACTAGGGTTAGCATCAGGACAACTAGGGTTAGCGTCAGGACAACTAGGGTTAACGTCAGTACAACTAGGGTTAGCATCAGGACAACTAGGGTTAGCATCAGGACAACTAGGGTTAGCGTCAGGACAACTAGGGTTAGCGTCAGGACAACTAGGGTTACCGTCAGGACAACTAGGGTTAGCGTCAGGACAACTAGGGTTAACGTCAGTACAACTAGGGTTAGCATCAGGACAACTAGGGTTAGCGTCAGGACAACTAGGGTTAGCGTCAGGACAACTAGGGTTAGCGTCAGGACAACTAGGGTTAGCGTCAGGACAGCTAGGGTTAGCGTCAGGACAACTAGGGTTAGCGTCAGGACAACTAGGGTTAGCGTCAGGACAACTAGGGTTAACGTCAGTACAACTAGGGTTAGCATCAGGACAACTAGGGTTAGCGTCAGGACAACTAGGGTTAGCGTCAGGACAACTAGGGTTAGCATCAGGACAACTAGGGTTAGCGTCAGGACAACTAGGGTTACCGTCAGGACAACTAGGGTTAGCGTCAGGACAACTAGGGTTAACGTCAGTACAACTAGGGTTAGCATCAGGACAACTAGGGTTAGCGTCAGGACAACTAGGGTTACCGTCAGGACAACTAGGGTTACCGTCAGGACAACTAGGGTTAGCATCAGGACAACTAGGGTTAGCGTCAGGACAACTAGGGTTAGCGTCAGGACAACTAGGGTTACCGTCAGGACAACTAGGGTTAGCGTCAGGACAAGTAGGGTTAGCGTCAGGACAAGTAGGGTTAGCGTCAGGACAACTAGGGTTAGCGTCAGGACAGCTAGGGTTAGCGTCAGGACAACTAGGGTTAGCGTCAGGACAACTAGGGTTAGCGTCAGGACAACTAGGGTTAGCGCCAGGACAACTAGGGTTAGCGCCAGGACAACTGGGTTAGCGCCAGGACAACTAGGGTTAGCGCCAGGACAACTAGGGTTAGCGCCAGGACAACTAGGGTTAGCACCAGGACAACTAGGGTGAGCGCCAGGACAACTAGGGTGAGCGCCAGGACAACGAGGGTGAGCGCCAGGACAACGAGGGTGAGCGCCAGGACAACTAGGATTAGCGCCAGGACAACTAGGGTTAGCGCCAGGACAACTAGGGTTAGCGCCAGGACAACTAGGCTGAGCATCAGGACAACTAGGGTTAGCGCCAGGACAACTAGGGGTGGCGTCAGGACAACTAGGGCTAGCGTCAGGACAACTAGGGTTAGCGTCAGGACAACTAGGGTTAGCGTCAGGACAACTAGGGTTAGCGTCAGGTCAACTAGGGTTACCGTCAGGACAACTAGGGTTAGCGTCAGGACAACTAGGGTTAGCGTCAGGACAACTAGGGTTAGCTTCAGGACAACTAGGGTTAGCGTCAGGACAACTAGGGTTAGCTTCAGGACAACTAGGGTTAGCGTCAGGACAACTAGGGTTAGCGTCAGGACAACTAGGGTTAGCGTTAGGACAACTAGGGTTAGCGTCAGGACAACTAGGGTTAGCGTCAGGACAACTAGGGTTAGCGTCAGGACAACTAGGGTTAGCGTCAGGACAACTAGGGTTAGCGTCAGGACAGGTAGGGTTAGCGTCAGTACAAGTAGGGTTAGCGTCAGGACAAGTAGGGTTAGCGTCAGGACAACTAGGGTTAGGGTCAGGACAACTCGGGTTAGCGTCAGGACAACTAGGGTTAGCGTCAGGACAACTAGGGTTAGCGTCAGGACAACTAGGGTTAACTTCAGGACAACTAGGGTTAGCGTCAGGACAACTAGGGTTAGCGTCAGGACAACTAG
Organism: Phyllobates terribilis; assembly: GCF_046119375.1. NCBI lineage: Eukaryota > Metazoa > Chordata > Amphibia > Anura > Dendrobatidae > Phyllobates > Phyllobates terribilis. The sequence continues at coordinate 1,956,354 of NW_027362827.1, read as the reverse complement.
GGTTAGCGTCAGGACAACTAGGGTTAGCGTCGGGACAACTAGGGTTAGCGTCGGGACAACTAGGGTTAGCGTCAGGACAACTAGGGTTAGCGTCACGACAACTAGGGTTAGCGTCACGACAACTAGGGTTAGCGTCAGCAATACTAGGGTTAGCGTCAGGACAACTAGGGTTAGCGTCAGGACAACTAGGGTTAGCGTTAGGACAACTAGGGTTAGGGTCAGGACAACTCGGGTTAGCGTCAGGACAACTCGGGTTAGCGTCAGGACAACTCGCGTTAGCGTCCGGACAACTAGGGTTAGCGTCAGGACAACTAGGGTTAGCGTCAGGACAACTAGGGTTAGCTTCAGGACAACTAGGGTTAGCGTCAGGACAACTAGGGTTAGCGTCAGGACAACTAGGGTTAGCGTCAGGACAACTAGGTTTAGCGTCAGGACAACTAGGGTTAGCGTCAGGACAACTAGGGTTAGCGTCAGGACAACTAGGGTTAGCGTCACGACAACTAGGGTTAGCGTCAGGACAACTAGGGTTAGCGTCAGGACAACTAGGGTTAGCGTCAGGACAACTAGGGTTAGCGTCACGACAACTAGGGTTAGCGTCAGGACAACTAGGGTTAGCGTCACGACAACTAGGGTTAGCGTCAGGACAACTAGGGTTAGCGTCACGACAACTAGGGTTAGCGTCACGACAACTAGGGTTAGCGTCAGGACAACTAGGGTTAGCGTCAGGATAACTAGGGTTAGCGTCAGGACAACTAGGGTTAGCGTCACGACAACTAGGGTTAGCGTCAGGACACCTAGGGTTAGCGTCACGACAACTAGGGTTAGCGTCAGGACAACTAGGGTTAGCGTCAGGACAACTAGGGTTAGCATCAGTACAACTAGGGTTAGCGTCAGGACAACTAGGGATAGCGTCAGGACAACTAGGGTTAGCGTCAGGACAACTAGGGTTAGCGTCAGGACAACTAGGGTTAGCGTCACGACAACTAGGGTTAGCGTCACGACAACTAGGGTTAGCGTCAGTACAACTAGGGTTAGCGTCAGGACAACTAGGGTTAGCATCAGGACAACTAGGGTTAGCGTCAGGACAACTAGGGTTAGCGTCAGGACAACTAGGGTTAACGTCAGGACAACTAGGGTTAGAGTCAGGACAACTAGGGTTAGCGTCAGGACAACTAGGGTTAGCGTCGGGACAACTAGGGTTAGCGTCGGGACAACTAGGGTTAGCGTCGGGACAACTAGGGTTAGCGTCACGACAACTAGGGTTAGCGTCAGGACAACTAGGGTTAGCGTCAGGACAACTAGGGTTAGCGTCAGGACAACTAGGGTTAGCGTCAGGACAACCAGGGTTAGCGTCAGGAAACTAGGGTTAACGTCAGTACAACTAGGGTTAGCATCAGGACAACAAGGGTTAGCGTCAGGACAACTAGGGTTAGCGTCAGGACAACTAGGGTTACCGTCAGGACAACTAGGGTTAGCGTCAGGACAACTAGGGTTAACGTCAGTACAACTAGGGTTAGCATCAGGACAACTAGGGTTAGCGTCAGGACAACTAGGGTTAGCATCAGGACAACTAGGGTTAGCGTCAGGACAACTAGGGTTAACGTCAGTACAACTAGGGTTAGCATCAGGACAACTAGGGTTAGCATCAGGACAACTAGGGTTAGCGTCAGGACAACTCGGGTTAGCGTCAGGACAACTAGGGTTACCGTCAGGACAACTAGGGTTAGCGTCAGGACAACTAGGGTTAACGTCAGTACAACTAGGGTTGGCGTCAGGACAACTAGGGTTAGCGTCACGACAACTAGGGTTAGCGTCAGGACAACTAGGGTTAGCGTCAGGACAACTAGGGTTAGCGTCAGGACAACTAGGGTTAGCGTCAGGACAACCAGGGTTAGCGTCAGGAAACTAGGGTTAGCGTCAGGACAACTAGGGTTAGCGTCAGGACAGCTAGGGTTAGCGTCAGGACAACTAGGGTTAGCTTCAGGACAACTAGGGTTAGCGTCAGGACAACTAGGGTTAGCGTCAGGACAACTAGGGTTAGCGTCAGGACAACTAGGGTTAGCGTCAGGACAACTAGGGTTAGCTTCAGGACAACTAGGGTTAGCGTCAGGACAACTAGGGTTAGCGTCAGGACAACTAGGGTTAGCGTCACGACAACTAGGGTTAGCGTCAGGACAACTAGGGTTAGCGTCACGACAACTAGGGTTAGCGTCAGGACAACTAGGGTTAGCATCAGGACAACTAGGGTTAGCGTCAGGACAACTAGGGTTAGCGTCAGGACAACTAGGGTTAGCGTCAGGACAACTAGGGTTAACGTCAGTACAACTAGGCTTAGCATCAGGACAACTAGGGTTAGCGTCAGGACAACTAGGGTTAGCGTCAGGACAACTAGGGTTACCGTCAGGACAACAAGGGTTAGCGTCAGGACAACTAGGGTTAACGTCAGTACAACTAGGGTTAGCATCAGGACAACTAGGGTTAGCGTCAGGACAACTAGGGTTAGCGTCAGGACAACTAGGGTTACCGTCAGGACAACTAGGGTTACCGTCAGGACAACTAGGGTTAGCGTCAGGACAACTAGGGTTAACGTCAGTACAACTAGGGTTAGCATCAGGACAACTAGGGTTAGCATCAGGACAACTAGGGTTAGCGTCAGGACATCTAGGGTTAGCGTCAGGACAACTAGGGTTAGCGTCAGGACAACTAGGGTTAGCGTCACGACAACTAGGGTTAGCGTCAGGACAACTAGGGTTAGCGTCAGGACAACTAGGGTTAGCGTCAGGACAACTAGGGTTAGCGTCAGGACAACTAGGGTTAACGTCAGAACAACTAGGGTTAGCATCAGGACAACTAGGGTTAGCGTCAGGACAACTAGGGTTAGCGTCAGGACAACTAGGGTTACCGTCAGGACAACTAGGGTTAGCGTCAGGACAACTAGGGTTAACGTCAGTACAACTAGGGTTAGCATCAGGACAACTAGGGTTAGCGTCAGGACAACTAGGGTTAGCGTCAGGACAACTAGGGTTACCGTCAGGACAACTAGGGTTAGCGTCAGGACAACTAGGGTTAACGTCAGTACAACTAGGGTTAGCATCAGGACAACTAGGGTTAGCATCAGGACAACTAGGGTTAGCGTCAGGACAACTAGGGTTAATGTCAGTACAACTAGGGTTAGCATCAGGACAACTAGGGTTAGCATCAGGACAACTAGGGTTAGCGTCAGGACAACTAGGGTTAGCGTCAAGACAACTAGGGTTACCGTCAGGACGACTAGGGTTAGCGTCAGGACAACTAGGGTTAGCGTCAGTACAGCTAGGGTTAGCATCAGGACAACTAGGGTTAGCGTCAGGACAACTAGGGTTAGCATCAGGACAACTAGGGTTACCGTCAGGACAACTAGGGTTAGCGTCAGGACAACTAGGGTTAGGGTCAGGACAGCTAGGGTTAGCGTCAGGACAACTAGGGTTAGCGTCAGGACAACTAGGGTTAGCTTCAGGACAACTAGGGTTAGCGTCAGGACAACTAGGGTTAGCGTCAGGACAACTAGGGTTAGCGTCAGGACAACTAGGGTTAGCGTCAGGACAGCTAGGGTTAGCATCAGGACAGCTAGGGTTAGCGTCAGGACAACTAGGGTTAGCTTCAGGACAACTAGGCTTAGCGTCAGGACAACTAGGGTTAGCGTCACGACAACTAGGGTTAGCGTCACGACAACTAGGGTTAGCGTCAGGACAACTAGGGTTAGCGTCAGGACAACTAGGGTTAGCGTCAGGACATCTAGGGTTAGCGTCAGGACAACTAGGGTTAGCGTCAGGACAACTAGGGTTAACGTCAGTACAACTAGGGTTAGCATCAGGACAACTAGGGTCAGCGTCAGGACAACTAGGGTTAGCGTCAGGACAACTAGGGTTACCGTCAGGACAACTAGGGTTAGCGTCAGGACAACTAGGGTTAACGTCAGTACAACTAGGGTTAGCATCAGGACAACTAGGGTTAGCGTCAGGACAACTAGGGTTACCGTCAGGACAACTAGGGTTACCGTCAGGACAACTAGGGTTAGCGTCAGGACAACTAGGGTTAACGTCAGTACAACTAGGGTTAGCATCAGGACAACTAGGGTTAGCATCAGGACAACTAGGGTTAGCGTCAGGACATCTAGGGTTAGCGTCAGGACAACTAGGGTTACCGTCAGGACAACTAGGGTTAGCGTCAGGACAACTAGGGTTAACGTCAGTACAACTAGGGTTAGCATCAGGACAACTAGGGTTAGCGTCAGGACAACTAGGGTTACCGTCAGGACAACTAGGGTTAGCGTCAGGACAACTAGGGTTAACGTCAGTACAACTAGGGTTAGCATCAGGACAACTAGGGTTAGCGTCAGGACAACTAGGGTTACCGTCAGGACAACTAGGGTTACCGTCAGGACAACTAGGGTTAGCGTCAGGACAACTCTGGTTAACGTCAGTACAACTAGGGTTAGCATCAGGACAACTAGGGTTAGCATCAGGACAACTAGGGTTAGCGTCAGGACAACTAGGGTTAGCGTCAGGACAACTAGGGTTACCGTCAGGACAACCAGGGTTAGCGTCAGGACAACTAGGGTTAACGTCAGTACAACTAGGGTTAGCATCAGGACAACTAGGGTTAGCGTCAGGACAACTAGGGTTAGCGTCAGGACAGCTAGGGTTAGCGTCAGGACAACTAGGGTTAGCGTCAGGACAACTAGGGTTAGCGTCAGGACAACTAGGGTTAGCGTCAGGACAACTAGGGTTAGCGTCAGGACAACTAGGGTTAGCTTCAGGACAACTAGGGTTAGCGTCAGGACAACTAGGGTTAGCGTCAGGACAACTAGGGTTAGCGTCACGACAACTAGGGTTAGCGTCAGGACAACTAGGGTTAGCGTCACGACAACTAGGGTTAGCGTCAGGACAACTAGGGTTAGCGTCAGGACAACTAGGGTTAGCGTCAGGACAACTAGGGTTAGCGTCAGGACAACTAGGGATAACGTCAGTACAACTAGGGTTAGCATCAGGACAACAAGGGTTAGCGTCAGGACAACTAGGGTTAGCGTCAGGACAACTAGGGTTACCGTCAGGACAACTAGGGTTAGCGTCAGGACAACTAGGGTTAACGTCAGTACAACTAGGGTTAGCATGAGGACAACTAGGGTTAGCGTCAGGACAACTAGGGTTAGCATCAGGACAACTAGGGTTAGCGTCAGGACAACTAGGGTTAACGTCAGTACAACTAGGGTTAGCATCAGGACAACTAGGGTTAGCATCAGGACAACTAGGGTTAGCGTCAGGACAACTCGGGTTAGCGTCAGGACAACTAGGGTTACCGTCAGGACAACTAGGGTTAGCGTCAGGACAACTAGGGTTAACGTCAGTACAACTAGGGTTAGCATCAGGACAACTAGGGTTAGCGTCAGGACAACTAGGGTTAGTGTCAGGACAACTAGGGTTACCGTCAGGACAACTAGGGTTAGCGTCAGGACAACTAGGGTTAGCGTCAGGACAGCTAGGGTTAGCGTCAGGACAACTAGGGTTAGCGTCAGGACAACTAGGGTTAGCGTCAGGACAACTAGGGTTAGCTTCAGGACAACTAGGGTTAGCGTCAGGACAACTAGGGTTAGCGTCAGGACAACTAGGGTTAGCGTCAGGACAACTAGGGTTAGCGTCAGGACAGCTAGGGTTAGCGTCAGGACAACTAGGGTTAGCGTCAGGACAACTAGGGTTAGCTTCAGGACAACTAGGGTTAGCGTCAGGACAACTAGGGTTAGCGTCAGGACAACTAGGGTTAGCGTCAGGACAACTAGGGTTAGCGTCACGACAACTAGGGTTAGCGTCAGGACAACTAGGGTTAGCGTCACGACAACTAGGGTTAGCGTCAGGACAACTAGGGTTAGCGTCAGGACAACTAGGGTTAGCGTCAGGACAACTAGGGTTAGCGTCAGGACAACTAGGGTTAGCGTCAGGACAACTAGGGTTAACGTCAGTACAACTAGGCTTAGCATCAGGACAACTAGGGTTAGCGTCAGGACAACTAGGGTTAGCGTCAGGACAACTAGGGTTACCGTCAGGACAACAAGGGTTAGCGTCAGGACAACTAGGGTTAACGTCAGTACAACTAGGGTTAGCATCAGGACAACTAGGGTTAGCGTCAGGACAACTAGGGTTAGCGTCAGGACAACTAGGGTTACCGTCAGGACAACTAGGGTTAGCGTCAGGACAACTAGGGTTAACGTCAGTACAACTAGGGTTAGCATCAGGACAACTAGGGTTAGCATCAGGACAACTAGGGTTAGCGTCAGGACATCTAGGGTTAGCGTCAGGACAACTAGGGTTAGCGTCAGGACAACTAGGGTTAGCGTCACGACAACTAGGGTTAGCGTCACGACAACTAGGGTTAGCGTCAGGACAACTAGGGTTAGCGTCAGGACAACTAGGGTTAGCGTCAGGACAACTAGGGTTAGCGTCAGGACAACTAGGGTTAACGTCAGTACAACTAGGGTTAGCATCAGGACAACTAGGGTTAGCATCAGGACAACTAGGGTTAGCGTCAGGACAACTAGGGTTACCGTCAGGACAACTAGGGTTAGCGTCAGGACAACTAGGGTTAACGTCAGTACAACTAGGGTTAGCATCAGGACAACTAGGGTTAGCGTCAGGACAACTAGGGTTAGCGTCAGGACAACTAGGGTTACCGTCAGGACAACTAGGGTTAGCGTCAGGACAACTAGGGTTAACGTCAGTACAACTAGGGTTAGCATCAGGACAACTAGGGTTAGCATCAGGACAACTAGGGTTAGCGTCAGGACAACTAGGGTTAATGTCAGTACAACTAGGGTTAGCATCAGGACAACTAGGGTTAGCATCAGGACAACTAGGGTTAGCGTCAGGACAACTAGGGTTAGCGTCAGGACAACTAGGGTTACCGTCAGGACGACTAGGGTTAGCGTCAGGACGACTAGGGTTAACGTCAGTACAGCTAGGGTTAGCATCAGGACAACTAGGGTTAGCATCAGGACAACTAGGGTTAGCGTCAGGACAACTAGGGTTACCGTCAGGACAACTAGGGTTAGCGTCAGGACAACTAGGGTTAGCGTCAGGACAACTAGGGTTAGCGTCAGGACAACTATGGTTAGCTTCAGGACAACTAGGGTTAGCGTCAGGACAACTAGGGTTAGCGTCAGGACAACTAGGGTTAGCGTCAGGACAGCTAGGGTTAGCGTCAGGACAGCTAGGGTTAGCGTCAGGACAACTAGGGTTAGCGTCAGGACAACTAGGCTTAGCGTCAGGACAACTAGGCTTAGCGTCAGGACAACTAGGGTTAGCGTCACGACAACTAGGGTTAGCGTCACGACAACTAGGGTTAGCGTCAGGACAACTAGGGTTAGCGTCAGGACAACTAGGGTTAGCGTCAGGACATCTAGGGTTAGCGTCAGGACAACTAGGGTTAGCGTCAGGACAACTAGGGTTAACGTCAGTACAACTAGGGTTAGCATCAGGACAACTAGGGTCAGCGTCAGGACAACTAGGGTTAGCGTCAGGACAACTAGGGTTACCGTCAGGACAACTAGGGTTAGCGTCAGGACAACTAGGGTTAACGTCAGTACAACTAGGGTTAGCATCAGGACAACTAGGGTTAGCGTCAGGACAACTAGGGTTACCGTCAGGACAACTAGGGTTACCGTCAGGACAACTAGGGTTAGCGTCAGGACAACTAGGGTTAACGTCAGTACAACTAGGGTTAGCATCAGGACAACTAGGGTTAGCATCAGGACAACTAGGGTTAGCGTCAGGACATCTAGGGTTAGCGTCAGGACAACTAGGGTTACCGTCAGGACAACTAGGGTTAGCGTCAGGACAACTAGGGTTAACGTCAGTACAACTAGGGTTAGCATCAGGACAACTAGGGTTAGCGTCAGGACAACTAGGGTTAGCGTCAGGACAACTAGGGTTACCGTCAGGACAACTAGGGTTAGCGTCAGGACAACTAGGGTTAGCGTCAGGACAGCTAGGGTTAGCGTCAGGACAACTAGGGTTAGCGTCAGGACAACTAGGGTTAGCGTCAGGACAACTAGGGTTAGCTTCAGGACAACTAGGGTTAGCGTCAGGACAACTAGGGTTAGCGTCAGGACAACTAGGGTTAGCGTCAGGACAACTAGGGTTAGCGTCACGACAACTAGGGTTAGCGTCAGGACAACTAGGGTTAGCGTCACGACAACTAGAGTTAGCGTCAGGACAACTAGGGTTAGCGTCAGGACAACTAGGGTTAGCGTCACGACAACTAGGGTTAGCGTCAGGACAACTAGGGTTAGCGTCAGGACAACTAGGGTTAGCGTCACAACTAGGGTTAGCGTCACGACAACTAGGGTTAGCGTCACGACAACTAGGGTTAGCGTCAGGACAACTAGGGTTAGCGTCAGGACAACTAGGGTTAGCGTCACAACTAGGGTTAGCGTCAGGACAACTAGGGTTAGCGTCACGACAACTAGGGTTAGCGTCAGGACAACTAGGGTTAGCATCACGACAACTAGGGTTAGCGTCAGGACAACTAGGGTTAGCATCACGACAACTAGGGTTAGCGTCACGACAACTAAGGTTAGCATCAGGACAACTAGGGTTAGACTCCGGACAACTAGGGTTAGCGTCAGGACAACTAGGGTTAGCGTCACGACAACTAGGGTTAGCGTCAGGACACCTAGGGTTAGCGTCACGACAACTAGGGTTAGCGTCAGGACAACTAGGGTTAGCGTCAGGACAACTAGGGTTAGCATCAGGACAACTAGGGTTAGCGTCAGGACAACTAGGGTTAGCGTCACGACAACTAGGGTTAGCGTCAGGACAACTAGGGTTAGCGTCAGGACAACTAGGGTTAGCGTCACAACCAGGGTTAGCGTCAGGACAACTAGGGTTAGCGTCACGACAACTAGGGTTAGCGTCAGGACAACTAGGGTTAGCGTCAGGACAACTAGGGTTAGCATCAGGACAACTAGGGTTAGCATCAGGACAACTAGGGTTAGCGTCAGGACAACTAGGGTTAGCGTCAGGACAACTAGGGTTACCGTCAGGACAACTAGGGTTAGCGTCAGGACAACTAGGGTTAACGTCAGTACAACTAGGGTTAGCATCAGGACAACTAGGGTTAGCGTCAGGACAACTAGGGTTAGTGTCAGGACAACTAGGTTACCGTCAGGACAACTAGGGTTAGCGTCAGGACAACTAGGGTTAGCGTCAGTACAGCTAGGGTTAGCGTCAGGACAGCTAGGGTTAGCGTCAGGACAACTAGGGTTAGCGTCAGGACAACTAGGGTTAGCTTCAGGACAACTAGGGTTAGCGTCAGGACAACTAGGGTTAGCGTCAGGACAACTAGGGTTAGCGTCAGGACAACTAGGGTTAGCGTCAGGACAGCTAGGGTTAGCGTCAGGACAACTAGGGTTAGCGTCAGGACAACTAGGGTTAGCGTCAGGACAACTAGGGTTAGCTTCAGGACAACTAGGGTTAGCGTCAGGACAACTAGGGTTAGCGTCAGGACAACTAGGGTTAGCGTCACGACAACTAGGGTTAGCGTCAGGACAACTAGGGTTAGCGTCACGACAACTAGGGTTAGCGTCACGACAACTAGGGTTAGCGTCAGGACAACTAGGGTTAGCGTCAGGACAACTAAGGTTAGCGTCAGGACAACTAGGGTTAGCGTCAGGACAACTTGGGTTAGCGTCAGGACAACTAGGGTTAACGTCAGTACAACTAGGGTTAGCATCAGGACAACTAGGGTTAGCGTCAGGACAACTAGGGTTAGCGTCAGGACAACTAGGGTTACCGTCAGGACAACTAGGGTTAGCGTCAGGACAACTAGGGTTAGCGTCAGGACAACTAGGGTTAACGTCAGTACAACTAGGGTTAGCATCAGGACAACTAGGGTTAACGTCAGTACAACTAGGGTTAGCATCAGGACAACTAGGGTTAGCGTCAGGACAACTAGGGTTACCGTCAGGACAACTAGGGTTAGCGTCAGGACAACTAGGGTTAGCGTCAGGACAACTAGGGTTAGCGTCAGGACAACTAGGGTTAGCGTCACGACAACTAGGGTTAGCGTCACGACAACTAGGGTTAGCGTCAGGACAACTAGGGTTAGCGTCAGGACAACTAGGGTTAGCTTCAGGACAACTAGGGTTAGCATCAGGACAACTAGGGTTAGCGTCAGGACAACTAGGGTTAGCGTCAGGACAACTAGGGTTAGCGTCACGACAACTAGGGTTAGCGTCAGGACAACTAGGGTTAGCGTCACGACAACTAGAGTTAGCGTCAGGACAACTAGAGTTAGCGTCAGGACAACTAGGGTTAGCGTCACGACAACTAGGGTTAGCGTCAGGACAACTAGGGTTAGCGTCAGGACAGCTAGGGTTAGCGTCAGGACAACTAGGGTTAGCGTCAGGACAACTAGGGTTAGCGTCAGGACAACTAGTGTTAGCTTCAGGACAACTAGGGTTAGCGTCAGGACAACTAGGGTTAGCGTCAGGACAACTAGGGTTAGCGTCAGGACAACTAGGGTTAGCGTCAGGACAACTAGGGTTAGCTTCAGGACAACTAGGGTTAGCGTCAGGACAACTAGGGTTAGCGTCAGGACAACTAGGGTTAGCGTCACGACAACTAGGGTTAGCGTCAGGACAACTAGGGTTAGCGTCAGGACAACTAGGGTTAGCGTCAGGACAACTAGGGTTAGCGTCAGGACAACTAGGGTTAGCGTCAGGACAACTAGGGTTAGCGTCAGGACAACTAGGGATAACGTCAGTACAACTAGGGTTAGCATCAGGACAACAAGGGTTAGCGTCAGGACAACTAGGGTTAGCGTCAGGACAACTAGGGTTACCGTCAGGACAACTAGGGTTAGCGTCAGGACAACTAGGGTTAACGTCAGTACAACTAGGGTTAGCATCAGGACAACTAGGGTTAGCGTCAGGACAACTAGGGTTAGCATCAGGACAACTAGGGTTAGCGTCAGGACAACTAGGGTTAACGTCAGTACAACTAGGGTTAGCATCAGGACAACTAGGGTTAGCATCAGGACAACTAGGGTTAGCGTCAGGACAACTCGGGTTAGCGTCAGGACAACTAGGGTTACCGTCAGGACAACTAGGGTTAGCGTCAGGACAACTAGGGTTAACGTCAGTACAACTAGGGTTAGCATCAGGACAACTAGGGTTAGCGTCAGGACAACTAGGGTTAGTGTCAGGACAACTAGGGTTACCGTCAGGACAACTAGGGTTAGCGTCAGGACAACTAGGGTTAGCGTCAGGACAGCTAGGGTTAGCGTCAGGACAACTAGGGTTAGCGTCAGGACAACTAGGGTTAGCGTCAGGACAACTAGGGTTAGCTTCAGGACAACTAGGGTTAGCGTCAGGACAACTAGGGTTAGCGTCAGGACAACTAGGGTTAACGTCAGGACAACTAGGGTTAGCGTCAGGACAGCTAGGGTTAGCGTCAGGACAACTAGGGTTAGCGTCAGGACAACTAGGGTTAGCTTCAGGACAACTAGGGTTAGCGTCAGGACAACTAGGGTTAGCGTCAGGACAACTAGGGTTAGCGTCAGGACAACTAGGGTTAGCGTCACGACAACTAGGGTTAGCGTCAGGACAACTAGGGTTAGCGTCACGACAACTAGGGTTAGCGTCAGGACAACTAGGGTTAGCGTCAGGACAACTAGGGTTAGCGTCAGGACAACTAGGGTTAGCGTCAGGACAACTAGGGTTAGCGTCAGGACAACTAGGGTTAACGTCAGTACAACTAGGCTTAGCATCAGGACAACTAGGGTTAGCGTCAGGACAACTAGGGTTAGCGTCAGGACAACTAGGGTTACCGTCAGGACAACAAGGGTTAGCGTCAGGACAACTAGGGTTAACGTCAGTACAACTAGGGTTAGCATCAGGACAACTAGGGTTAGCGTCAGGACAACTAGGGTTAGCGTCAGGACAACTAGGGTTAACGTCAGTACAACTAGGGTTAGCATCAGGACAACTAGGGTTAGCGTCAGGACAACTAGGGTTAGCGTCAGGACAACTAGGGTTACCGTCAGGACAACTAGGGTTAGCGTCAGGACAACTAGGGTTAACGTCAGTACAACTAGGGTTAGCATCAGGACAACTAGGGTTAGCGTCAGGACAACTAGGGTTAGCGTCAGGACAACTAGGGTTACCGTCAGGACAACTAGGGTTAGCGTCAGGACAACTAGGGTTAACGTCAGTACAACTAGGGTTAGCATCAGGACAACTAGGGTTAGCGTCAGGACAACTAGGGTTAACGTCAGTACAACTAGGGTTAGCATCAGGACAACTAGGGTTAGCGTCAGGACAACTAGGGTTAGCGTCAGGACAACTAGGGTTAGCGTCAGGACAACTAGGGTTACCGTCAGGACAACTAGGGTTAGCGTCAGGACAACTAGGGTTAACGTCAGTACAACTAGGGTTAGCGTCAGGACAACTAGGGTTAGCGTCAGGACAACTAGGTTTACCGTCAGGACAACTAGGGTTAGCGTCAGGACAACTAGGGTTAGCATCAGGACAGCTAGGGTTAGCGTCAGGACAACTAGGGTTAGCGTCAGGACAACTAGGGTTAGCGTCAGGACAACTAGGGTTAGCATCAGGACAACTAGGGTTAGCGTCAGGACAACTAGGGTTAGCGTCAGGACAACTAGGGTTAGCGTCAGGACAGCTAGGGTTAGCGTCAGGACAGCTAGGGTTAGCGTCAGGACAACTAGGGTTAGCGTCAGGACAACTAGGGTTAGCTTCAGGACAACTAGGGTTAGCGTCAGGACAACTAGGGTTAGCGTCAGGACAACTAGGGTTAGCGTCAGGACAACTAGGGTTAGCGTCACGACAACTAGGGTTAGCGTCAGGACAACTAGGGTTAGCGTCAGGACAACTAGGGTGAGCGCCAGGACAACTAGGGTTAGCGTCAGGACAACTATGGTTAGCATCAGGACAACTAGGGTTAACGTCATTACAACTAGGGTTAGCATCAGGACAACTAGGGTTAGCGTCAGGACAACTAGGGTTAGCGTCAGGACAACTAGGGTTACCGTCAGGACAACTAGGGTTAGCGTCAGGACAACTAGGGTTAACGTCAGTACAACTAGGGTTAGCATCATGACAACTAGGGTTAGCGTCAGGACAACTAGGGTTACCGTCAGGACAACTAGGGTTAGCGTCAGGACAACTAGGGTTAACGTCAGTACAACTAGGGTTAGCATCAGGACAACTAGGGTTAGCATCAGGACAACTAGGGTTAGCGTCAGGACATCTAGGGTTAGCGTCAGGACAACTAGGGTTACCGTCAGGACAACTAGGGTTAGCGTCAGGACAACTAGGGTTAACGTCAGTACAACTAGGGTTAGCATCAGGACAACTAGGGTTAGCGTCAGGACAACTAGGGTTAGCGTCAGGACAACTAGGGTTACCGTCAGGACAACTAGGGTTAGCGTCAGGACAACTAGGGTTAGCGTCAGGACAGCTAGGGTTAGCGTCAGGACAACTAGGGTTAGCGTCAGGACAACTAGGGTTAGCGTCAGGACAACTAGGGTTAGCTTCAGGACAACTAGGGTTAGCGTCAGGACAACTAGGGTTAGCGTCAGGACAACTAGGGTTAGCGTCACGACAACTAGGGTTAGCGTCAGGACAACTAGGGTTAGCGTCACGACAACTAGAGTTAGCGTCATGACAACTAGGGTTAGCGTCAGGACAACTAGGGTTAGCGTCACGACAACTAGGGTTAGCGTCAGGACAACTAGGGTTAGCGTCAGGACAACTAGGGTTAGCGTCAGGACAACTAGGGTTAGCGTCACAACTAGGGTTAGCGTCAGGACAACTAGGGTTAGCGTCACGACAACTAGGGTTAGCGTCAGGACAACTAGGGTTAGCGTCAGGACAACTAGGGTTAGCGTCAGGACAACTAGGGTTAGCGTCACAACTAGGGTTAGCGTCAGGACAACTAGGGTTAGCGTCACGACAACTAGGGTTAGCGTCAGGACAACTAGGGTTAGCGTCAGGACAACTAGGGTTAGCGTCACGACAACTAGGGTTAGCGTCACGACAACTAGGTTTAGCATCAGGACAACTAGGGTTAGACTCCGGACAACTAGGGTTAGCGTCAGAACAACTAGGGTTAGCGTCACGACAACTAGGGTTAGCGTCAGGACACCTAGGGTTAGCGTCACGACAACTAGGGTTAGCGTCAGGACAACTAGGGTTAGCGTCAGGACAACTAGGGTTAGCGTCAGGACAACTAGGGTTAGCGTCAGGACAACTAGGGTTAGCGTCACGACAACTAGGGTTAGCGTCAGGACAACTAGGGTTAGCGTCACAACTAGGGTTAGCGTCAGGACAACTAGGGTTAGCGTCACGACAACTAGGGTTAGCGTCAGGACAACTAGGGTTAGCGTCAGGACAACTAGGGTTAGCGTCAGGACAACTAGGGTTAGCGTCACGACAACTAGGGTTAGCGTCAGGACAACTAGGGTTAGCGTCAGGACAACTAGGGTTAGCGTCACGACAACTAGGGTTAGCGTCAGGACAACTAGGGTTAGCGTCAGGACAACTAGGGTTAGCGTCACGACATCTAGGGTTAGCGTCAGGACAACTAGGGTTAGCGTCAGGACAACTAGGGTTAGCGTCACGACAACTAGGGTTAGCGTCAGGACAACTAGGGTTAGCGTCAGAACAACTAGGGTTAGCGTCACAACAACTAGGGTTAGCGTCAGGACAACTAGGGTTAGCGTCAGGACAACTAGGGTTAGCGTCAGCACAACTAGGGTTAGCGCCAGGACAACTAGGGTTAGCGCCAGGACAACTAGGGTTAGCGCCAGGACAACTAGGGTTAGCGCCAGGACAACTAGGGTTAACGCCAGGACGACTAGGGTTAGAGTCAGGACAACTAGGGTTAGCACCAGGACAACTAGGGTTAGCGCCAGGACAACTAGGGTTAGCGTCAGGACAACTAGGGTTAGCGTCAGGACAACTAGGGTTAGCGTCAGAACAACTAGGGTTAGCGTCAGGACAACTAGGGTTAGCATCAGGACAACTAGGGTTAGCGTCAGGACAACTAGGGTTAGAGTCAGGACAACTAGGGTTAGCGTCAGGACAACTAGGGTTAGCGTCAGGACAACTAGGGTTAGCGTCAGGACAACTAGGGTTAGCGTGAAGACAACTAGGGTTAGCGTCAGGACAACTAGGGTTAGCGTCACGACAACTAGGGTTAGCGTCAGGACAACTAGGGTTAGCATCAGGACAACTAGGGTTAGCGTCAGGACAACTAGGGTTAGCGTCACAACTAGGGTTAGCGTCAGGACAACTAGGGTTAGCGTCAGGACAACTAGGGTTAGCGTCAGGACAACTAGGGTTAGCGTCAGGACAACTAGGGCTAGCGTCACGACAACTAGGGTTAGCGTCAGGACAACTAGGGTTAGCGTCACGACAACTAGGGTTAGCGTCAGGACAACTAGGGTTTGCGTCACGACAACTAGGGTTAGCGTCAGGACAACTAGGGTTAGCATCACGACAACTAGGGTTAGCGTCAGGACAACTAGGGTTAGCGTCAGAACAACTAGGGTTAGCGTCAGGACAACTAGGGTTAGCATCAGGACAACTACGGTTAGCGTCAGGACAACTAGGGTTAGAGTCAGGACAACTAGGGTTAGCGTCAGGACAACTAGGGTTAGCGTCAGGACAACTAGGGTTAGCGTCAGGACAACTAGGGTTAGCGTGAAGACAACTAGGGTTAGCGTCAGGACAACTAGGGTTAGCGTCACGACAACTAGGGTTAGCGTCAGGACAACTAGGGTTAGCATCAGGACAACTAGGGTTAGCGTCAGGACAACTAGGGTTAGCGTCACAACTAGGGTTAGCGTCAGGACAACTAGGGTTAGCGTCACGACAACTAGGGTTAGCGTCAGGACAACTAGGGTTAGCGTCAGGACAACTAGGGTTAGCGTCACGACAACTAGGGTTAGCGTCAGGACAACTAGGGTTAGCGTCACGACAACTAGGGTTAGCGTCAGGACAACTAGGGTTTGCGTCACGACAACTAGGGTTAGCGTCAGGACAACTAGGGTTAGCATCACGACAACTAGGGTTAGCGTCAGGACAACTAGGGTTAGCGTCACGACAACTAGGGTTAGCGTCAGGACAACTAGGGTTAGCGTCACGACAACTAGGGTTAGCGTCAGGACAACTAGGGTTAGCGTCAGGACAACTAGGGTTAGCGTCAGGACAACTAGGTTTAGCGTCAGGACAACTAGGGTTAGCGTCAGGACAACTAGGGATAGCGTCAGGACAACTAGGGTTAGCGTCAGGACAACTAGGGTTAGCGTCAGGACAACTAGGGTTAGCATCAGGACAACTAGGGTTAGCGTCAGGACAACTAGGTTTAGCGTCAGGACAACTAGGGTTAGCGTCAGGACAACTAGGGATAGCGTCAGGACAACTAGGGTTAGCGTCAGGACAACTAGGGTTAGCATCAGGACAACTAGGGTTAGCGTCAGGACAACTAGGGTTAGCGTCAGGACAGCTAGGGTTAGCGTCAGGACAACTAGGGTTAGCGTCACGACAACTAGGGTTAGCGTCAGGACAACTAGGGTTAGCGTCACGACAACTAGGGTTAGCGTCAGGACAACTAGGGTTAGCGTCAGGACAACTAGGGTTAGCGTCAGGACAACTAGGGTTAGCGTCAGGACAACTAGGGTTAGCGTCAGGACAACTAGGGTTAGCGTCAGGACAACTAGGGTTAGCGTCAGGACAACTAGGGTTAGCGTCAGGACAACTAGGTTTAGCGTCAGGACAACTAGGGTTAGCGTCAGGACAACTAGGGATAGCGTCAGGACAACTAGGGTTAGCGTCAGGACAACTAGGGTTAGCGTCAGGACAACTAGGGTTAGCATCAGGACAACTAGGGTTAGCGTCAGGACAACTAGGTTTAGCGTCAGGACAACTAGGGTTAGCGTCAGGACAACTAGGGATAGCGTCAGGACAACTAGGGTTAGCGTCAGGACAACTAGGGTTAGCATCAGGACAACTAGGGTTAGCATCAGGACAACTAGGGTTAGCGTCAGGACAGCTAGGGTTAGCGTCAGGACAACTAGGGTTAGCGTCACGACAACTAGGGTTAGCGTCAGGACAACTAGGGTTAGCGTCACGACAACTAGGGTTAGCGTCAGGACAACTAGGGTTAGCGTCAGGACAACTAGGGTTAGCGTCAGGACAACTAGGGTTAGCGTCAGGACAACTAGGGTTAGCGCCAGGACAACTAGGGTTAGCGCCAGGACAACTAGGGTTAGCGCCAGTACAACTAGGGTTAGCGCCAGGACAACTAGGGTTAGCGCCATTACAACTAGGGTTAGCGCCAGGACAACTAGGGTTAGCGCCAGGACAACTAGGGTTAGCGCCAGGACAACTAGGGTTAGCGCCAGGACAACTAGGGTTAGCGCCATTACAACTAGGGTTAGCGCCAGGACAACTAGGGTTAGCACAAGGACAACTAGGGTTAGAGTCAGGACAACTAGGGTTAGCACCAGGACAACTAGGGCTAGCGCCAGGACAACTAGGGTTAGCGTCAGGACAACTAGGGTTAGCGTCAGGACAACTAGGGTTAGCGTCAGAACAACTAGGGTTAGCGTCAGGACAACTAGGGTTAGCATCAGGACAACTAGGTTTAGCGTCAGGACAACTAGGGTTAGAGTCAGGACAACTAGGGTTAGCGTCAGGACAAGTAGGGTTAGAATCAGGACAACTAGGGTTAGCGTCAAGACAACTAGGGTTAGCGTCAGGACAACTAGGGTTAGCGTCACAACTAGGGTTAGCGTCAGGACAACTAGGGTTAGCGTCACGACAACTAGGGTTAGCGTCAGGACAACTAGGGTTAGCGTCAGGACAACTAGGGTTAGCGTCACGACAACTAGGGTTAGCGTCAGGACAACTAGGGTTAGCGTCACGACAACTAGGGTTAGCGTCAGGACAACTAGGGTTTGCGTCACGACAACTAGGGTTAGCGTCAGGACAACTAGGGTTAGCGTCAGGACAACTAGGGTTAGCATCACGACAACTAGGGTTAGCGTCAGGACAACTAGGGTTAGCGTCAGGACAACTAGGGTTAGCGTCACGACAACTAGGGTTAGCGTCAGGACAACTAGGGTTAGCGTCACGACAACTAGGGTTAGCGTCAGGACAACTAGGGTTAGCGTCACGACAACTAGGGTTAGCGTCAGGACAACTAGGGTTAGCGTCAGGACAACTAGGGTTAGCGTCAGGACAACTAGGTTTAGCGTCAGGACAACTAGGGTTAGCGTCAGGACAACTAGGGATAGCGTCAGGACAACTAGGGTTAGCGTCACGACAACTAGGGTTAGCGTCAGGACAACTAGGGTTAGCGTCAGGACAACTAGGGTTAGCGTCACGACAACTAGGGTTAGCGTCAGGACAACTAGGGTTAGCGTCAGGACAACTAGGGTTAGCGCCAGGACAACTAGGGTTAGCGCCAGGACAACTAGGGTTAGCGCCAGGACAACTAGGGTTAGCGCCAGGACAACTAGGGTTAGCGCCAGGACAACTAGGGTTAGCGCCATTACAACTAGGGTTAGCGCCAGGACAACTAGGGTTAGCGCCAGGACAACTAGGGTTAGCGCCAGGACAACTAGGGTTAGCGCCAGGACAACTAGGGTTAGCGCCAGGACAACTAGGGTTAGCGCCAGGACAACTAGGGTTAGCGCCATTACAACTAGGGTTAGCGCCAGGACAACTAGGGTTAGCACCAGGACAACTAGGGTTAGAGTCAGGACAACTAGGGTTAGCACCAGGACAACTAGGGTTAGCGCCAGGACAACTAGGGTTAGCGTCAGGACAACTAGGGTTAGCGTCAGGACAACTAGGGTTAGCGTCAGGACAACTAGGGTTAGCATCAGGACAACTAGGGTTAGCGTCAGGACAACTAGGGTTAGAGTCAGGACAACTAGGGTTAGCGTCAGGACAACTAGGGTTAGCGTCAGGACAACTAGGGTTAGCGTCAAGACAACTAGGGTTAGCGTCAGGACAACTAGGGTTAGCGTCACAACTAGGGTTAGCGTCAGGACAACTAGGGTTAGCGTCACGACAACTAGGGTTAGCGTCAGGACAACTAGGGTTAGCGTCAGGAGAACTAGGGTTAGCGTCACGACAACTAGGGTTAGCGTCAGGACAACTAGGGTTAGCGTCACGACAACTAGGGTTAGCGTCAGGACAACTAGGGTTTGCGTCACGACAACTAGGGTTAGCGTCAGGACAACTAGGGTTAGCGTCAGGACAACTAGGGTTAGCATCACGACAACTAGGGTTAGCGTCAGGACAACTTGGGTTAGCGTCAGGACAACTAGGGTTAGCGTCACGACAACTAGGGTTAGCGTCAGGACAACTAGGGTTAGCGTCACGACAACTAGGGTTAGCGTCAGGACAACTAGGGTTAGCGTCAGGACAACTAGGGTTAGCGTCAGGACAACTAGGGTTAGCGTCAGGACAACTAGGTTTAGCGTCAGGACAACTAGGGTTAGCGTCAGGACAACTAGGGATAGCGTCAGGACAACTAGGGTTAGCGTCACGACAACTAGGGTTAGCGTCAGGACAACTAGGGTTAGCGTCAGGACAACTAGGGTTAGCGTCAGGACAACTAGGATTAGCGTCAGGACAACTAGTGTTAGCGTCAGGACAACTAGGGTTAGCGTCAGGACAACTAGGGTTAGCTTCAGGACAACTAGGGATAGCGTCAGGACAACTAGGGTTAGCGTCAGGACAACTAGGGTTAGCGTCAGGACAACTAGGGTTAGAGTCAGGACAACTAGGTTTAGCGTCAGGACAACTAGGGTTAGCGTCAGGACAACTAGGGTTAGCGTCAGGAAAACTAGGGTTAGCGTCACGACAACTAGGGTTAGCGTCAGGACAACTAGGGTTAGCGTCACGACAACTAGGGTTAGCGTCAGGACAACTAGGGTTAGCGTCAGGACAACTAGGGTTAGCGTCAGGACAACTAGGGTTAGCGTCAGGACAACTAGGGTTAGCATCACGACAACTAGGGTTAGCGTCAGGACAACTAGGGTTAGCGTCAGGACAACTAGGGTTAGCGTCACGACAACTAGGGTTAGCGTCAGGACAACTAGGGTTAGCGTCACGACAACTAGGGTTAGCGTCAGGACAACTAGGGTTAGCGTCACGACAACTAGGGTTAGCGTCAGGACAACTAGGGTTAGCGTCAGGACAACTAGGGTTAGCGTCAGGACTACTAGGTTTAGCGTCAGGACAACTAGGGTTAGCGTCAGGACAACTAGGGATAGCGTCAGGACAACTAGGGTTAGCGTCAGGACAACTAGGGTTAGCATCAGGACAACTAGGGTTAGCGTCAGGACAACTAGGGTTAGCGTCAGGACAACTAGGGTTAGCGTCAGGACAACTAGGTTTAGCGTCAGGACAACTAGGGTTAGCGTCAGGACAACTAGGGATAGCGTCAGGACAACTAGGGTTAGCATCAGGACAACTAGGGTTAGCGTCAGGACAACTAGGGTTAGCGTCAGGACAACTAGAGTTAGCGTCAGGACAACTAGGGTTAGCGCCAGGACAACTAGGGTTAGCGCCAGGACAACTAGGGTTAGCGCCAGGACAACTAGGGTTAGCGCCAGGACTACTAGGGTTAGCGCCAGGACAACTAGGGTTAGCGCCAGGACAACTAGGGTTAGCGCCAGGACAACTAGGGTTAGCGCCAGGACAACTAGGGTTAGCGCCAGGACAACTAGGGTTAGCGCCATTACAACTAGGGTTAGCGCCAGGACAACTAGGGTTAGCACCAGGACAACTAGGGTTAGAGTCAGGACAACTAGGGTTAGCACCAGGACAACTAGGGTTAGCGCCAGGACAACTAGGGTTAGCGTCAGGACAACTAGGGTTAGCGTCAGGACAACTAGGGTTAGCGTCAGAACAACTAGGGTTAGCGTCAGGACAACTAGGGTTAGCATCAGGACAACTAGGGTTAGCGTCAGGACAACTAGGGTTAGAGTCAGGACAACTAGGGTTAGCGTCAGGACAACTAGGGTTAGCGTCAGGACAACTAGGGTTAGCGTCAAGACAACTAGGGTTAGCGTCAGGACAACTAGGGTTAGCGTCACGACAACTAGGGTTAGCGTCAGGACAACTAGGGTTAGCATCAGGACAACTAGGGTTAGCATCAGGACAACTAGGGTTAGCGTCACAACTAGGGTTAGCGTCAGGACAACTAGGGTTAGCGTCACGACAACTAGGGTTAGCGTCAGGACAACTAGGGTTAGCGTCAGGACAACTAGGGTTAGCGTCACGACAACTAGGGTTAGCGTCAGGACAACTAGGGTTAGCGTCACGACAACTAGGGTTAGCGTCAGGACAACTAGGGTTTGCGTCACAACTAGGGTTAGCGTCAGGACAACTAGGGTTAGCGTCACGACAACTAGGGTTAGCGTCAGGACAACTAGGGTTAGCGTCAGGACAACTAGGGTTAGCGTCACGACAACTAGGGTTAGCGTCAGGACAACTAGGGTTAGCGTCACGACAACTAGGGTTAGCGTCAGGACAACTAGGGTTTGCGTCACGACAACTAGGGTTAGCGTCAGGACAACTAGGGTTAGCGTCAGGACAACTAGGGTTAGCGTCACGACAACTAGGGTTAGCGTCAGGACAACTAGGGTTAGCGTCAGGACAACTAGGGTTAGCGTCACGACAACTAGGGTTAGCGTCAGGACAACTAGGGTTAGCGTCACGACAACTAGGGTTAGCGTCAGGACAACTAGGGTTAGCGTCAGGACAACTAGGTTTAGCGTCAGTACAACTAGGGTTAGCGTCAGGACAACTAGGGATAGCGTCAGGACAACTAGTGTTAGCGTCACGACAACTAGGGTTAGCGTCAGGACAACTAGGGTTAGCGTCAGGACAACTAGGGTTAGCGTCAGGACAACTAGGATTAGCGTCAGGACAACTAGTGTTAGCGTCAGGACAACTAGGGTTAGCGTCAGGACAACTAGGGTTAGCTTCACGACAACTAGGGTTAGCGTCAGGACAACTAGGGTTAGCGTCACGACAACTAGGGTTAGCGTCAGGACAACTAGGGTTAGCGTCAGGACAACTAGGGTTAGCGTCAGGACAACTAGGGTTAGCGTCAGGACAACTAGGGTTAGAGTCAGGACACCTAGGGTTAGCATCACGACAACTAGGGTTAGCGTCAGGACAACTAGGGTTAGCGTCAGGACAACTAGGGTTAGCGTCAGGACAACTAGGGTTAGCGTCAGGACAACTAGGGTTAGCGTCAGGACAACTAGGGTTAACGTCAGGACAACTAGGGTTAGCGTCAGGACAACTAGGGTTAGCGTCAGGACAACTAGGGTTAGCGTCGGGACAACTAGGGTTAGCGTCGGGACAACTAGGGTTAGCGTCGGGACAACTAGGGTTAGCGTCAGGACAACTAGGGTTAGCGTCACGACAACTAGGGTTAGCGTCACGACAACTAGGGTTAGCGTCAGGACAACTAGGGTTAGCGTCAGGACAACTAGGGTTAGCTTCAGGACAACTAGGGTTAGCGTCAGGACAACTAGGGTTAGCATCAGGACAACTAGGGTTAGCGTCAGGACAACTAGGGTTAGCTTCAGGACAACTAGGGTTAGCGTCAGGACAACTAGGGTTAGCGTCAGGACAACTAGGGTTAGCGTCACGACAACTAGGGTTAGCGTCAGGACAACTAGGGTTAGCGTCAGGACAACTAGGGTTAGCGTTAGGACAACTAGGGTTAGCATCAGGACAACTAGGGTTAGCGTCAGGACAACTAGGGTTAGCGTCAGGACAACTAGGGTTAGCGTCAGGACAGGTAGGGTTAGCGTCAGTACAAGTAGGGTTAGCGTCAGGACAAGTAGGGTTAGCATCAGGACAACTAGGGTTAGGGTCAGGACAACTCGGGTTAGCGTCAGGACAACTAGGGTTAGCTTCAGGACAACTAGGGTTAGCGTCAGGACAACTAGGGTTAGCGTCAGGACACCTAGGGTTAGCATCACGACAACTAGGGTTAGCGTCAGGACAACTAGGGTTAGCGTCAGGACAACTAGGGTTAGCGTCAGGACAACTAGGGTTAGCGTCAGGACAACTAGGGTTAGCGTCACGACAACTAGGGTTAGCGTCAGGACAACTAGGGTTAGCGTCAGGACAACTAGGGTTAGCGTCACAACTAGGGTTAGCGTCAGGACAACTAGGGTTAGCGTCACGACAACTAGGGTTAGCGTCAGGACAACTAGGGTTAGCGTCAGGACAACTAGGGTTAGCGTCAGGACAACTAGGGTTAGCGTCACGACAACTAGGGTTAGCGTCAGGACAACTAGGGTTAGCGTCACGACAACAAGGGTTAGCGTCACGACAACTAGGGTTAGCGTCAGGACAACTAGGGTTAGCATCAGGACAACTAGGGTTAGCGTCACGACAACTAGGGTTAGCGTCAGGACAACTAGGGTTAGCGTCAGGACAACTAGGGTTAGCGTCACGACAACTAGGGTTAGCGTCAGGACAACTAGGGTTAGCGTCACAACAACTAGGGTTAGCGTCAGGACAACTAGGGTTAGCGTCAGGACAACTAGGGTTAGCGCCAGGACAACTAGGGTTAGCGCCAGGACAACTAGGGTTAGCGCCAGGACAACTAGGGTTAGCGCCAGGACAACTAGGGTTAACGCCAGGACAACTAGGGTTAGAGTCAGGACAACTAGGGTAAGCAGCAGGACAACTAGGGTTAGCGCCAGGACAACTAGGGTTAGCGTCAGGACAACTAGGGTTAGCGTCAGAACAACTAGGGTTAGCGTCAGGACAACTAGGGTTAGCATCAGGACAACTAGGGTTAGCGTCAGGACAACTAGGTTTAGAGTCAGGACAACTAGGGTTAGCGTCAGGACAACTAGGGTTAGCGTCAGGACAACTAGGGTTAGCGTCAGGACAACTAGGGTTAGCATGAAGACAACTAGGGTTAGCGTCAGGACAACTAGGGTTAGCGTCACGACAACTAGGGTTAGCGTCAGGACAACTAGGGTTAGCATCAGGACAACTAGGGTTAGCGTCAGGACAACTAGGGTTAGCGTCACAACTAGGGTTAGCGTCAGGACAACTAGGGTTAGCGTCACGACAACTAGGGTTAGCGTCAGGACAACTAGGGTTAGCGTCAGGACAACTAGGGTTAGCGTCACGACAACTAGGGTTAGCGTCAGGACAACTAGGGTTAGCGTCACGACAACTAGGGTTAGCGTCAGGACAACTAGGGTTTGCGTCACGACAACTAGGGTTAGCGTCAGGACAACTAGGGTTAGCGTCAGGACAACTAGGGTTAGCATCACGACAACTAGGGTTAGCGTCAGGACAACTAGGGTTAGCGTCAGGACAACTAGGGTTAGCGTCAGGACAACTAGGGTTAGCGTCAGGACAACTAGGGTTAGCGTGAAGACAACTAGGGTTAGCGTCAGGACAACTAGGGTTAGCGTCACGACAACTAGGGTTAGCGTCAGGACAACTAGGGTTAGCATCAGGACAACTAGGGTTAGCGTCAGGACAACTAGGGTTAGCGTCACAACTAGGGTTAGCGTCAGGACAACTAGGGTTAGCGTCACGACAACTAGGGTTAGCGTCAGGACAACTAGGGTTAGCGTCAGGACAACTAGGGTTAGCGTCACGACAACTAGGGTTAGCGTCAGGACAACTAGGGTTAGCGTCACGACAACTAGGGTTAGCGTCAGGACAACTAGGGTTTGCGTCACGACAACTAGGGTTAGCGTCAGGACAACTAGGGTTAGCTTCAGGACAACTAGGGTTAGCATCACGACAACTAGGGTTAGCGTCAGGACAACTAGGGTTAGCGTCAGGACAACTAGGGTTAGCGTCACGACAACTAGGGTTAGCGTCAGGACAACTAGGGTTAGCGTCAGGACAACTAGGGTTAGCGTCACGACAACTAGGGTTAGCGTCAGGACAACTAGGGTTAGCGTCAGGACAACTAGGGTTAGCGTCAGGACAACTAGGTTTAGCGTCAGGACAACTAGGGTTAGCGTCAGGACAACTAGGGTTAGCGTCAGTACAACTAGGGTTAGCGTCAGGACAACTAGGGTTAGCGTCAGGACAACTAGGTTTAGCGTCAGGACAACTAGGGTTAACGTCAGGACAACTAGGGATAGCGTCAGGACAACTAGGGTTAGCGTCAGGACAACTAGGGTTAGCGTCAGGACAACTAGGGTTAGCGTCAGGACAACTAGGGTTAGCGTCACGACAACGAGGGTTAGCGTCAGGACAACTAGGGTTAGCGTCAGGACAACTAGGGTTAGCGTCACGACAACTAGGGTTAGCGTCAGGACAACTAGGGTTAGCGTCAGGACAACTAGGGTTAGCGTCACTACAACTAGGGTTAGCGTCAGGACAACTAGGGTTAGCGTCAGGACAACTAGGGTTAGCGCCAGGACAACTAGGGTTAGCGCCAGGACAACTAGGGTTAGCGCCAGTACAACTAGGGTTAGCGCCAGGACAACTAGGGTTAGCGCCATTACAACTAGGGTTAGCGCCAGGACAACTAGGGTTAGCGCCAGGACAACTAGGGTTAGCGCCAGGACAACTAGGGTTAGCGCCAGGACAACTAGGGTTAGCGCCAGGACAACTAGGGTTAGCGTCACAACTAGGGTTAGCGTCAGGACAACTAGGGTTAGCGTCACGACAACTAGGGTTAGCGTCAGGACAACTAGGGTTAGCGTCAGGACAACTAGGGTTAGCGTCACGACAACTAGGGTTAGCGTCAGGACAACTAGGGTTAGCGTCACGACAACTAGGGTTAGCGTCAGGACAACTAGGGTTAGCGTCAGGACAACTAGGGATAGCGTCAGGACAACTAGGGTTAGCGTCACGACAACTAGGGTTAGCGTCAGGACAACTAGGGTTAGCGTCAGGACAACTAGGTTTAGCGTCAGGACAACTAGGGTTAGCGTCACGACAACTAGGGTTAGCGTCAGGACAACTAGGGTTAGCGTCACGACAACTAGGGTTAGCGTCAGAACAACTAGGGTTAGCGTCACGACAACTAGGGTTAGCGTCAGGACAACTAGGGTTAGCGTCAGGACAACTAGGGTTAGCGTCAGGACAACTAGGGTTAGCGTCAGGACAACTAGGTTTAGCGTCAGGACAACTAGGGTTAGCGTCAGGACAACTAGGGATAGCGTCAGGACAACTAGGGTTAGCGTCACGACAACTAGGGTTAGCGTCAGGACAACTAGGGTTAGCGTCAGGACAACTAGGGTTAGCGTCAGGACAACTAGGATTAGCGTCAGGACAACTAGTGTTAGCGTCAGGACAACTAGGGTTAGCGTCAGGACAACTAGGGTTAGCTTCAGGACAACTAGGGATAGCGTCAGGACAACTAGGGTTAGCGTCAGGACAACTAGGGTTAGCGTCAGGACAACTAGGGTTAGAGTCAGGACAACTAGGTTTAGCGTCAGGACAACTAGGGTTAGCATCAGGACAACTAGGGTTAGCGTCAGGACGACTAGGGTTAGCGTCACGACGACTAGGGTTAGCGTCAGGACAACTAGGGTTAGCGTCACGACAACTAGGGTTAGCGTCAGGACAACTAGGGTTAGCGTCAGGACAACTAGGGTTAGCGTCAGGACAACTAGGGTTAGCGTCAGGACAACTAGGGTTAGCGTCACGACAACTAGGGTTAGCGTCAGGACAACTAGGGTTAGCGTCACGACAACTAGGGTTAGCGTCAGGACAACTAGGGTTAGCGTCAGGACAACTAGGGTTAGCGTCACGACAACTAGGGTTAGAGTCAGGACACCTAGGGTTAGCGTCACGACAACTAGGGTTAGCGTCAGGACAACTAGGGTTAGCGTCACGACAACTAGGGTTAGCGTCAGGACAACTAGGGTTAGCGTCAGGACAACTAGGGTTAGCGTCAGGACAACTAGGGTTAGCGTCAGGACAACTAGGGTTAACGTCAGGACAACTAGGGTTAGCGTCAGGACAACTAGGGTTAGCGTCAGGACAACTAGGGTTAGCGTCGGGACAACTAGGGTTAGCGTCGGGACAACTAGGGTTAGCGTCGGGACAACTAGGGTTAGCGTCAGGACAACTAGGGTTAGCGTCACGACAACTAGGGTTAGCGTCAGGACAACTAGGGTTAGCGTCAGGACAACTAGGGTTAGCGTCAGGACAACTAGGGTTACCGTCAGGACAACTAGGGTTAGCGTCAGGACAACTAGGGTTAGCGTCAGGACAACTAGGGTTAGCGTCAGGACAACTAGGGTTAGCGTCAGGACAACTAGGTTTAGCGTCAGGACAACTAGGGTTAGCGTCAGGACAACTAGGGATAGCGTCAGGACAACTAGGGTTAGCGTCAGGACAACTAGGGTTAGCGTCAGGACAACTAGGATTAGCGTCAGGACAACTAGTGTTAGCGTCAGGACAACTAGGGTTAGCGTCAGGACAACTAGGGTTAGCTTCAGGACAACTAGGGATAGCGTCAGGACAACTAGGGTTAGCGTCAGGACAACTAGGGTTAGCGTCAGGACAACTAGGGTTAGAGTCAGGACAACTAGGTTTAGCGTCAGGACAACTAGGGTTAGCGTCAGGACAACTAGGGTTAGCGTCACGACAACTAGGGTTAGCGTCAGGACAACTAGGGTTAGCGTCACGACAACTAGGGTTAGCGTCAGGACAACTAGGGTTAGCGTCAGGACAACTAGGGTTAGCGTCAGGACAACTAGGGTTAGCGTCAGGACAACTAGGGTTAGCATCACGACAACTAGGGTTAGCGTCAGGACAACTAGGGTTAGCGTCAGGACAACTAGGGTTAGCGTCACGACAACTAGGGTTAGCGTCAGGACAACTAGGGTTAGCGTCACGACAACTAGGGTTAGCGTCAGGACAACTAGGGTTAGCGTCACGACAACTAGGGTTAGCGTCAGGACAACTAGGGTTAGCGTCAGGACAACTAGGGTTAGCGTCAGGACAACTAGGGTTAGCGTCAGGACTACTAGGTTTAGCGTCAGGACAACTAGGGTTAGCGTCAGGACAACTAGGGATAGCGTCAGGACAACTAGGGTTAGCGTCAGGACAACTAGGGTTAGCGTCAGGACAACTAGGGTTAGCGTCAGGACAACTAGGGTTAGCGTCAGGACAACTAGGGTTAGCGTCAGGACAACTAGGTTTAGCGTCAGGACAACTAGGGTTAGCGTCAGGACAACTAGGGATAGCGTCAGGACAACTAGGGTTAGCGTCAGGACAACTAGGGTTAGCGTCAGGACAACTAGGGTTAGCGTCAGGACAACTAGAGTTAGCGTCAGGACAACTAGGGTTAGCGCCAGGACAACTAGGGTTAGCGCCAGGACAACTAGGGTTAGCGCCAGGACAACTAGGGTTAGCGCCAGGACTACTAGGGTTAGCGCCAGGACAACTAGGGTTAGCACCAGGACAACTAGGGTTAGCGCCAGGACAACTAGGGTTAGCGCCAGGACAACTAGGGTTAGCGCCAGGACAACTAGGGTTAGCGCCATTACAACTAGGGTTAGCCCCAGGACAACTAGGGTTAGCACCAGGACAACTAGGGTTAGAGTCAGGACAACTAGGGTTAGCACCAGGACAACTAGGGTTAGCGCCAGGACAACTAGGGTTAGCGTCAGGACAACTAGGGTTAGCGTCAGGACAACTAGGGTTAGCGTCAGAACAACTAGGGTTAGCGTCAGGACAACTAGGGTTAGCATCAGGACAACTAGGGTTAGCGTCAGGACAACTAGGGTTAGAGTCAGGACAACTAGGGTTAGCGTCAGGACAACTAGGGTTAGCGTCAGGACAACTAGGGTTAGCGTCAAGACAACTAGGGTTAGCGTCAGGACAACTAAGGTTAGCGTCACGACAACTAGGGTTAGCGTCAGGACAACTAGGGTTAGCGTCAGGACAACTAGGGTTAGCGTCACAACTAGGGTTAGCGTCAGGACAACTAGGGTTAGCGTCACGACAACTAGGGTTAGCATCAGGACAACTAGGGTTAGCGTCAGGACAACTAGGGTTAGCGTCACGACAACTAGGGTTAGCGTCAGGACAACTAGGGTTAGCGTCACGACAACTAGGGTTAGCGTCAGGACAACTAGGGTTTGCGTCACAACTAGGGTTAGCGTCAGGACAACTAGGGTTAGCGTCACGACAACTAGGGTTAGCGTCAGGACAACTAGGGTTAGCGTCAGGACAACTAGGGTTAGCGTCACGACAACTAGGGTTAGCGTCAGGACAACTAGGGTTAGCGTCACGACAACTAGGGTTAGCGTCAGGACAACTAGGGTTTGCGTCACGACAACTAGGGTTAGCGTCAGGACAACTAGGGTTAGCGTCAGGACAACTAGGGTTAGCATCAGGACAACTAGGGTTAGCGTCAGGACAACTAGGGTTAGCGTCACGACAACTAGGGTTAGCGTCAGGACAACTAGGGTTAGCGTCACGACAACTAGGGTTAGCGTCAGGACAACTAGGGTTAGCGTCAGGACAACTAGGGTTAGCGTCACGACAACTAGGGTTAGAGTCAGGACACCTAGGGTTAGCGTCACGACAACTAGGGTTAGCGTCAGGACAACTAGGGTTAGCGTCACGACAACTAGGGTTAGCGTCAGGACAACTAGGGTTAGCGTCAGGACAACTAGGGTTAGCGTCAGGACAACTAGGGTTAGCGTCAGGACAACTAGGGTTAACGTCAGGACAACTAGGGTTAGCGTCAGGACAACTAGGGTTAGCGTCAGGACAACTAGGGTTAGCGTCGGGACAACTAGGGTTAGCGTCGGGACAACTAGGGTTAGCGTCAGGACAACTAGGGTTAGCGTCAGGACAACTAGGGTTAGCGTCACGACAACTAGGGTTAGCGTCAGGACAACTAGGGTTAGCGTCAGGACAACTAGGGTTAGCGTCAGGACAACTAGGGTTACCGTCAGGACAACTAGGGTTAGCGTCAGGACAACTAGGGTTAGCGTCAGGACAACTAGGGTTAGCGTCAGGACAACTAGGGTTAGCGTCAGGACAACTAGGGTTAGCGTCAGGACAACTAGGGTTAGCGTCAGGACAACTAGGGATAGCGTCAGGACAACTAGGGTTAGCGTCAGGACAACTAGGGTTAGCGTCAGGACAACTAGGATTAGCGTCAGGACAACTAGTGTTAGCGTCAGGACAACTAGGGTTAGCGTCAGGACAACTAGGGTTAGCTTCAGGACAACTATGGATAGCGTCAGGACAACTAGGGTTAGCGTCAGGACAACTAGGGTTAGCGTCAGGACAACTAGGGTTAGAGTCAGGACAACTAGGTTTAGCGTCAGGACAACTAGGGTTAGCGTCACGACAACTAGGGTTAGCGTCACGACAACTAGGGTTAGCGTCAGGACAACTAGGGTTAGCGTCACGACAACTAGGGTTAGCGTCAGGACAACTAGGGTTAGCGTCACGACAACTAGGGTTAGCGTCAGGACAACTAGGGTTAGCGTCAGGACAACTAGGGTTAGCGTCAGGACAACTAGGGTTAGCATCACGACAACTAGGGTTAGCGTCAGGACAACTAGGGTTAGCGTCAGGACAACTAGGGTTAGCGTCACGACAACTAGGGTTAGCGTCAGGACAACTAGGGTTAGCGTCACGACAACTAGGGTTAGCGTCAGGACAACTAGGGTTAGCGTCACGACAACTAGGGTTAGCGTCAGGACAACTAGGGTTAGCGTCAGGACAACTAGGGTTAGCGTCAGGACAACTAGGGTTAGCGTCAGGACTACTAGGTTTAGCGTCAGGACAACTAGGGTTAGCGTCAGGACAACTAGGGATAGCGTCAGGACAACTAGGGTTAGCGTCAGGACAACTAGGGTTAGCATCAGGACAACTAGGGTTAGCGTCAGGACAACTAGGGTTAGCGTCAGGACAACTAGGGTTAGCGTCAGGACAACTAGGTTTAGCGTCAGGACAACTAGGGTTAGCGTCAGGACAACTAGGGATAGCGTCAGGACAACTAGGGTTAGCGTCAGGACAACTAGGGTTAGCGTCAGGACAACTAGGGTTAGCGTCAGGACAACTAGAGTTAGCGTCAGG
This sequence comes from Phyllobates terribilis, assembly GCF_046119375.1. Lineage (NCBI taxonomy): Eukaryota > Metazoa > Chordata > Amphibia > Anura > Dendrobatidae > Phyllobates > Phyllobates terribilis. Next base: position 1,925,213 of record NW_027362827.1, on the reverse strand, counting down.
ACAACTAGGGTTAGCGCCAGGACAACTAGGGTTAGCGCCAGGACAACTAGGGTTAGCGCCAGGACAACTAGGGTTAGCGCCAGGACTACTAGGGTTAGCGCCAGGACAACTAGGGTTAGCACCAGGACAACTAGGGTTAGCGCCAGGACAACTAGGGTTAGCGCCAGGACAACTAGGGTTAGCGCCAGGACAACTAGGGTTAGCGCCATTACAACTAGGGTTAGCCCCAGGACAACTAGGGTTAGCACCAGGACAACTAGGGTTAGAGTCAGGACAACTAGGGTTAGCACCAGGACAACTAGGGTTAGCGCCAGGACAACTAGGGTTAGCGTCAGGACAACTAGGGTTAGCGTCAGGACAACTAGGGTTAGCGTCAGAACAACTAGGGTTAGCGTCAGGACAACTAGGGTTAGCATCAGGACAACTAGGGTTAGCGTCAGGACAACTAGGGTTAGAGTCAGGACAACTAGGGTTAGCGTCAGGACAACTAGGGTTAGCGTCAGGACAACTAGGGTTAGCGTCAAGACAACTAGGGTTAGCGTCAGGACAACTAAGGTTAGCGTCACGACAACTAGGGTTAGCGTCAGGACAACTAGGGTTAGCGTCAGGACAACTAGGGTTAGCGTCACAACTAGGGTTAGCGTCAGGACAACTAGGGTTAGCGTCACGACAACTAGGGTTAGCGTCAGGACAACTAGGGTTAGCGTCAGGACAACTAGGGTTAGCGTCACGACAACTAGGGTTAGCGTCAGGACAACTAGGGTTAGCGTCACGACAACTAGGGTTAGCGTCAGGACAACTAGGGTTTGCGTCACAACTAGGGTTAGCGTCAGGACAACTAGGGTTAGCGTCACGACAACTAGGGTTAGCGTCAGGACAACTAGGGTTAGCGTCAGGACAACTAGGGTTAGCGTCACGACAACTAGGGTTAGCGTCAGGACAACTAGGGTTAGCGTCACGACAACTAGGGTTAGCGTCAGGACAACTAGGGTTTGCGTCACGACAACTAGGGTTAGCGTCAGGACAACTAGGGTTAGCGTCAGGACAACTAGGGTTAGCATCACGACAACTAGGGTTAGCGTCAGGACAACTAGGGTTAGCGTCAGGACAACTAGGGTTAGCGTCACGACAACTAGGGTTAGCGTCAGGACAACTAGGGTTAGCGTCACGACAACTAGGGTTAGGGTCAGGACAACTAGGGTTAGCGTCAGGACAACTAGGTTTAGCGTCAGTACAACTAGGGTTAGCGTCAGGACAACTAGGGATAGCGTCAGGACAACTAGTGTTAGCGTCACGACAACTAGGGTTAGCGTCAGGACAACTAGGGTTAGCGTCAGGACAACTAGGGTTAGCGTCAGGACAACTAGGATTAGCGTCAGGACAACTAGTGTTAGCGTCAGGACAACTAGGGTTAGCGTCAGGACAACTAGGGTTAGCTTCACGACAACTAGGGTTAGCGTCAGGACAACTAGGGTTAGCGTCACGACAACTAGGGTTAGCGTCAGGACAACTAGGGTTAGCGTCAGGACAACTAGGGTTAGCGTCAGGACAACTAGGGTTAGCGTCAGGACAACTAGGGTTAGAGTCAGGACACCTAGGGTTAGCGTCACGACAACTAGGGTTAGCGTCAGGACAACTAGGGTTAGCGTCAGGACAACTAGGGTTAGCGTCAGGACAACTAGGGTTAGCGTCAGGACAACTAGGGTTAGCGTCGGGACAACTAGGGTTAGCGTCGGGACAACTAGGGTTAGCGTCAGGACAACTAGGGTTAGCGTCAGGACAACTAGGGTTAGCGTCACGACAACTAGGGTTAGCGTCACGACAACTAGGGTTAGCGTCAGGACAACTAGGGTTAGCGTCAGGACAACTAGGGTTACCGTCAGGACAACTAGGGTTAGCGTCAGGACAACTAGGGTTAGCATCAGGACAACTAGGGTTAGCGTCAGGACAACTAGGGTTAGCTTCAGGACAACTAGGGTTAGCGTCAGGACAACTAGGGTTAGCGTCAGGACAACTAGGGTTAGCGTCACGACAACTAGGGTTAGCGTCAGGACAACTAGGGTTAGCGTCAGGACAACTAGGGTTAGCGTTAGGACAACTAGGGTTAGCATCAGGACAACTAGGGTTAGCGTCAGGACAACTAGGGTTAGCGTCAGGACAACTAGGGTTAGCGTCAGGACAGGTAGGGTTAGCGTCAGTACAAGTAGGGTTAGCGTCAGGACAACTAGGGTTAGCGTCAGGACAACTAGAGTTAGCGTCAGGACAACTAGGGTTAGCGCCAGGACAACTAGGGTTAGCGCCAGGACAACTAGGGTTAGCGCCAGGACAACTAGGGTTAGCGCCAGGACTACTAGGGTTAGCGCCAGGACAACTAGGGTTAGCACCAGGACAACTAGGGTTAGCGCCAGGACAACTAGGGTTAGCGCCAGGACAACTAGGGTTAGCGCCAGGACAACTAGGGTTAGCGCCATTACAACTAGGGTTAGCCCCAGGACAACTAGGGTTAGCACCAGGACAACTAGGGTTAGAGTCAGGACAACTAGGGTTAGCACCAGGACAACTAGGGTTAGCGCCAGGACAACTAGGGTTAGCGTCAGGACAACTAGGGTTAGCGTCAGGACAACTAGGGTTAGCGTCAGAACAACTAGGGTTAGCGTCAGGACAACTAGGGTTAGCATCAGGACAACTAGGGTTAGCGTCAGGACAACTAGGGTTAGAGTCAGGACAACTAGGGTTAGCGTCAGGACAACTAGGGTTAGCGTCAGGACAACTAGGGTTAGCGTCAAGACAACTAGGGTTAGCGTCAGGACAACTAAGGTTAGCGTCACGACAACTAGGGTTAGCGTCAGGACAACTAGGGTTAGCGTCAGGACAACTAGGGTTAGCGTCACAACTAGGGTTAGCGTCAGGACAACTAGGGTTAGCGTCACGACAACTAGGGTTAGCGTCAGGACAACTAGGGTTAGCGTCAGGACAACTAGGGTTAGCGTCACGACAACTAGGGTTAGCGTCAGGACAACTAGGGTTAGCGTCACGACAACTAGGGTTAGCGTCAGGACAACTAGGGTTTGCGTCACAACTAGGGTTAGCGTCAGGACAACTAGGGTTAGCGTCACGACAACTAGGGTTAGCGTCAGGACAACTAGGGTTAGCGTCAGGACAACTAGGGTTAGCGTCACGACAACTAGGGTTAGCGTCAGGACAACTAGGGTTAGCGTCACGACAACTAGGGTTAGCGTCAGGACAACTAGGGTTTGCGTCACGACAACTAGGGTTAGCGTCAGGACAACTAGGGTTAGCGTCAGGACAACTAGGGTTAGCATCACGACAACTAGGGTTAGCGTCAGGACAACTAGGGTTAGCGTCAGGACAACTAGGGTTAGCGTCACGACAACTAGGGTTAGCGTCAGGACAACTAGGGTTAGCGTCACGACAACTAGGGTTAGGGTCAGGACAACTAGGGTTAGCGTCAGGACAACTAGGTTTAGCGTCAGTACAACTAGGGTTAGCGTCAGGACAACTAGGGATAGCGTCAGGACAACTAGTGTTAGCGTCACGACAACTAGGGTTAGCGTCAGGACAACTAGGGTTAGCGTCAGGACAACTAGGGTTAGCGTCAGGACAACTAGGATTAGCGTCAGGACAACTAGTGTTAGCGTCAGGACAACTAGGGTTAGCGTCAGGACAACTAGGGTTAGCTTCACGACAACTAGGGTTAGCGTCAGGACAACTAGGGTTAGCGTCACGACAACTAGGGTTAGCGTCAGGACAACTAGGGTTAGCGTCAGGACAACTAGGGTTAGCGTCAGGACAACTAGGGTTAGCGTCAGGACAACTAGGGTTAGAGTCAGGACACCTAGGGTTAGCGTCACGACAACTAGGGTTAGCGTCAGGACAACTAGGGTTAGCGTCAGGACAACTAGGGTTAGCGTCAGGACAACTAGGGTTAGCGTCAGGACAACTAGGGTTAGCGTCAGGACAACTAGGGTTAGCGTCAGGACAACTAGGGTTAGCGTCGGGACAACTAGGGTTAGCGTCGGGACAACTAGGGTTAGCGTCAGGACAACTAGGGTTAGCGTCAGGACAACTAGGGTTAGCGTCACGACAACTAGGGTTAGCGTCACGACAACTAGGGTTAGCGTCAGGACAACTAGGGTTAGCGTCAGGACAACTAGGGTTACCGTCAGGACAACTAGGGTTAGAGTCAGGACAACTAGGGTTAGCATCAGGACAACTAGGGTTAGCGTCAGGACAACTAGGGTTAGCTTCAGGACAACTAGGGTTAGCGTCAGGACAACTAGGGTTAGCGTCAGGACAACTAGGGTTAGCGTCACGACAACTAGGGTTAGCGTCAGGACAACTAGGGTTAGCGTCAGGACAACTAGGGTTAGCGTTAGGACAACTAGGGTTAGCATCAGGACAACTAGGGTTAGCGTCAGGACAACTAGGGTTAGCGTCAGGACAACTAGGGTTAGCGTCAGGACAGGTAGGGTTAGCGTCAGTACAAGTAGGGTTAGCGTCAGGACAAGTAGGGTTAGCATCAGGACAACTAGGGTTAGGGTCAGGACAACTCGGGTTAGCGTCAGGACAACTAGGGTTAGCTTCAGGACAACTAGGGTTAGCGTCAGGACAACTAGGGTTAGCGTCAGGACACCTAGGGTTAGCGTCACGACAACTAGGGTTAGCGTCAGGACAACTAGGGTTAGCGTCAGGACAACTAGGGTTAGCGTCAGGACAACTAGGGTTAGCGTCACGACAACTAGGGTTAGCGTCAGGACAACTAGGGTTAGCGTCAGGACAACTAGGGTTAGCGTCACAACTAGGGTTAGCGTCAGGACAACTAGGGTTAGCGTCACGACAACTAGGGTTGGCGTCAGGACAACTAGGGTTAGCGTCAGGACAACTAGGGTTAGCGTCAGGACAACTAGGGTTAGCGTCACGACAACTAGGGTTAGCGTCAGGACAACTAGGGTTAGCGTCACGACAACAAGGGTTAGCGTCAGGACAACTAGGGTTAGCGTCACGACAACTAGGGTTAGCGTCAGGACAACTAGGGTTAGCATCAGGACAACTAGGGTTAGCGTCACGAAAACTAGGGTTAGCGTCAGGACAACTAGGGTTAGCGTCAGGACAACTAGGGTTAGCGTCACGACAACTAGGGTTAGCGTCAGGACAACTAGGGTTAGCGTCACAACAACTAGGGTTAGCGTCAGGACAACTAGGGTTAGCGTCAGGACAACTAGGGTTAGCGCCAGGACAACTAGGGTTAGCGCCAGGACAACTAGGGTTAGCGCCAGGACAACTAGGGTTAACGCCAGGACAACTAGGGTTAGAGTCAGGACAACTAGGGTAAGCAGCAGGACAACTAGGGTTAGCGCCAGGACAACTAGGGTTAGCGTCAGGACAACTAGGGTTAGCGTCAGAACAACTAGGGTTAGCGTCAGGACAACTAGGGTTAGCATCAGGACAACTAGGGTTAGCGTCAGGACAACTAGGGTTAGAGTCAGGACAACTAGGGTTAGCGTCAGGACAACTAGGGTTAGCGTCAGGACAACTAGGGTTAGCGTCAGGACAACTAGGGTTAGCGTGAAGACAACTAGGGTTAGCGTCAGGACAACTAGGGTTAGCGTCACGACAACTAGGGTTAGCGTCAGGACAACTAGGGTTAGCATCAGGACAACTAGGGTTAGCGTCAGGACAACTAGGGTTAGCGTCACAACTAGGGTTAGCGTCAGGACAACTAGGGTTAGCGTCACGACAACTAGGGTTAGCGTCAGGACAACTAGGGTTAGCGTCAGGACAACTAGGGTTAGCGTCACGACAACTAGGGTTAGCGTCAGGACAACTAGGGTTAGCGTCACGACAACTAGGGTTAGCGTCAGGACAACTAGGGTTTGCGTCACGACAACTAGGGTTAGCGTCAGGACAACTAGGGTTAGCGTCAGGACAACTAGGGTTAGCATCACGACAACTAGGGTTAGCGTCAGGACAACTAGGGTTAGCGTCAGGACAACTAGGGTTAGCGTCAGGACAACTAGGGTTAGCGTCAGGACAACTAGGGTTAGCGTGAAGACAACTAGGGTTAGCGTCAGGACAACTAGGGTTAGCGTCACGACAACTAGGGTTAGCGTCAGGACAACTAGGGTTAGCATCAGGACAACTAGGGTTAGCGTCAGGACAACTAGGGTTAGCGTCACAACTAGGGTTAGCGTCAGGACAACTAGGGTTAGCGTCACGACAACTAGGGTTAGCGTCAGGACAACTAGGGTTAGCGTCAGGACAACTAGGGTTAGCGTCACGACAACTAGGGTTAGCGTCAGGACAACTAGGGTTAGCGTCACGACAACTAGGGTTAGCGTCAGGACAACTAGGGTTTGCGTCACGACAACTAGGGTTAGCGTCAGGACAACTAGGGTTAGCGTCAGGACAACTAGGGTTAGCTTCACGACAACTAGGGTTAGCGTCAGGACAACTAGGGTTAGCGTCAGGACAACTAGGGTTAGCGTCACGACAACTAGGGTTAGCGTCAGGACAACTAGGGTTAGCGTCACGACAACTAGGGTTAGCGTCAGGACAACTAGGGTTAGCGTCACGACAACTAGGGTTAGCGTCAGGACAACTAGGGTTAGCGTCAGGTCAACTAGGGTTAGCGTCAGGACAACTAGGTTTAGCGTCAGGACAACTAGGGTTAGCGTCAGGACAACTAGGGTTAGCGTCAGTACAACTAGGGTTAGCGTCAGGACAACTAGGGTTAGCGTCAGGACAACTAGGTTTAGCGTCAGGACAACTAGGGTTAACGTCAGGACAACTAGGGATAGCGTCAGGACAACTAGGGTTAGCGTCAGGACAACTAGGGTTAGCGTCAGGACAACTAGGGTTAGCGTCAGGACAACTAGGGTTAGCGTCAGGACAACTAGGGTTAGCGTCAGGACAACTAGGGTTAGCGTCACGACAACTAGGGTTAGCGTCAGGACAACTAGGGTTAGCGTCAGGACAACTAGGGTTAGCGTCACGACAACTAGGGTTAGCGTCAGGACAACTAGGGTTAGCGTCAGGACAACTAGGGTTAGCGTCACTACAACTAGGGTTAGCGTCAGGACATCTAGGGTTAGCGTCAGGACAACTAGGGTTAGCGCCAGGACAACTAGGGTTAGCGCCAGGACAACTAGGGTTAGCGCCAGGACAACTAGGGTTAGCGCCAGTACAACTAGGGTTAGCGCCAGGACAACTAGGGTTAGGGCCATTACAACTAGGGTTAGCGCCAGGACAACTAGGGTTAGCGCCAGGACAACTAGGGTTAGCGCCAGGACAACTAGGGTTAGCGCCAGGACAACTAGGGTTAGCGCCAGGACAACTAGGGTTAGCGTCACAACTAGGGTTAGCGTCAGGACAACTAGGGTTAGCGTCACGACAACTAGGGTTAGCGTCAGGACAACTAGGGTTAGCGTCAGGACAACTAGGGTTAGCGTCACGACAACTAGGGTTAGCGTCAGGACAACTAGGGTTAGCGTCATGACAACTAGGGTTAGCGTCAGGACAACTAGGGTTAGCGTCAGGACAACTAGGGATAGCGTCAGGACAACTAGGGTTAGCGTCACGACAACTAGGGTTAGCGTCAGGACAACTAGGGTTAGCGTCAGGACAACTAGGTTTAGCGTCAGGACAACTAGGGTTAGCGTCACGACAACTAGGGTTAGCGTCAGGACAACTAGGGTTAGCGTCACGACAACTAGGGTTAGCGTCAGAACAACTAGGGTTAGCGTCACGACAACTAGGGTTAGCGTCAGGACAACTAGGGTTAGCGTCAGGACAACTAGGGTTAGCTTCAGGACAACTAGGTTTAGCGTCAGGACAACTAGGGTTAGCGTCAGGACAACTAGGGATAGCGTCAGGACAACTAGGGTTAGCGTCACGACAACTAGGGTTAGCGTCAGGACAACTAGGGTTAGCGTCAGGACAACTAGGATTAGCGTCAGGACAACTAGTGTTAGCGTCAGGACAACTAGGGTTAGCGTCAGGACAACTAGGGTTAGCTTCAGGACAACTAGGGATAGCGTCAGGACAACTAGGGTTAGCGTCAGGACAACTAGGGTTAGAGTCAGGACAACTAGGTTTAGCGTCAGGACAACTAGGGTTAGCATCAGGACAACTAGGGTTAGCGTCAGGACAGCTAGGGTTAGCGTCACGACAACTAGGGTTAGCGTCAGGACAACTAGGGTTAGCGTCACGACAACTAGGGTTAGCGTCAGGACAACTAGGGTTAGCGTCAGGACAACTAGGGTTAGCGTCAGGACAACTAGGGTTAGCGTCACGACAACTAGGGTTAGCGTCAGGACAACTAGGGTTAGCATCACGACAACTAGGGTTAGCGTCAGGACAACTAGGCTTAGCGTCAGGACAACTAGGGTTAGCGTCACGACAACTAGGGTTAGAGTCAGGACACCTAGGGTTAGCGTCACGACAACTAGGGTTAGCGTCAGGACAACTAGGGTTAGCGTCACGACAACTAGGGTTAGCGTCAGGACAACTAGGGTTAGCGTCAGGACAACTAGGGTTAGCGTCAGGACAACTAGGGTTAGCGTCAGGACAACTAGGGTTAGCGTCAGGACAACTAGGGTTAACGTCAGGACAACTAGGGTTAGCGTCAGGACAACTAGGGTTAGCGTCAGGACAACTAGGGTTAGCGTCGGGACAACTAGGGTTAGCGTCGGGACAACTAGGGTTAGCGTCGGGACAACTAGGGTTAGCGTCAGGACAACTAGGGTTAGCGTCACGACAACTAGGGTTAGCGTCAGGACAACTAGGGTTAGCGTCAGGACAACTAGGGTTAGCGTCAGGACAACTAGGGTTACCGTCAGGACAACTAGGGTTAGCGTCAGGACAACTAGGGTTAGCGTCAGGACAACTAGGGTTAGCGTCAGGACAACTAGGGTTAGCTTCAGGACAACTAGGGTTAGCGTCAGGACAACTAGGGTTAGCGTCAGGACAACTAGGGTTAGCGTCAGGACAACTCGGGTTAGCGTCAGGACAACTAGGGTTAGCGTCACGACAACTAGGGTTAGCGTCAGGACAACTAGGGTTAGCGTCAGGACAACTAGGGTTAGCGTTAGGACAACTAGGATTAGCGTCAGGACAACTAGGGTTAGCGTCAGGACAACTAGGGTTAGCGTCAGGACAACTAGGGTTAGCGTCAGGACAGGTAGGGTTAGCGTCAGTACAAGTAGGGTTAGCGTCAGGACAAGTAGGGTTAGCATCAGGACAACTAGGGTTAGGGTCAGGACAACTCGGGTTAGCGTCAGGACAACTCGCGTTAGCGTCAGGACAACTCGCGTTAGCGTCAGGACAACTAGGGTTAGCGTCAGGACAACTCAGGTTAGCGTCTGGACAAATCGGGTTAGCGTCAGGACAACTAGGGTTAGCGTCAGGACAACTAGGGTTAGCGTCAGGACAACTAGGGTTAGCGTCAGGACAACTAGGGTTAGCGTCAGGACAACTAGGGATAGCGTCAGGACAACTAGGGTTAGCGTCAGGACAACTAGGGTTAGCGTCAGGACAACTAGGGTTAGCGTCAGGACAACTAGGGTTAGCGTCACGACAACTAGGGTTAGCGTCATGACAACTAGGGTTAGCGTCAGGACAACTAGGGTTAGCGTCACGACAGCTAGGGTTAGCGTCAGGACACCTAGGGTTAGCGTCACGACAACTAGGGTTAGCGTCAGGACAACTAGGGTTAGCGTCAGGACAACTAGGGTTAGCGTCAGGACAACTAGGGTTAACGTCAGGACAACTAGGGTTAGCGTCAGGACAACTAGGGTTAGCGTCAGGACAACTAGGGTTAGCGTCGGGACAACTAGGGTTAGCGTCAGGACAACTAGGGTTAGAGTCAGGACACCTAGGGTTAGCGTCACGACAACTAGGGTTAGCGTCAGGACAACTAGGGTTAGCGTCACGACAACTAGGGTTAGCGTCAGGACAACTAGGGTTAGCGTCAGGACAACTAGGGTTAGCGTCAGGACAACTAGGGTTAGCGTCAGGACAACTAGGGTTAACGTCAGGACAACTAGGGTTAGCGTCAGGACAACTAGGGTTAGCGTCAGGACAACTAGGGTTAGCGTCGGGACAACTAGGGTTAGCGTTGGGACAACTAGGGTTAGCGTCAGGACAACTAGGGTTAGCGTCAGGACAACTAGGGTTAGCGTCACGACAACTAGGGTTAGCGTCAGGACAACTAGGGTTAGCGTCAGGACAACTAGGGTTAGCGTCAGGACAACTAGGGTTACCGTCAGGACAACTAGGGTTAGCGTCAGGACAACTAGGGTTAGCGTCAGGACAACTAGGGTTAGCGTCAGGACAACTAGGGTTAGCTTCAGGACAACTAGGGTTAGCGTCAGGACAACTAGGGTTAGCGTCAGGACAACTAGGGTTAGCGTCAGGACAACTCGGGTTAGCGTCAGGACAACTAGGGTTAGCGTCACGACAACTAGGGTTAGCGTCAGGACAACTAGGGTTAGCGTCAGGACAACTAGGGTTAGCGTTAGGACAACTAGGATTAGCGTCAGGACAACTAGGGTTAGCGTCAGGACAACTAGGGTTAGCGTCAGGACAACTAGGGTTAGCGTCAGGACAGGTAGGGTTAGCGTCAGTACAAGTAGGGTTAGCGTCAGGACAAGTAGGGTTAGCATCAGGACAACTAGGGTTAGGGTCAGGACAACTCGGGTTAGCGTCAGGACAACTCGCGTTAGCGTCAGGACAACTCGCGTTAGCGTCAGGACAACTAGGGTTAGCGTCAGGACAACTCAGGTTAGCGTCTGGACAAATCGGGTTAGCGTCAGGACAACTAGGGTTAGCGTCAGGACAACTAGGGTTAGCGTCAGGACAACTAGGGTTAGCGTCAGGACAACTAGGGTTAGCGTCAGGACAACTAGGGATAGCGTCAGGACAACTAGGGTTAGCGTCAGGACAACTAGGGTTAGCGTCAGGACAACTAGGGTTAGCGTCAGGACAACTAGGGTTAACGTCAGGACAACTAGGGTTAGCGTCAGGACAACTAGGGTTAGCGTCAGGACAACTAGGGTTAGCGTCACGACAACTAGGGTTAGCGTCATGACAACTAGGGTTAGCGTCAGGACAACTAGGGTTAGCGTCACGACAGCTAGGGTTAGCGTCAGGACACCTAGGGTTAGCGTCACGACAACTAGGGTTAGCGTCAGGACAACTAGGGTTAGCGTCAGGACAACTAGGGTTAGCGTCAGGACAACTAGGGTTAACGTCAGGACAACTAGGGTTAGCGTCAGGACAACTAGGGTTAGCGTCAGGACAACTAGGGTTAGCGTCGGGACAACTAGGGTTAGCGTCAGGACAACTAGGGTTAGCGTCAGGACAACTAGGGTTAGCGTCAGGACAACTAGGGTTAGTGTCACGACAACTAGGGTTAGCGTCACGACAACTAGGGTTAGCGTCAGGACAACTAGGGTTAGCGTCAGGACAACTAGGGTTATCGTCAGGACAACTAGGGTTATCGTCAGGACAACTAGGGTTAGCGTCAGGACAACTAGGCTTAGCTTCAGGACAACTAGGGTTAGCGTCAGGACAACTAGGGTTAGCGTCAGGACAACTAGGGTTAGCGTCAGGACAACTAGGGTTAGCGTCACGACAACTAGGGTTAGCGTCACGACAACTAGGGTTAGCGTCAGGACAACTAGGGTTAGCGTCAGGACAACTAGGGTTAGCGTTAGGACAACTAGGGTTAGCGTCAGGACAACTAGGGTTAGCGTCAGGACAACTAGGGTTAGCGTCAGGACAACTAGGGTTAGCGTCAGGACAGGTAGGGTTAGCGTCAGTACAAGTAGGGTTAGCGTCAGGACAAGTAGGGTTAGCGTCAGGACAACTAGGGTTAGGGTCAGGACAACTCGGGTTAGCGTCAGGACAACTCGGGTTAGCGTCAGGACAACTCGCGTTAGCGTCAGGACAACTAGGGTTAGCGTCAGGACAACTCGGGTTAGCGTCTGGACAAATCGGGTTAGCGTCAGGACAACTAGGGTTAGCGTCAGGACAACTAGGGTTAGCGTCAGGACAACTAGGGTTAGCGTCAGGACAACTAGGGTTAGCGTCAGGACAACTAGGGTTAACGTCAGGACAACTATGGTTAGCGTCAGGACAACTAGGGTTAGCGTCGAGACAACTAGGGTTAGCGTCAGGACAACTAGGGTTAGCGTCAGGACAACTAGGGTTAGCGTCAGGACAACTAGGGTTAGCGTCAGGACAACTAGGGTTAGCGTCAGGACAACTAGGGTTACCGTCAGGACAACTAGGGTTAGCGTCAGGACAACTAGGGTTAGCGTCAGGACAACTAGGGTTAGCGTCAGGACAACTAGGGCTAGCTTCAGGACAACTAGGGTTAGCGTCAGGACAACTAGGGTTAGCGTCGGGACAACGGGTTAGCGTCAGGACAACTAGGGTTAGCGTCAGGACAACTAGGGTTAGCGTCAGGACAACTAGGGTTAGCGTCAGTACAACTAGGGTTAGCGTCAGGACAACTAGGGTTACCGTCAGGACAACTAGGGTTAGCGTCAGGACAACTAGGGTTAGCGTCAGGACAACTAGGGTTAGCGTCAGGACAACTAGGGCTAGCTTCAGGACAACTAGTGTTAGCGTCAGGACAACTAGGGTTAGCGTCAGGACAACTAGGGTTAGCGTCACGACAACTAGGGTTAGCGTCACGACAACTAGGGTTAGCGTCAGGACAACTAGGGTTAGCGTCAGGACAACTAGGGTTAGCGTTAGGACAACTAGGGTTAGCGTCAGGACAACTAGGGTTAGCGTCAGGACAACTAGGGTTAGCGTCAGGACAGGTAGGGTTAGCGTCAGTACAAGTAGGGTTAGCGTCAGGACAAGTAGGGTTAGCGTCAGGACAAGTAGGGTTAGGGTCAGGACAACTCGGGTTAGCGTCAGGACAACTCGGGTTAGCGTTAGGACAACTCGCGTTAGCGTCAGGACAACTAGGGTTAGCGTCAGGACAACTCGGGTTAGCGTCTGGACAAATCAGGATAGCGTCAGGACAACTAGGGTTAGCGTCAGGACAACTAGGGTTAGCGTCAGGACAACTAGGGTTAGCATCAGGACAACTAGGGTTAGCGTCAGGACAACTAGGGTTAGCGTCAGGACAACTAGGGTTAGCGTCAGGACAACTAGGGTTAGCGTCGGGACAACTAGGGTTAGCGTCGGGACAACTAGGGTTAGCGTCAGGACAACTAGGGATAGCGTCCGGACAACTAGGGTTAGCGTCACAACAACTAGGGTTAGCGTCAGGACAACTAGGGTTAGCGTCACGACAACTAGGGTTAGCGTCAGGACAACTAGGGTTAGCGTCAGGACAACTAGGGTTAGCGTCAGGACAACAAGGGTTAGCGTCAGGACAACTAGGGTTAGAGTCAGGACAACTAGGGTAAGCAGCAGGACAACTAGGGTTAGCGCCAGGACAACTAGGGTTAGCGTCAGGACAACTAGGGTTAGCGTCAGAACAACTAGGGTTAGCGTCAGGACAACTAGGGTTAGCATCAGGACAACTAGGGTTAGCGTCAGGACAACTAGGGTTAGAGTCAGGACAACTAGGGTTAGCGTCAGGACAACTAGGGTTAGCGTCAGGACAACTAGGGTTAGCGTCAGGACAACTAGGGTTAGCGTGAAGACAACTAGGGTTAGCGTCAGGACAACTAGGGTTAGCGTCACGACAACTAGGGTTAGCGTCAGGACAACTAGGGTTAGCATCAGGACAACTAGGGTTAGCGTCAGGACAACTAGGGTTAGCGTCACAACTAGGGTTAGCGTCAGGACAACTAGGGTTAGCGTCACGACAACTAGGGTTAGCGTCAGGACAACTAGGGTTAGCGTCAGGACAACTAGGGTTAGCGTCACGACAACTAGGGTTAGCGTCAGGACAACTAGGGTTAGCGTCACGACAACTAGGGTTAGCGTCAGGACAACTAGGGTTTGCGTCACGACAACTAGGGTTAGCGTCAGGACAACTAGGGTTAGCGTCAGGACAACTAGGGTTAGCATCACGACAACTAGGGTTAGCGTCAGGACAACTAGGGTTAGCGTCAGGACAACTAGGGTTAGCGTCAGGACAACTAGGGTTAGCGTCAGGACAACTAGGGTTAGCGTGAAGACAACTAGGGTTAGCGTCAGGACAACTAGGGTTAGCGTCACGACAACTAGGGTTAGCGTCAGGACAACTAGGGTTAGCATCAGGACAACTAGGGTTAGCGTCAGGACAACTAGGGTTAGCGTCACAACTAGGGTTAGCGTCAGGACAACTAGGGTTAGCGTCACGACAACTAGGGTTAGCGTCAGGACAACTAGGGTTAGCGTCAGGACAACTAGGGTTAGCGTCACGACAACTAGGGTTAGCGTCAGGACAACTAGGGTTAGCGTCACGACAACTAGGGTTAGCGTCAGGACAACTAGGGTTTGCGTCACGACAACTAGGGTTAGCGTCAGGACAACTAGGGTTAGCGTCAGGACAACTAGGGTTAGCTTCACGACAACTAGGGTTAGCGTCAGGACAACTAGGGTTAGCGTCAGGACAACTAGGGTTAGCGTCACGACAACTAGGGTTAGCGTCAGGACAACTAGGGTTAGCGTCACGACAACTAGGGTTAGCGTCAGGACAACTAGGGTTAGCGTCACGACAACTAGGGTTAGCGTCAGGACAACTAGGGTTAGCGTCAGGACAACTAGGGTTAGCGTCAGGACAACTAGGTTTAGCGTCAGGACAACTAGGGTTAGCGTCAGGACAACTAGGGTTAGCGTCAGTACAACTAGGGTTAGCGTCAGGACAACTAGGGTTAGCGTCAGGACAACTAGGTTTAGCGTCAGGACAACTAGGGTTAACGTCAGGACAACTAGGGATAGCGTCAGGACAACTAGGGTTAGCGTCAGGACAACTAGGGTTAGCGTCAGGACAACTAGGGTTAGCGTCAGGACAACTAGGGTTAGCGTCAGGACAACTAGGGTTAGCGTCAGGACAACTAGGGTTAGCGTCAGGACAACTAGGGTTAGCGTCACGACAACTAGGGTTAGCGTCAGGACAACTAGGGTTAGCGTCAGGACAACTAGGGTTAGCGTCACGACAACTAGGGTTAGCGTCAGGACAACTAGGGTTAGCGTCAGGACAACTAGGGTTAGCGTCACTACAACTAGGGTTAGCGTCAGGACATCTAGGGTTAGCGTCAGGACAACTAGGGTTAGCGCCAGGACAACTAGGGTTAGCGCCAGGACAACTAGGGTTAGCGCCAGGACAACTAGGGTTAGCGCCAGTACAACTAGGGTTAGCGCCAGGACAACTAGGGTTAGGGCCATTACAACTAGGGTTAGCGCCAGGACAACTAGGGTTAGCGCCAGGACAACTAGGGTTAGCGCCAGGACAACTAGGGTTAGCGCCAGGACAACTAGGGTTAGCGCCAGGACAACTAGGGTTAGCGTCACAACTAGGGTTAGCGTCAGGACAACTAGGGTTAGCGTCACGACAACTAGGGTTAGCGTCAGGACAACTAGGGTTAGCGTCAGGACAACTAGGGTTAGCGTCACGACAACTAGGGTTAGCGTCAGGACAACTAGGGTTAGCGTCATGACAACTAGGGTTAGCGTCAGGACAACTAGGGTTAGCGTCAGGACAACTAGGGATAGCGTCAGGACAACTAGGGTTAGCGTCACGACAACTAGGGTTAGCGTCAGGACAACTAGGGTTAGCGTCAGGACAACTAGGTTTAGCGTCAGGACAACTAGGGTTAGCGTCACGACAACTAGGGTTAGCGTCAGGACAACTAGGGTTAGCGTCACGACAACTAGGGTTAGCGTCAGAACAACTAGGGTTAGCGTCACGACAACTAGGGTTAGCGTCAGGACAACTAGGGTTAGCGTCAGGACAACTAGGGTTAGCTTCAGGACAACTAGGTTTAGCGTCAGGACAACTAGGGTTAGCGTCAGGACAACTAGGGATAGCGTCAGGACAACTAGGGTTAGCGTCACGACAACTAGGGTTAGCGTCAGGACAACTAGGGTTAGCGTCAGGACAACTAGGATTAGCGTCAGGACAACTAGTGTTAGCGTCAGGACAACTAGGGTTAGCGTCAGGACAACTAGGGTTAGCTTCAGGACAACTAGGGATAGCGTCAGGACAACTAGGGTTAGCGTCAGGACAACTAGGGTTAGAGTCAGGACAACTAGGTTTAGCGTCAGGACAACTAGGGTTAGCATCAGGACAACTAGGGTTAGCGTCAGGACAGCTAGGGTTAGCGTCACGACAACTAGGGTTAGCGTCAGGACAACTAGGGTTAGCGTCACGACAACTAGGGTTAGCGTCAGGACAACTAGGGTTAGCGTCAGGACAACTAGGGTTAGCGTCAGGACAACTAGGGTTAGCGTCACGACAACTAGGGTTAGCGTCAGGACAACTAGGGTTAGCATCACGACAACTAGGGTTAGCGTCAGGACAACTAGGCTTAGCGTCAGGACAACTAGGGTTAGCGTCACGACAACTAGGGTTAGAGTCAGGACACCTAGGGTTAGCGTCACGACAACTAGGGTTAGCGTCAGGACAACTAGGGTTAGCGTCACGACAACTAGGGTTAGCGTCAGGACAACTAGGGTTAGCGTCAGGACAACTAGGGTTAGCGTCAGGACAACTAGGGTTAGCGTCAGGACAACTAGGGTTAGCGTCAGGACAACTAGGGTTAACGTCAGGACAACTAGGGTTAGCGTCAGGACAACTAGGGTTAGCGTCGGGACAACTAGGGTTAGCGTCGGGACAACTAGGGTTAGCGTCGGGACAACTAGGGTTAGCGTCAGGACAACTAGGGTTAGCGTCACGACAACTAGGGTTAGCGTCAGGACAACTAGGGTTAGCGTCAGGACAACTAGGGTTAGCGTCAGGACAACTAGGGTTACCGTCAGGACAACTAGGGTTAGCGTCAGGACAACTAGGGTTAGCGTCAGGACAACTAGGGTTAGCTTCAGGACAACTAGGGTTAGCGTCAGGACAACTAGGGTTAGCGTCAGGACAACTAGGGTTAGCGTCAGGACAACTCGGGTTAGCGTCAGGACAACTAGGGTTAGCGTCACGACAACTAGGGTTAGCGTCAGGACAACTAGGGTTAGCGTCAGGACAACTAGGGTTAGCGTTAGGACAACTAGGATTAGCGTCAGGACAACTAGGGTTAGCGTCAGGACAACTAGGGTTAGCGTCAGGACAACTAGGGTTAGCGTCAGGACAGGTAGGGTTAGCGTCAGTACAAGTAGGGTTAGCGTCAGGACAAGTAGGGTTAGCATCAGGACAACTAGGGTTAGGGTCAGGACAACTCGGGTTAGCGTCAGGACAACTCGCGTTAGCGTCAGGACAACTCGCGTTAGCGTCAGGACAACTAGGGTTAGCGTCAGGACAACTCAGGTTAGCGTCTGGACAAATCGGGTTAGCGTCAGGACAACTAGGGTTAGCGTCAGGACAACTAGGGTTAGCGTCAGGACAACTAGGGTTAGCGTCAGGACAACTAGGGTTAGCGTCAGGACAACTAGGGATAGCGTCAGGACAACTAGGGTTAGCGTCAGGACAACTAGGGTTAGCGTCAGGACAACTAGGGTTAGCGTCAGGACAACTAGGGTTAGCGTCACGACAACTAGGGTTAGCGTCATGACAACTAGGGTTAGCGTCAGGACAACTAGGGTTAGCGTCACGACAGCTAGGGTTAGCGTCAGGACACCTAGGGTTAGCGTCACGACAACTAGGGTTAGCGTCAGGACAACTAGGGTTAGCGTCAGGACAACTAGGGTTAGCGTCAGGACAACTAGGGTTAACGTCAGGACAACTAGGGTTAGCGTCAGGACAACTAGGGTTAGCGTCAGGACAACTAGGGTTAGCGTCGGGACAACTAGGGTTAGCGTCAGGACAACTAGGGTTAGAGTCAGGACACCTAGGGTTAGCGTCACGACAACTAGGGTTAGCGTCAGGACAACTAGGGTTAGCGTCACGACAACTAGGGTTAGCGTCAGGACAACTAGGGTTAGCGTCAGGACAACTAGGGTTAGCGTCAGGACAACTAGGGTTAGCGTCAGGACAACTAGGGTTAACGTCAGGACAACTAGGGTTAGCGTCAGGACAACTAGGGTTAGCGTCAGGACAACTAGGGTTAGCGTCGGGACAACTAGGGTTAGCGTTGGGACAACTAGGGTTAGCGTCAGGACAACTAGGGTTAGCGTCAGGACAACTAGGGTTAGCGTCACGACAACTAGGGTTAGCGTCAGGACAACTAGGGTTAGCGTCAGGACAACTAGGGTTAGCGTCAGGACAACTAGGGTTACCGTCAGGACAACTAGGGTTAGCGTCAGGACAACTAGGGTTAGCGTCAGGACAACTAGGGTTAGCGTCAGGACAACTAGGGTTAGCTTCAGGACAACTAGGGTTAGCGTCAGGACAACTAGGGTTAGCGTCAGGACAACTAGGGTTAGCGTCAGGACAACTCGGGTTAGCGTCAGGACAACTAGGGTTAGCGTCACGACAACTAGGGTTAGCGTCAGGACAACTAGGGTTAGCGTCAGGACAACTAGGGTTAGCGTTAGGACAACTAGGATTAGCGTCAGGACAACTAGGGTTAGCGTCAGGACAACTAGGGTTAGCGTCAGGACAACTAGGGTTAGCGTCAGGACAGGTAGGGTTAGCGTCAGTACAAGTAGGGTTAGCGTCAGGACAAGTAGGGTTAGCATCAGGACAACTAGGGTTAGGGTCAGGACAACTCGGGTTAGCGTCAGGACAACTCGCGTTAGCGTCAGGACAACTCGCGTTAGCGTCAGGACAACTAGGGTTAGCGTCAGGACAACTCAGGTTAGCGTCTGGACAAATCGGGTTAGCGTCAGGACAACTAGGGTTAGCGTCAGGACAACTAGGGTTAGCGTCAGGACAACTAGGGTTAGCGTCAGGACAACTAGGGTTAGCGTCAGGACAACTAGGGATAGCGTCAGGACAACTAGGGTTAGCGTCAGGACAACTAGGGTTAGCGTCAGGACAACTAGGGTTAGCGTCAGGACAACTAGGGTTAACGTCAGGACAACTAGGGTTAGCGTCAGGACAACTAGGGTTAGCGTCAGGACAACTAGGGTTAGCGTCACGACAACTAGGGTTAGCGTCATGACAACTAGGGTTAGCGTCAGGACAACTAGGGTTAGCGTCACGACAGCTAGGGTTAGCGTCAGGACACCTAGGGTTAGCGTCACGACAACTAGGGTTAGCGTCAGGACAACTAGGGTTAGCGTCAGGACAACTAGGGTTAGCGTCAGGACAACTAGGGTTAACGTCAGGACAACTAGGGTTAGCGTCAGGACAACTAGGGTTAGCGTCAGGACAACTAGGGTTAGCGTCGGGACAACTAGGGTTAGCGTCAGGACAACTAGGGTTAGCGTCAGGACAACTAGGGTTAGTGTCACGACAACTAGGGTTAGCGTCACGACAACTAGGGTTAGCGTCAGGACAACTAGGGTTAGCGTCAGGACAACTAGGGTTATCGTCAGGACAACTAGGGTTATCGTCAGGACAACTAGGGTTAGCGTCAGGACAACTAGGCTTAGCTTCAGGACAACTAGGGTTAGCGTCAGGACAACTAGGGTTAGCGTCAGGACAACTAGGGTTAGCGTCAGGACAACTAGGGTTAGCGTCACGACAACTAGGGTTAGCGTCACGACAACTAGGGTTAGCGTCAGGACAACTAGGGTTAGCGTCAGGACAACTAGGGTTAGCGTTAGGACAACTAGGGTTAGCGTCAGGACAACTAGGGTTAGCGTCAGGACAACTAGGGTTAGCGTCAGGACAACTAGGGTTAGCGTCAGGACAGGTAGGGTTAGCGTCAGTACAAGTAGGGTTAGCGTCAGGACAAGTAGGGTTAGCGTCAGGACAACTAGGGTTAGGGTCAGGACAACTCGGGTTAGCGTCAGGACAACTCGGGTTAGCGTCAGGACAACTCGCGTTAGCGTCAGGACAACTAGGGTTAGCGTCAGGACAACTCGGGTTAGCGTCTGGACAAATCGGGTTAGCGTCAGGACAACTAGGGTTAGCGTCAGGACAACTAGGGTTAGCGTCAGGACAACTAGGGTTAGCGTCAGGACAACTAGGGTTAGCGTCAGGACAACTAGGGTTAACGTCAGGACAACTATGGTTAGCGTCAGGACAACTAGGGTTAGCGTCGAGACAACTAGGGTTAGCGTCAGGACAACTAGGGTTAGCGTCAGGACAACTAGGGTTAGCGTCAGGACAACTAGGGTTAGCGTCAGGACAACTAGGGTTAGCGTCAGGACAACTAGGGTTACCGTCAGGACAACTAGGGTTAGCGTCAGGACAACTAGGGTTAGCGTCAGGACAACTAGGGTTAGCGTCAGGACAACTAGGGCTAGCTTCAGGACAACTAGGGTTAGCGTCAGGACAACTAGGGTTAGCGTCGGGACAACGGGTTAGCGTCAGGACAACTAGGGTTAGCGTCAGGACAACTAGGGTTAGCGTCAGGACAACTAGGGTTAGCGTCAGTACAACTAGGGTTAGCGTCAGGACAACTAGGGTTACCGTCAGGACAACTAGGGTTAGCGTCAGGACAACTAGGGTTAGCGTCAGGACAACTAGGGTTAGCGTCAGGACAACTAGGGCTAGCTTCAGGACAACTAGTGTTAGCGTCAGGACAACTAGGGTTAGCGTCAGGACAACTAGGGTTAGCGTCACGACAACTAGGGTTAGCGTCACGACAACTAGGGTTAGCGTCAGGACAACTAGGGTTAGCGTCAGGACAACTAGGGTTAGCGTTAGGACAACTAGGGTTAGCGTCAGGACAACTAGGGTTAGCGTCAGGACAACTAGGGTTAGCGTCAGGACAGGTAGGGTTAGCGTCAGTACAAGTAGGGTTAGCGTCAGGACAAGTAGGGTTAGCGTCAGGACAAGTAGGGTTAGGGTCAGGACAACTCGGGTTAGCGTCAGGACAACTCGGGTTAGCGTTAGGACAACTCGCGTTAGCGTCAGGACAACTAGGGTTAGCGTCAGGACAACTCGGGTTAGCGTCTGGACAAATCAGGATAGCGTCAGGACAACTAGGGTTAGCGTCAGGACAACTAGGGTTAGCGTCAGGACAACTAGGGTTAGCATCAGGACAACTAGGGTTAGCGTCAGGACAACTAGGGTTAGCGTCAGGACAACTAGGGTTAGCGTCAGGACAACTAGGGTTAGCGTCGGGACAACTAGGGTTAGCGTCGGGACAACTAGGGTTAGCGTCAGGACAACTAGGGATAGCGTCCGGACAACTAGGGTTAGCGTCACAACAACTAGGGTTAGCGTCAGGACAACTAGGGTTAGCGTCACGACAACTAGGGTTAGCGTCAGGACAACTAGGGTTAGCGTCAGGACAACTAGGGTTAGCGTCAGGACAACAAGGGTTAGCGTCAGGACAACTAGGGTTAGCATCAGGACAACTAGGGTTAGCTTCAGGACAACTAGGTTTAGCGTCACGACAACTAGGGTTAGCGTCAGGACAACTAGGGTTAGCGTCAGGACAACTAGGGTTAGCGTCACGACAACTAGGGTTAGCGTCAGGACAACTAGGGTTAGCGTCAGGACAACTAGGGTTAGCGTCAGGACAACTAGGGTTAGCGTAAGGACAACTAGGGTTAGCGTCGGGACAACTAGGGTTAGCGTCGGGACAACTAGGGTTAGCGTCGGGACAACTAGAGTTAGCATCGGGACAACTAGGGTTAGCGTCGGGACAACTAGGGTTAGCGTCAGGACAACTAGGGTTAGCGTCACGACAACTAGGGTTAGCGTCACGACAACTAGGGTTAGCGTCAGGACAACTAGGGTTAGCGTCAGGACAACTAGGGTTAGCGTCAGGACAACTAGGGTTACCGTCAGGACAACTAGGGTTAGCGTCAGGACAACTAGGGTTAGCTTCAGTACAACTAGGGTTAGCGTCAGGACAACTAGGGTTAGCGTCAGGACAACTAGGGTTAGCGTCAGGACAACTAGGGTTAGCGTCAGGACAACTAGGGTTAGAGTCGGGACAACTAGGGTTAGCGTCGGGACAACTAGGGTTAGCGTCAGGACAACTAGGGTTAGCGTCGGGACAACTAGGGTTATCGTCAGGACAACTAGGGTTAGCGTCCGGACAACTAGGGTTAGCGTCACAACTAGGGTTAGCGTCAGGACAACTAGGGTTAGCGTCAGGACAACTAGGGTTAGCGTCAGGACAACTAGGGTTAGCGTCAGGACAACTAGGGTTAGCGTCACGACAACTAGGGTTAGCGTCAGGACAACTAGGGTTAACGTCAGGACAACTAGGGTTAGCGTCAGGACAACTAGGGTTAGCGTCAGGACAACTAGGGATAGCGTCAGGACAACTAGGGTTAGCGTCAGGACAACTAGGATTAGCGTCAGGACAACTAGGGTTAGCGTCAGGACAACTAGGGTTAGCGTCAGGACAACTAGGGTTAGCTTCAGGACAACTAGGGATAGCGTCAGGACAACTAGGGTTAGCGTCAGGACAACTAGGGTTAGCGTCAGGACAACTAGGGTTAGCGTCAGGACAACTAGGTTTAGCGTCAGGACAACTAGGGTTAGCGTCAGGACAACTAGGGTTAGCGTCACGACAACTAGGGTTAGCGTCAGGAAAACTAGGGTTAGCGTCACGACAACTAGGGTTAGCGTCAGGACAACTAGGGTTAGCGTCAGGACAACTAGGATTAGCGTCAGGACAACTAGGGTTAGCGTCAGGACAACTAGGGTTAGCGTCACGACAACTAGGGTTAGCGTCAGGACAACTAGTGTTAGCGTCACAACAACTAGGGTTAGCGTCACGACAACTAGGGTTAGCGTCACGACAACTAGGGTTAGCGTCAGGACAACTAGGGTTAGCGTCAGGACAACTAGGGTTAGCGTCACGACAACTAGGGTTAGCGTCAGGACACCTAGGGTTAGCGTCACGACAACTAGGGTTAGCGTCAGGACAACTAGGGTTAGCGTCACGACAACTAGGGTTAGCGTCACGACAACTAGGGTTAGCGTCAGGACAACTAGGGTTAGCGTCAGGACAACTAGGGTTAGCGTCTGGACAACTAGGGTTAGCGTCAGGACAACTAGGGATAGCGTCAGGACAACTAGGGTTAGCGTCAGGACAACTAGGGTTAGCGTCAGGACAACTAGGGTTAGCGTCAGGACAACTAGGGTTAGCGTCAGGACAACTAGGGTTAACGTCAGGACAACTAGGGTTAGCGTCAGGACAACTAGGGTTAGCGTCAGGACAACTAGGGTTAGCGTCGGGACAACTAGGGTTAGCGTCAGGACAACTAGGGTTAGCGTCAGGACAACTAGGGTTAGCGTCACGACAACTAGGGTTAGCGTCACGACAACTAGGGTTAGCGTCAGGACAACTAGGGTTAGCGTCAGGACAACTAGGGTTAGCGTCAGGACAACTAGGGTTACCGTCAGGACAACTAGGGTTAGCGTCAGGACAACTAGGGTTAGCGTCAGGACAACTAGGGTTAGCTTCAGGACAACTAGGGTTAGCGTCAGGACAACTAGGGTTAGCGTCAGGACAACTAGGGTTAGCGTCAGGACAACTAGATTTAGCGTCAGGACAACTAGGGTTAGCGTTAGGACAACTAGGGTTAGCGTCAGGACAACTAGGTTTAGCGTCAGGACAACTAGGGTTAGCGTCAGGACAACTAGGGTTAGCGTCAGGACAGGTAGGGTTAGCGTCAGTACAAGTAGGGTTAGCGTCAGGACAAGTAGGGTTAGCGTCAGGACAACTAGGGTTAGGGTCAGGACAACTCGGGTTAGCGTCAGGACAACTCGGGTTAGCGTCAGGACAACTCGCGTTAGCGTCAGGACAACTAGGGTTAACGTCAGGACAACTCAGGTTAGCGTCTGGACAAATCGGGTTAGCGTCAGGACAACTAGGGTTAGCGTCAGGACAACTAGGGTTAGCGTCAGGACAACTAGGGTTAGCTTCAGGACAACTAGGGTTAGCGTCAGGACAACTAGGGTTAGCGTCAGGACAACTAGGGTTAGCATCAGGACAACTAGGGTTAGCGTCAGGACAACTAGTGTTAGCGTCGGGACAACTAGGGTTAGCGTCCGGACAACTAGGGTTAGCGTCAGGACAACTAGGGTTAGCGTCAGGACAACTAGGGTTAGCGTCCGGACAACTAGGGTTAGCGTCACAACAACTAGGGTTAGCGTCAGGACAACTAGGGTTAGCGTCAGGACAACTAGGGTTAGCGTCACGACAACTAGGGTTAGCGTCAGGACAACTAGGGTTAGCGTCAGGACAGCTAGGGTTAGCGTCAGGACAACTAGGGTTAGCGTCAGGACAACTAGGGTTAGCGTCAGGACAACTAGGGTTAGCTTCAGGACAACTAGGGTTAGCGTCAGGACAACTAGGGTTAGCGTCAGGACAACTAGGGTTAGCGTCAGGACAACTAGGTTTAGCGTCAGGACAACTAGGGTTAGCGTCAGGACAACTAGGGTTAGCATCAGGACAACTAGGGTTAGCGTCACGACAACTAGGGTTAGCGTCAGGACAACTAGGGTTAGCGTCAGGACAACTAGGGTTAGCGTCAGGACAACTAGGGTTAGCGTCAGGACAACTAGGGTTAGCGTCAGGACAACTAGGGTTAGCGTCACGACAACTAGGGTTAGCGTCAGGACAACTACGGTTAGCGTCACGACAACTAGGGTTAGCGTCAGGACAACTAGGGTTAGCGTC
The DNA here is from genome assembly GCF_046119375.1 of Phyllobates terribilis. Taxonomy (NCBI): domain Eukaryota; kingdom Metazoa; phylum Chordata; class Amphibia; order Anura; family Dendrobatidae; genus Phyllobates; species Phyllobates terribilis. The sequence goes on along the minus strand of NW_027362827.1, from coordinate 1,900,434 downwards.
ACGACAACTAGGGTTAGCGTCACGACAACTAGGGTTAGCGTCAGGACAACTAGGGTTAGCGTTAGGATAACTAGGGTTAGCGTCGGGACAACTAGAGTTAGCGTCGGGACAACTAGGGTTAGCGTCGGGACAACTAGGGTTAGCGTCAGGACAACTAGGGTTAGCGTCAGGACAACTAGGGTTAGCGTCACGACAACTAGGGTTAGCGTCAGGACAACTAGGGTTAGCGTCAGGACAACTAGGGTTAGCGTCAGGACAACTAGGGTTACCGTCAGGACAACTAGGGTTAGCGTCAGGACAACTAGGGTTAGCGTCAGGACAACTAGGGTTAGCTTCAGTACAACTAGGGTTAGCGTCAGGACAACTAGGGTTAGCGTCAGGACAACTAGGGTTAGCGTCAGGACAACTAGGGTTAGCGTCAGGACAACTAGGGTTAGCGTCGGGACAACTAGTGTTAGCGTCGGGACAACTAGGGTTAGCGTCAGGACAACTAGGGTTAGCGTCGGGACAACTAGGGTTAGCGTCAGGACAACTAGGGTTAGCGTCCGGACAACTAGGGTTAGCGTCACGACAACTAGGGTTAGCGTCACGACAACTAGGGTTAGCGTCAGGACAACTAGGGTTAGCGTCAGGACAACTAGGGTTAGCGTCACGACAACTAGGGTTAGCGTCAGGACACCTAGGGTTAGCGTCACGACAACTAGGGTTAGCGTCAGGACAACTAGGGTTAGCGTCACGACAACTAGGGTTAGCGTCACGACAACTAGGGTTAGCGTCAGGACAACTAGGGTTAGCGTCAGGACAACTAGGGTTAGCGTCTGGACAACTAGGGTTAGCGTCAGGACAACTAGGGATAGCGTCAGGACAACTAGGGTTAGCGTCAGGACAACCAGGGTTAGCGTCAGGACAACTAGGGTTAGCGTCAGGACAACTAGGGTTAGCGTCAGGACAACTAGGGTTAGCGTCAGGACAACTAGGGTTAACGTCAGGACAACTAGGGTTAGCGTCAGGACAACTAGGGTTAGCGTCGGGACAACTAGGGTTAGCGTCAGGACAACTAGGGTTAGCGTCACGACAACTAGGGTTAGCGTCAGGACAACTAGGGTTAGCGTCAGGACAACTAGGTTTAGCGTCAGGACAACTAGGGTTACCGTCAGGACAACTAGGGTTAGCGTCAGGACAACTAGGGTTAGCGTCAGGACAACTAGGGTTAGCGTCAGGACAACTAGGGTTAGCTTCAGGACAACTAGGGTTAGCGTCAGTACAACTAGGGTTAGCGTCAGGACAACTAGGGTTAGCGTCAGGACAACAAGGGTTAGCGTCACGACAACTAGGGTTAGCGTCAGGACAACTAGGGTTAGCGTCAGGACAACTAGGGTTAGCGTCAGGACAACTAGGGTTAGCGTCAGGACAACTAGGGTTAGCGTCAGGACAACTAGTGTTAGCGTCACGACAACTAGGGTTAGCGTCACGACAACTAGGGTTAGCGTCACGACAACTAGGGTTAGCGTCAGGACAACTAGGGTTAGCGTCAGGACAACTAGGGTTAGCGTCACGACAACTAGGGTTAGCGTCAGGACACCTAGGGTTAGCGTCACGACAACTAGGGTTAGCGTCAGGACAACTAGGGTTAGCGTCACGACAACTAGGGTTAGCGTCACGACAACTAGGGTTAGCGTCAGGACAACTAGGGTTAGCGTCAGGACAACTAGGGTTAGCATCTGGACAACTAGGGTTAGCGTCAGGACAACTAGGGATAGCGTCAGGACAACTAGGGTTAGCGTCAGGACAACCAGGGTTAGCGTCAGGACAACTAGGGTTAGCGTCAGGACAACTAGGGTTAGCGTCAGGACAACTAGGGTTAGCGTCAGGACAACTAGGGTTAACGTCAGGACAACTAGGGTTAGCGTCAGGACAACTAGGGTTAGCATCAGGACAACTAGGGTTAGCGTCGGGACAACTAGGGTTAGCGTCAGGACAACTAGGGTTAGCGTCACGACAACTAGGGTTAGCGTCACGACAACTAGGGTTAGCGTCAGGACAACTAGGGTTAGCGTCAGAACAACTAGGGTTAGCGTCAGGACAACTAGGGTTACCGTCAGGACAACTAGGGTTAGCGTCAGGACAACTAGGGTTAGCGTCAGGACAACTAGGGTTAGCTTCAGGACAACTAGGGTTAGCGTCAGGACAACTAGGGTTAGCGTCAGGACAACTAGGGTTAGCGTCAGGACAACAAGGGTTAGCGTCACGACAACTAGGGTTAGCGTCAGGACAACTAGGGTTAGCGTCAGGACAACTAGGGTTAGCGTCAGGACAACTAGGGTTAGCGTTAGGACAACTAGGGTTAGCGTCAGGACAACTAGGGTTAGCGTCAGGACAACTAGGGTTAGCGTCAGGACAGGTAGGGTTAGCGTCAGTACAAGTAGGGTTAGCGTCAGGACAAGTAGGGTTAGCGTCAGGACAACTAGGGTTAGGGTCAGGACAACTCGGGTTAGCGTCAGGACAACTCGGGTTAGCGTCAGGACAACTCGCGTTAGCCTCAGGACAACTCGGGTTAGCGTCAGGACAACTCGGGTTAGCATCTGGACAAATCGGGTTAGCGTCAGGACAACTAGGGTTAGCGTCAGGACAACTAGGGTTAGCGTCAGGACAACTAGTGTTAGCTTCAGGACAACTAGGGTTAGCGTCAGGACAACTAGGGTTAGCGTCAGGACAACTAGGGTTAGCATCAGGACAACTAGGGTTAGCGTCAGGACAACTAGGGTTAGCGTCGGGACAACTAGGGTTAGCGTCGGGACAACTAGGGTTAGCGTCAGGACAACTAGGGTTAGCGTCAGTACAACTAGGGTTAGCGTCCGGACAACTAGGGTTAGCGTCACAACAACTAGGGTTAGCGTCAGGACAACTAGGGTTAGCGTCAGGACAACTAGGGTTAGCGTCACGACAACTAGGGTTAGCGTCAGGACAACTAGGGTTAGCGTCAGGACAGCTAGGGTTAGCGTCAGGACAACTAGGGTTAGCGTCAGGACAACTAGGGTTATCTTCAGGACAACTAGGGTTAGCGTCAGGACAACTAGGGTTAGCGTCAGGACAACTAGGGTTAGCGTCAGGACAACTAGGTTTAGCGTCAGGACAACTAGGGTTAGCGTCAGGACAACTAGGGTTAGCATCAGGACAACTAGGGTTCGCGTCACGACAACTAGGGTTAGCGTCAGGACAACTAGGGTTAGCGTCACGACAACTAGGGTTAGCGTCAGGACAACTAGGGTTAGCGTCAGGACAACTAGGGTTAGCGTCAGGACAACTAGGGTTACCGTCAGGACAACTAGGGTTAGCGTCAGGACAACTAGGGTTAGCGTCAGGACAACTAGGGTTAGCGTCAGGACAACAAGGGTTAGCGTCACGACAACTAGGGTTAGCGTCAGGACAACTAGGGTTAGCGTCAGGACAACTAGGGTTAGCGTTAGGACAACTAGGGTTAGCGTCAGGACAACTAGGGTTAGCGTCAGGACAACTAGGGTTAGCGTCAGGACAACTAGGGTTAGCGTCAAGACAGGTAGGGTTAGCGTCAGTACAAGTAGGGTTAGCGTCAGGACAAGTAGGGTTAGCGTCAGGACAACTAGGGTTAGGGTCAGGACAACTCGGGTTAGCATCAGGACAACTCGGGTTAGCGTCAGGACAACTCGCGTTAGCGTCAGGACAACTAGGGTTAGCGTCAGGACAACTCGGGTTAGCGTCTGGACAAATCGGGTTAGCGTCAGGACAACTAGGGTTAGCGTCAGGACAACTAGGGTTAGCGTCAGGACAACTAGGGTTAGCTTCAGGACAACTAGGGTTAGCGTCAGGACAACTAGGGTTAGTGTCAGGACAACTAGGGTTAGCATCAGGACAACTAGGGTTAGCGTCAGGACAACTAGGGTTAGCGTCGGGACAACTAGGGTTAGCGTCGGGACAACTAGGGTTAGCGTCAGGACAACTAGGGTTAGCGTCAGGACAACTAGGGTTAGCGTCCGGACAACTAGGGTTAGCGTCACAACAACTAGGGTTAGCGTCAGGACAACTAGGGTTAGCGTCAGGACAACTAGGGTTAGCGTCACGACAACTAGGGTTAGCGTCAGGACAACTAGGGTTAGCGTCAGGACAGCTAGGGTTAGCGTCAGGACAACTAGGGTTAGAGTCAGGACAACTAGGGTTAGCTTCAGGACAACTAGGGTTAGCGTCAGGACAACTAGGGTTAGCGTCAGGACAACTAGGTTTAGCGTCAGGACAACTAGGGTTAGCGTCAGGACAACTAGGGTTAGCGTCAGGACAACTAGGGTTAGCGTCACGACAACTAGGGTTAGCGTCAGGACAACTAGGGTTAGCGTCACGACAACTAGGGTTAGCGTCAGGACAACTAGGGTTAGCGTCACGACAACTAGGGTTAGCGTCACGACAACTAGGGTTAGCGTCAGGACAACTAGGGTTAGCGTTAGGATAACTAGGGTTAGCGTCAGGACAACTAGGGTTAGCGTCACGACAACTAGGGTTAGCGTCAGGACACCTAGGGTTAGCATCACGACAACTAGGGTTAGCGTCAGGACAACTAGGGTTAGCGTCAGGACAACTAGGGTTAGCGTCAGGACAACTAGGGTTAGTGTCACGACAACTAGGGTTAGCGTCAGGACAACTAGGGTTAGCGTCAGGACAACTAGGGTTAGCATCAGGACAACTAGGGTTAGCGTCAGGACAACTAGGGTTAGCATCAGGACAACTAGGGTTAACGTCAGGACAACTAGGGTTAGCGTCAGGACAACTAGGGTTAGCGTCAGGACAACTAGGGTTAGCGTCAGGACAACTAGGGTTAGCGTCAGGACAACTAGGGTTAGCGTCGGGACAACTAGGGTTAGTGTCAGGACAACTAGGGTTAGCGTCAGGACAACTAGGGTTAGCGTCAGGACAGGTAGGGTTAGCGTCAGGACAAGTAGGGTTAGCGTCAGGACAAGTAGGGTTAGCGTCAGGACAACTAGGGTTAGGGTCAGGACAACTCGGGTTAGCGTCAGGACAACTCGGGTTAGCGTCAGGACAACTCGCGTTAGCGTCAGGACAACTAGGGTTAGCGTCAGGACAACTCGGGTTAGCGTCTGGACAAATCGGGTTAGCGTCAGGACAACTAGGGTTAGCGTCAGGACAACTAGGGTTAGCGTCAGGACAACTAGGGTTAGCGTCAGGACAACTAGGGTTAGCGTCACGACAACTAGGGTTAGCGTCAGGACAACTAGGGTTAGCGTCAGGACAACTAGGGTTAGCGTCACGACAACTAGGGTTAGCGTCAGGACAACTAGGGTTAGCGTCACGACAACTAGGGTTAGCGTCAGGACACCTAGGGTTAGCGTCACGACAACTAGGGTTAGCGTCAGGACAACTAGGGTTAGCGTCAGGACAACTAGGGTTAGCGTCACGACAACTAGGGTTAGCGTCAGGACAACTAGGGTTAGCGTCAGGACAACTAGGGTTAGCGTCACGGCAACTAGGGTTAGCGTCACGACAACTAGGGTTAGCGTCAGGACAACTAGGGTTAGCGTCAGGACAACTAGGGTTACCGTCAGGACAACTAGGGTTAGCGTCAGGACAACTAGGGTTAGCGTCAGGACAACTAGGGTTAGCGTCAGGACAACTAGGGTTAGCGTCAGGACAACTAGGGTTAGCGTCAGGACAACAAGGGTTAGCGTCACGACAACTAGGGTTAGCGTCAGGACAACTAGGGTTAGCGTCAGGACAACTAGGGTTAGCGTTAGGACAACTAGGGTTAGCGTCAGGACAACTAGGGTTAGCGTCAGGACAACTAGGGTTAGCGTCAGGACAACTAGGGTTAGCGTCAGGACAGGTAGGGTTAGCGTCAGTACAAGTAGGGTTAGCGTCAGGACAAGTAGGGTTAGCGTCAGGACAACTAGGGTTAGGGTCAGGACAACTCGGGTTAGCGTCAGGACAACTCGGGTTAGCGTCAGGACAACTCGCGTTAGCGTCAGGACAACTAGGGTTAGCGTCAGGACAACTCGGGTTAGCGTCTGGACAAATCGGGTTAGCGTCAGGACAACTAGGGTTGGCGTCAGGACAACTAGGGTTAGCGTCAGGACAACTAGGGTTAGCTTCAGGACAACTAGGGTTAGCGTCAGGACAACTAGGGTTAGCGTCAGGACAACTAGGGTTAGCATCAGGACAACTAGGGTTAGCGTCAGGACAACTAGGGTTAGCGTCGGGACAACTAGGGTTAGCGTCGGGACAACTAGGGTTAGCGTCAGGACAACTAGGGTTAGCGTCAGGACAACTAGGGTTAGCGTCCGGACAACTAGGGTTAGCGTCACAACAACTAGGGTTAGCATCAGGACAACTAGGGTTAGCGTCAGGACAACTAGGGTTAGCGTCACGACAACTAGGGTTAGCGTCAGGACAACTAGGGTTAACGTCAGGACAGCTAGGGTTAGCGTCAGGACAACTAGGGTTAGCGTCAGGACAACTAGGTTTAGCGTCAGGACAACTAGGGTTAGCGTCAGGACAACTAGGGTTAGCGTCAGGACAACTAGGGTTAGCGTCACGACAACTAGGGTTAGCGTCAGGACAACTAGGGTTAGCGTCACGACAACTAGGGTTAGCGTCAGGACAACTAGGGTTAGCGTCACGACAACTAGGGTTAGCGTCACGACAACTAGGGTTAGCATCAGGACAACTAGGGTTAGCGTTAGGATAACTAGGGTTAGCGTCAGGACAACTAGGGTTATCGTCACGACAACTAGGGTTAGCGTCAGGACACCTAGGGTTAGCATCACGACAACTAGGGTTAGCGTCAGGACAACTAGGGTTAGCGTCAGGACAACTAGGGTTAGCGTCAGGACAACTAGGGTTAGTGTCACGACAACTAGGGTTAGCGTCAGGACAACTAGGGTTAGCGTCAGGACAACTAGGGTTAGCATCAGGACAACTAGGGTTAGCGTCAGGACAACTAGGGTTAGCGTCAGGACAACTAGGGTTAACGTCAGGACAACTAGGGTTAGCGTCAGGACAACTAGGGTTAGCATCAGGACAACTAGGGTTAGCGTCAGGACAACTAGGGTTAGCGTCAGGACAACTAGGGTTAGCGTCGGGACAACTAGGGTTAGCGTCAGGACAACTAGGGTTAGCGTCAGGACAACTAGGGTTAGCGTCAGGACAGGTAGGGTTAGCGTCAGGACAAGTAGGGTTAGCGTCAGGACAAGTAGGGTTAGCGTCAGGACAACTAGGGTTAGGGTCAGGACAACTCGGGTTAGCGTCAGGACAACTCGGGTTAGCGTCAGGACAACTCGCGTTAGCGTCAGGACAACTAGGGTTAGCGTCAGGACAACTCGGGTTAGCGTCTGGACAAATCGGGTTAGCGTCAGGACAACTAGGGTTAGCGTCAGGACAACTAGGGTTAGCGTCAGGACAACTAGGGTTAGCGTCAGGACAACTAGGGTTAGCGTCAGGACAACTAGGGTTAGCGTCAGGACAACTAGGGTTAGCGTCACGACAACTAGGGTTAGCGTCAGGACAACTAGGGTTAGCGTCACGACAACTAGGGTTAGCGTCAGGACACCTAGGGTTAGCGTCACGACAACTAGGGTTAGCGTCAGGACAACTAGGGTTAGCGTCAGGACAACTAGGGTTAGCGTCACGACAACTAGGGTTAGCGTCACGACAACTAGGGTTAGCGTCAGGACAACTAGGGTTAGCGTCAGGACAACTAGGGTTAGCGTCAGGACAACTAGGGTTAGCGTCACGACAACTAGGGTTAGCGTCAGGACAACTAGGGTTAGCGTCAGGACAACTAGGGTTAGCGTCAGGACAACTAGGGTTAGCGTCACGACAACTAGGGTTAGCGTCAGGACAACTAGGGTTAACGTCAGGACAACTAGGGTTAGCGTCAGGACAACTAGGGTTAGCGTCAGGACAACTAGGGTTAGCGTCAGGACAACAAGGGTTAGCGTCAGGACAACTAGGGTTAGCATCAGGACAACTAGGGTTAGCTTCAGGACAACTAGGGTTAGCGTCAGGACAACTAGGGTTAGCGTCAGGACAACTAGGTTTAGCGTCAGGACAACTAGGGTTAGCGTCAGGACAACTAGGGTTAGCATCAGGACAACTAGGGTTAGCGTCACGACAACTAGGGTTAGCGTCAGGACAACTAGGGTTAGCGTCAGGACAACTAGGGTTAGCGTCACGACAACTAGGGTTAGCGTCAGGACAACTAGGGTTAGCGTCAGGACAACTAGGGTTAGCGTCAGGACAACTAGGGTTAGCGTCAGGACAACTAGGGTTAGCGTCGGGACAACTAGGGTTAGCGTCGGGACAACTAGGGTTAGCGTCGGGACAACTAGGGTTAGCGTCGGGACAACTAGAGTTAGCATCGGGACAACTAGGGTTAGCGTCGGGACAACTAGGGTTAGCGTCAGGACAACTAGGGTTAGCGTCAGGACAACTAGGGTTAGCGTCACGACAACTAGGGTTAGCGTCACGACAACTAGGGTTAGCGTCAGGACAACTAGGGTTAGCGTCAGGACAACTAGGGTTACCGTCAGGACAACTAGGGTTAGCGTCAGGACAACTAGGGTTAGCTTCAGTACAACTAGGGTTAGCGTCAGGACAACTAGGGTTAGCGTCAGGACAACTAGGGTTAGCGTCAGGACAACTAGGGTTAGCGTCGGGACAACTAGGGTTAGCGTCGGAACAACTAGGGTTAGCGTCAGGACAACTAGGGTTAGCGTCGGGACAACTAGGGTTAGCGTCAGGACAACTAGGGTTAGCGTCCGGACAACTAGGGTTAGCGTCACAACAACTAGGGTTAGCGTCAGGACAACTAGGGTTAGCGTCAGGACAACTAGGGTTAGCGTCAGGACAACTAGGGTTAGCGTCACGACAACTAGGGTTAGCGTCAGGACAACTAGGGTTAGCGTCAGGACAACTAGGGTTAGCGTCAGGACAACTAGGGTTAGCGTCAGGACAACTAGGGATAGCGTCAGGACAACTAGGGTTAGCGTCAGGACAACTAGGATTAGCGTCAGGACAACTACGGTTAGCGTCAGGACAACTAGGGTTAGCGTCAGGACAACTAGGGTTAGCTTCAGGACAACTAGGGATAGCGTCAGGACAACTAGGGTTAGCGTCAGGACAACTAGGGTTAGCGTCAGGACAACTAGGGTTAGCGTCAGGACAACTAGGTTTAGCGTCAGGACAACTATGGTTAGCGTCAGGACAACTAGGGTTAGCGTCAGGACAACTAGGGTTAGCGTAACGACAACTAGGGTTAGCGTCAGGAAAACTAGGGTTAGCGTCACGACAACTAGGGTTAGCGTCAGGACAACTAGGGTTAGCGTCAGGACAACTAGGATTAGCGTCAGGACAACTAGGGTTAGCGTCAGGACAACTAGAGTTAGCGTCACGACAACTAGGGTTAGCGTCAGGACAACTAGTGTTAGCGTCACGACAACTAGGGTTAGCGTCACGACAACTAGGGTTAGCGCCACGACAACTAGGGTAAGCGTCAGGACAACTAGGGTTAGCGTCAGGACAACTAGGGTTAGCGTCACGACAACTAGGGTTAGCGTCAGGACACCTAGGGTTAGCGTCACGACAACTAGGGTTAGCGTCAGGACAACTAGGGTTAGCGTCACGACAACTAGGGTTAGCGTCACGACAACTAGGGTTAGCGTCACGACAACTAGGGTTAGCGTCAGGACAACTAGGGTTAGCGTCAGGACAACTAGGGTTAGCGTCTGGACAACTAGGGTTAGCGTCAGGACAACTAGGGATAGCGTCAGGACAACTAGGGTTAGCGTCAGGACAACTAGGGTTAGCGTCAGGACAACTAGGGTTAGCGTCAGGACAACTAGGGTTAGCGTCAGGACAACTAGGGTTAACGTCAGGACAACTAGGGTTAGCGTCAGGACAACTAGGGTTAGCGTCAGGACAACTAGGGTTAGCGTCGGGACAACTAGGGTTAGCGTCAGGACAACTAGGGTAAGCGTCAGGACAACTAGGGTTAGCGTCACGACAACTAGGGTTAGCGTCACGACAACTAGGGTTAGCGTCAGGACAACTAGGGTTAGCGTCAGGACAACTAGGGTTAGCGTCAGGACAACTAGGGTTACCGTCAGGACAACTAGGGTTAGCGTCAGGACAACTAGGGTTAGCGTCAGGACAACTAGGGTTAGCGTCAGGACAACTAGGGTTAGCTTCAGGACAACTAGGGTTAGCGTCAGGACAACTAGGGTTAGCGTCAGGACAACTAGGGTTAGCGTCAGGACAACTAGGGTTAGCGTCACGACAACTAGGGTTAGCGTCAGGACAACTAGGGTTAGCGTCAGGACAACTAGGGTTAGCGTTAGGACAACTAGGGTTAGCGTCAGGACAACTAGGGTTAGCGTCAGGACAACTAGGGTTAGCGTCAGGACAACTAGGGATAGCGTCAGGACAACTAGGGTTAGCGTCAGGACAACTAGGATTAGCGTCAGGACAACTAGGGTTAGCGTCAGGACAACTAGGGTTAGCGTCAGGACAACTAGGGTTAGCTTCAGGACAACTAGGGATAGCGTCAGGACAACTAGGGTTAGCGTCAGGACAACTAGGGTTAGCGTCAGGACAACTAGGTTTAGCGTCAGGACAACTATGGTTAGCGTCAGGACAACTAGGGTTAGCGTCAGGACAACTAGGGTTAGCGTCACGACAACTAGGGTTAGCGTCAGGAAAACTAGGGTTAGCGTCACGACAACTAGGGTTAGCGTCAGGACAACTAGGGTTAGCGTCAGGACAACTAGGATTAGCGTCAGGACAACTAGGGTTAGCGTCAGGACAACTAGAGTTAGCGTCACGACAACTAGGGTTAGCGTCAGGACAACTAGTGTTAGCGTCACGACAACTAGGGTTAGCGTCACGACAACTAGGGTTAGCGTCACGACAACTAGGGTAAGCGTCAGGACAACTAGGGTTAGCGTCAGGACAACTAGGGTTAGCGTCACGACAACTAGGGTTAGCGTCAGGACACCTAGGGTTAGCGTCACGACAACTAGGGTTAGCGTCAGGACAACTAGGGTTAGCGTCACGACAACTAGGGTTAGCGTCACGACAACTAGGGTTAGCGTCACGACAACTAGGGTTAGCGTCAGGACAACTAGGGTTAGCGTCAGGACAACTAGGGTTAGCGTCTGGACAACTAGGGTTAGCGTCAGGACAACTAGGGATAGCGTCAGGACAACTAGGGTTAGCGTCAGGACAACTAGGGTTAGCGTCAGGACAACTAGGGTTAGCGTCAGGACAACTAGGGTTAGCGTCAGGACAACTAGGGTTAACGTCAGGACAACTAGGGTTAGCGTCAGGACAACTAGGGTTAGCGTCAGGACAACTAGGGTTAGCGTCAGGACAACTAGGGTTAGCGTCGGGACAACTAGGGTTAGCATCAGGACAACTAGGGTAAGCGTCAGGACAACTAGGGTTAGCGTCACGACAACTAGGGTTAGCGTCAGGACAACTAGGGTTAGCGTCAGGACAACTAGGGTTAGCGTCAGGACAACTAGGGTTACCGTCAGGACAACTAGGGTTAGCGTCAGGACAACTAGGGTTAGCGTCAGGACAACTAGGGTTAGCGTCAGGACAACTAGGGTTAGCTTCAGGACAACTAGGGTTAGCGTCAGGACAACTAGGGTTAGCGTCAGGACAACTAGGGTTAGCGTCAGGACAACTAGGGTTAGCGTCACGACAACTAGGGTTAGCGTCAGGACAACTAGGGTTAGCTTCAGGACAACTAGGGATAGCGTCAGGACAACTAGGGTTAGCGTCAGGACAACTAGGGTTAGCGTCAGGACAACTAGGGTTAGCGTCAGGACAACTAGGGTTAGCGTCAGGACAACTAGGGTTAGCGTCAGGACAACTAGGGATAGCGTCAGGACAACTAGGGATAGCGTCAGGACAACTAGGGTTAGCGTCAGGACAACTAGGGTTAGCGTCAGGACAACTAGGGTTAGCGTCAGGACAACTAGGGTTAGCTTCAGGACAACTAGGGATAGCGTCAGGACAACTAGGGTTAGCGTCAGGACAACTAGGGTTAGCGTCAGGACAACTAGGGTTAGCGTCAGGACAACTAGGGTTAGCGTCAGGACAACTAGGTTTAGCGTCAGGACAACTATGGTTAGCGTCAGGACAACTAGGGTTAGCGTCAGGACAACTAGGGTTAGCGTCACGACAACTAGGGTTAGCGTCAGGAAAACTAGGGTTAGCGTCACGACAACTAGGGTTAGCGTCAGGACAACTAGGGTTAGCGTCAGGACAACTAGGATTAGCGTCAGGACAACTAGGGTTAGCGTCAGGACAACTAGAGTTAGCGTCACGACAACTAGGGTTAGCGTCAGGACAACTAGTGTTAGCGTCACGACAACTAGGGTTAGCGTCACGACAACTAGGGTTAGCGTCACGACAACTAGGGTAAGCGTCAGGACAACTAGGGTTAGCGTCAGGACAACTAGGGTTAGCGTCACGACAACTAGGGTTAGCGTCAGGACACCTAGGGTTAGCGTCACGACAACTAGGGTTAGCGTCAGGACAACTAGGGTTAGCGTCACGACAACTAGGGTTAGCGTCACGACAACTAGGGTTAGCGTCACGACAACTAGGGTTAGCGTCAGGACAACTAGGGTTAGCGTCAGGACAACTAGGGTTAGCGTCTGGACAACTAGGGTTAGCGTCAGGACAACTAGGGATAGCGTCAGGACAACTAGGGTTAGCGTCAGGACAACTAGGGTTAGCGTCAGGACAACTAGGGTTAGCGTCAGGACAACTAGGGTTAGCGTCAGGACAACTAGGGTTAGCGTCAGGACAACTAGGGTTAGCGTCAGGACAACTAGGGTTAGCGTCGGGACAACTAGGGTTAGCGTCAGGACAACTAGGGTAAGCGTCAGGATAACTAGGGTTAGCGTCACGACAACTAGGGTTAGCGTCACGACAACTAGGGTTAGCGTCAGGACAACTAGGGTTAGCGTCAGGACAACTAGGGTTAGCGTCAGGACAACTAGGGTTACCGTCAGGACAACTAGGGTTAGCGTCAGGACAACTAGGGTTAGCGTCAGGACAACTAGGGTTAGCGTCAGGACAACTAGGGTTAGCTTCAGGACAACTAGGGTTAGCGTCAGGACAACTAGGGTTAGCGTCAGGACAACTAGGGTTAGCGTCAGGACAACTAGGGTTAGCGTCACGACAACTAGGGTTAGCGTCAGGACAACTAGGGTTAGCGTCAGGACAACTAGGGTTAGCGTTAGGACAACTAGGGTTAGCGTCAGGACAACTAGGGTTAGCGTCAGGACAACTAGGGTTAGCGTCAGGACAACTAGGGTTAGCGTCAGGACAGGTAGGGTTAGCGTCAGTACAAGTAGGGTTAGCGTCAGGACAAGTAGGGTTAGCGTCAGGACAACTAGGGTTAGGGTCAGGACAACTCGGGTTAGCGTCAGGACAACTCGGGTTAGCGTCAGGACAACTCGCGTTAGCGTCAGGACAACTAGGGTTAACGTCAGGACAACTCGGGTTAGCGTCTGGACAAATCGGGTTAGCGTCAGGACAACTAGGGTTAGCGTCAGGACAACTAGGGTTAGCGTCAGGACAACTAGGGTTAGCTTCAGGACAACTAGGGTTAGCGTCAGGACAACTAGGGTTAGCGTCAGGACAACTAGGGTTAGCATCAGGACAACTAGGGTTAGCGTCAGGACAACTAGGGTTAGCGTCACGACAACTAGGGTTAGCGTCAGGACAACTAGGGTTAGCGTCAGGACAGCTAGGGTTAGCGTCAGGACAACTAGGGTTAGCGTCAGGACAACTAGGGTTAGCTTCAGGACAACTAGGGTTAGCGTCAGGACAACTAGGGTTAGCGTCAGGACAACTAGGGTTAGCGTCAGGACAACTAGGTTTAGCGTCAGGACAACTAGGGTTAGCGTCAGGACAACTAGGGTTAGCATCAGGACAACTAGGGTTAGCGTCACGACAACTAGGGTTAGCGTCAGGACAACTAGGGTTAGCGTCAGGACAACTAGGGTTAGCGTCAGGACAACTAGGGTTAGCGTCAGGACAACTAGGGTTAGGGTCAGGACAACTAGGGTTAGCGTCAGGACAACTAGGGTTAGCGTCACGACAACTAGGGTTAGCGTCAGGACAACTACGGTTAGCGTCACGACAACTAGGGTTAGCGTCAGGACAACTAGGGTTAGCGTCACGACAACTAGGGTTAGCGTCACGACAACTAGGGTTAGCGTCAGGACAACTAGGGTTAGCGTTAGGATAACTAGGGTTAGCATCAGGACAACTAGGGTTAGCGTCACGACAACTAGGGTTAGCGTCAGGACACCTAGGGTTAGCATCACGACAACTAGGGTTAGCGTCAGGACAACTAGGGTTAGCGTCAGGACAACTGGGGTTAGCGTCAGGACAACTAGGGTTAGCGTCACGACAACTAGGGTTAGCGTCAGGACAACTAGGGTTAGCGTCAGGACAACTAGGGTTAGCATCAGGACAACTAGGGTTAGCTTCAGGACAACTAGGGTTAGCGTCAGGACAACTAGGGTTAGCGTCAGGACAACTAGGGTTAGCATCAGGACAACTAGGGTTAGCGTCAGGACAACTAGGGTTAGCGTCAGGACAACTAGGGTTAGCGTCAGGACAACTAGGGTTAGCGTCACGACAACTAGGGTTAGCGTCAGGACAACTAGGGTTAGCGTCAGGACAACTAGGGTTAGCGTCAGGACAACTAGGGTTAGCGTCGGGACAACTAGGGTTAGCGTCGGGACAACTAGGGTTAGCGTCGGGACAACTAGAGTTAGCATCGGGACAACGAGGGTTAGCGTCGGGACAACTAGGGTTAGCGTCAGGACAACTAGGGTTAGCGTCACGACAACTAGGGTTAGCGTCACGACAACTAGGGTTAGCGTCAGGACAACTAGGGTTAGCGTCAGGACAACTAGGGTTACCGTCAGGACAACTAGGGTTAGCGTCAGGACAACTAGGGTTAGCGTCAGGACAACTAGGGTTAGCTTCAGTACAACTAGGGTTAGCGTCAGGACAACTAGGGTTAGCGTCAGGACAACTAGGGTTAGCGTCAGGACAACTAGGGTTAGCGTCAGGACAACTAGGGTTAGCGTCGGGACAACTAGGGTTAGCGTCGGGACAACTAGGGTTAGCGTCAGGACAACTAGGGTTAGCGTCGGGACAACTAGGGTTAGCGTCAGGACAACTAGGGTTAGCGTCCGGACAACTAGGGTTAGCGTCACAACAACTAGGGTTAGCGTCAGGACAACTAGGGTTAGCGTCAGGACAACTAGGGTTAGCGTCAGGACAACTAAGGTTAGCGTCAGGACAACTAGGGTTAGCGTCAGGACAACTAGAGTTAGCGTCAGGACAACTAGGGTTAGCGTCAGGACAACTAGGGTTAGCGTCAGGACAACTAGGGATAGCGTCAGGACAACTAGGGTTAGCGTCAGGACAACTAGGATTAGCGTCAGGACAACTAGGGTTAGCGTCAGGACAACTAGGGTTAGCGTCAGGACAACTAGGGTTAGCGTCAGGACAACTAGGGTTACCGTCAGGACAACTAGGGTTAGCGTCAGGACAACTAGGGTTAGCGTCAGGACAACTAGGGTTAGGGTCAGGACAACTAGGGTTAGCGTCAGGACAACTAGGGTTAGCGTCACGACAACTAGGGTTAGCGTCAGGACAACTACGGTTAGCGTCACGACAACTAGGGTTAGCGTCAGGACAACTAGGGTTAGCGTCACGACAACTAGGGTTAGCGTCACGACAACTAGGGTTAGCGTCAGGACAACTAGGGTTAGCGTTAGGATAACTAGGGTTAGCATCAGGACAACTAGGGTTAGCGTCACGACAACTAGGGTTAGCGTCAGGACACCTAGGGTTAGCATCACGACAACTAGGGTTAGCGTCAGGACAACTAGGGTTAGCGTCAGGACAACTGGGGTTAGCGTCAGGACAACTAGGGTTAGCGTCACGACAACTAGGGTTAGCGTCAGGACAACTAGGGTTAGCGTCAGGACAACTAGGGTTAGCATCAGGACAACTAGGGTTAGCTTCAGGACAACTAGGGTTAGCGTCAGGACAACTAGGGTTAGCGTCAGGACAACTAGGGTTAGCATCAGGACAACTAGGGTTAGCGTCACGACAACTAGGGTTAGCGTCAGGACAACTAGGGTTAGCGTCAGGACAACTAGGGTTAGCGTCACGACAACTAGGGTTAGCGTCAGGACAACTAGGGTTAGCGTCAGGACAACTAGGGTTAGCGTCAGGACAACTAGGGTTAGCGTCGGGACAACTAGGGTTAGCGTCGGGACAACTAGGGTTAGCGTCGGGACAACTAGAGTTAGCATCGGGACAACTAGGGTTAGCGTCGGGACAACTAGGGTTAGCGTCAGGACAACTAGGGTTAGCGTCAGGACAACTAGGGTTAGCGTCACGACAACTAGGGTTAGCGTCACGACAACTAGGGTTAGCGTCAGGACAACTAGGGTTAGCGTCAGGACAACTAGGGTTACCGTCAGGACAACTAGGGTTAGCGTCAGGACAACTAGGGTTAGCGTCAGGACAACTAGGGTTAGCTTCAGTACAACTAGGGTTAGCGTCAGGACAACTAGGGTTAGCGTCAGGACAACTAGGGTTAGCGTCAGGACAACTAGGGTTAGCGTCAGGACAACTAGGGTTAGCGTCGGGACAACTAGGGTTAGCGTCGGGACAACTAGGGTTAGCGTCAGGACAACTAGGGTTAGCGTCGGGACAACTAGGGTTAGCGTCAGGACAACTAGGGTTAGCGTCCGGACAACTAGGGTTAGCGTCACAACAACTAGGGTTAGCGTCAGGACAACTAGGGTTAGCGTCAGGACAACTAGGGTTAGCGTCAGGACAACTAAGGTTAGCGTCAGGACAACTAGGGTTAGCGTCAGGACAACTAGAGTTAGCGTCAGGACAACTAGGGTTAGCGTCAGGACAACTAGGGTTAGCGTCAGGACAACTAGGGATAGCGTCAGGACAACTAGGGTTAGCGTCAGGACAACTAGGATTAGCGTCAGGACAACTAGGGTTAGCGTCAGGACAACTAGGGTTAGCGTCAGGACAACTAGGGTTAGCGTCAGGACAACTAGGGTTACCGTCAGGACAACTAGGGTTAGCGTCAGGACAACTAGGGTTAGCGTCAGGACAACTAGGGTTAGCTTCAGGACAACTAGGGTTAGCGTCAGGACAACTAGGGTTAGCGTCAGGACAACTAGGGTTAGCATCAGGACAACAAGGGTTAGCGTCACGACAACTAGGGTTAGCGTCAGGACAACTAGGGTTAGCGTCAGGACAACTAGGGTTAGCGTTAGGACAACTAGGGTTAGCGTCAGGACAACTAGGGTTAGCGTCAGGACAACTAGGGTTAGCGTCAGGACAGGTAGGGTTAGCGTCAGTACAAGTAGGGTTAGCGTCAGGACAAGTAGGGTTAGCGTCAGGACAACTAGGGTTAGGGTCAGGACAACTCGGGTTAGCGTCAGGACAACTCGGGTTAGCGTCAGGACAACTCGCGTTAGCGTCAGGACAACTAGGGTTAGCGTCAGGACAACTCGGGTTAGCGTCTGGACAAATCGGGTTAGCGTCAGGACAACTAGGGTTAGCGTCAGGACAACTAGGGTTAGCGTCAGGACAACTAGGGTTAGCTTCAGGACAACTAGGGTTAGCGTCAGGACAACTAGGGTTAGCGTCAGGACAACTAGGGTTAGCATCAGGACAACTAGGGTTAGCGTCAGGACAACTAGGGTTAGCGTCGGGACAACTAGGGTTAGCGTCGGGACAACTAGGGTTAGCGTCAGGACAACTAGGGTTAGCGTCAGTACAACTAGGGTTAGCGTCCGGACAACTAGGGTTAGCGTCACAACAACTAGGGTTAGCGTCAGGACAACTAGGGTTAGCATCAGGACAACTAGGGTTAGCGTCACGACAACTAGGGTTAGCGTCAGGACAACTAGGGTTAGCGTCAGGACAGCTAGGGTTAGCGTCAGGACAACTAGGGTTAGCGTCAGGACAACTAGGGTTAGCTTCAGGACAACTAGGGTTAGCGTCAGGACAACTAGGGTTAGCGTCAGGACAACTAGGGTTAGCGTCAGGACAACTAGGTTTAGCGTCAGGACAACTAGGGTTAGCGTCAGGACAACTAGGGTTAGCATCAGGACAACTAGGGTTCGCGTCACGACAACTAGGGTTAGCGTCAGGACAACTAGGGTTAGCGTCACGACAACTAGGGTTAGCGTCAGGACAACTAGGGTTAGCGTCAGGACAACTAGGGTTAGCGTCAGGACAACTAGGGTTAGCGTCAGGACAACTAGGGTTAGCATCAGGACAACTAGGGTTCGCGTCACGACAACTAGGGTTAGCGTCAGGACAACTAGGGTTAGCGTCACGACAACTAGGGTTAGCGTCAGGACAACTAGGGTTAGCGTCAGGACAACTAGGGTTAGCGTCAGGACAACTAGGGTTACCGTCAGGACAACTAGGGTTACCGTCAGGACAACTAGGGTTAGCGTCAGGACAACTAGGGTTAGCGTCAGGACAACTAGGGTTAGCGTCAGGACAGGTAGGGTTAGCGTCAGTACAAGTAGGGTTAGCGTCAGGACAAGCAGGGTTAGCGTCAGGACAACTAGGGTGAGGGTCAGGACAACTCGGGTTAGCGTCAGGACAACTCGGGTTAGCGTCAGGACAACTCGCGTTAGCGTCAGGACAACTAGGGTCAGCGTCAGGACAACTCGGGTTAGCGTCTGGACAAATCGGGTTAGCGTCAGGACAACTAGGGTTAGCGTCAGGACAACTAGGGTTAGCGTCAGGACAACTAGGGTTAGCTTCAGGACAACTAGGGTTAGCGTCAGGACAACTAGGGTTAGCGTCAGGACAACTAGGGTTAGCATCAGGACAACTAGGGTTAGCGTCAGGACAACTAGGGTTAGCGTCGGGACAACTAGGGTTAGCGTCGGGACAACTAGGGTTAGCGTCAGGACAACTAGGGTTAGCGTCAGGACAACTAGGGTTAGCGTCCGGACAACTAGGGTTAGCATCAGGACAACTAGGGTTAGCGTCAGGACAACTAGGGTTAGCGTCGGGACAACTAGGGTTAGCGTCGGGACAACTAGGGTTAGCGTCAGGACAACTAGGGTTAGCGTCAGGACAACTAGGGTTAGCGTCACGACAACTAGGGTTAGCGTCAGGACAACTAGGGTTAGCGTCAGGACAGCTAGGGTTAGCGTCAGGACAACTAGGGTTAGCGTCAGGACAACTAGGGTTAGCTTCAGGACAACTAGGGTTAGCGTCAGGACAACTAGGGTTAGCGTCAGGACAACTAGGGTTAGCGTCAGGACAACTAGGTTTAGCGTCAGGACAACTAGGGTTAGCGTCAGGACAACTAGGGTTAGCGTCACGACAACTAGGGTTAGCGTCAGGACAACTAGGGTTAGCGTCAGGACAACTAGGGTTAGCGTCAGGACAACTAGGGTTAGCGTCAGGACAACTAGGGTTAGGGTCAGGACAACTAGGGTTAGCGTCAGGACAACTAGGGTTAGCGTCACGACAACTAGGGTTAGCGTCAGGACAACTACGGTTAGCGTCACGACAACTAGGGTTAGCGTCAGGACAACTAGGGTTAGCGTCACGACAACTAGGGTTAGCGTCACGACAACTAGGGTTAGCGTCAGGACAACTAGGGTTAGCGTTAGGATAACTAGGGTTAGCATCAGGACAACTAGGGTTAGCGTCACGACAACTAGGGTTAGCGTCAGGACACCTAGGGTTAGCATCACGACAACTAGGGTTAGCGTCAGGACAACTAGGGTTAGCGTCAGGACAACTGGGGTTAGCGTCAGGACAACTAGGGTTAGCGTCACGACAACTAGGGTTAGCGTCAGGACAACTAGGGTTAGCGTCAGGACAACTAGGGTTAGCATCAGGACAACTAGGGTTAGCTTCAGGACAACTAGGGTTAGCGTCAGGACAACTAGGGTTAGCGTCAGGACAACTAGGTTTAGCGTCAGGACAACTAGGGTTAGCGTCAGGACAACTAGGGTTAGCATCAGGACAACTAGGGTTAGCGTCACGACAACTAGGGTTAGCGTCAGGACAACTAGGGTTAGCGTCAGGACAACTAGGGTTAGCGTCACGACAACTAGGGTTAGCGTCAGGACAACTAGGGTTAGCGTCAGGACAACTAGGGTTAGCGTCAGGACAACTAGGGTTAGCGTCGGGACAACTAGGGTTAGCGTCGGGACAACTAGGGTTAGCGTCGGGACAACTATAGTTAGCATCGGGACAACTAGGGTTAGCGTCGGGACAACTAGGGTTAGCGTCAGGACAACTAGGGTTAGCGTCAGGACAACTAGGGTTAGCGTCACGACAACTAGGGTTAGCGTCACGACAACTAGGGTTAGCGTCAGGACAACTAGGGTTAGCGTCAGGACAACTAGGGTTAGCGTCAGGACAACTAGGGTTACCGTCAGGACAACTAGGGTTAGCGTCAGGACAACTAGGGTTAGCGTCAGGACAACTAGGGTTAGCTTCAGTACAACTAGGGTTAGCGTCAGGACAACTAGGGTTAGCGTCAGGACAACTAGGGTTAGCGTCAGGACAACTAGGGTTAGCGTCAGGACAACTAGGGTTAGCGTCGGGACAACTAGGGTTAGCGTCGGGACAACTAGGGTTAGCGTCAGGACAACTAGGGTTAGCGTCGGGACAACTAGGGTTAGCGTCAGGACAACTAGGGTTAGCGTCCGGACAACTAGGGTTAGCGTCACAACAACTAGGGTTAGCGTCAGGACAACTAGGGTTAGCGTCAGGACAACTAGGGTTAGCGTCAGGACAACTAGGGTTAGCGTCAGGACAACTAGAGTTAGCGTCAGGACAACTAGGGATAGCGTCAGGACAACTAGGGTTAGCGTCAGGACAACTAGGATTAGCGTCAGGACAACTAGGGTTAGCGTCAGGACAACTAGGGTTAGCGTCAGGACAACTAGGGTTAGCGTCAGGACAACTAGGGTTACCGTCAGGACAACTAGGGTTAGCGTCAGGACAACTAGGGTTAGCGTCAGGACAACTAGGGTTAGCTTCAGGACAACTAGGGTTAGCGTCAGGACAACTAGGGTTAGCGTCAGGACAACTAGGGTTAGCGTCAGGACAACAAGGGTTAGCGTCACGACAACTAGGGTTAGCGTCAGGACAACTAGGGTTAGCGTCGGGACAACTAGGGTTAGCGTCAGGACAACTAGGGTTAGCGTCCGGACAACTAGGGTTAGCGTCACAACAACTAGGGTTAGCGTCAGGACAACTAGGGTTAGCGTCAGGACAACTAGGGTTAGCGTCAGGACAACTAGGGTTAGCGTCAGGACAACTAGGGTTAACGTCAGGACAACTAGGGTTAGAGTCAGGACAACTAGAGTTAGCGTCAGGACAACTAGGGTTAGCGTCAGGACAACTAGGGTTAGCGTCAGGACAACTAGGGATAGCGTCAGGACAACTAGGGTTAGCGTCAGGACAACTAGGATTAGCGTCAGGACAACTAGGGTTAGCGTCAGGACAACTAGGGTTAGAGTCAGGACAACTAGGGTTAGCGTCAGGACAACTAGGGTTACCGTCAGGACAACTAGGGTTAGCGTCAGGACAACTAGGGTTAGCGTCAGGACAACTAGGGTTAGCTTCAGGACAACTAGGGTTAGCGTCAGGACAACTAGGGTTAGCGTCAGGACAACTAGGGTTAGCGTCAGGACAACAAGGGTTAGCGTCACGACAACTAGGGTTAGCGTCAGGACAACTAGGGTTAGCGTCAGGACAACTAGGGTTAGCGTTAGGACAACTAGGGTTAGCGTCAGGACAACTAGGGTTAGCGTCAGGACAACTAGGGTTAGCGTCAGGACAACTAGGGTTAGCGTCAGGACAGGTAGGGTTAGCGTCAGTACAAGTAGGGTTAGCGTCAGGACAAGTAGGGTTAGCGTCAGGACAACTAGGGTTAGGGTCAGGACAACTCGGGTTAGCGTCAGGACAACTCGGGTTAGCGTCAGGACAACTCGCGTTAGCGTCAGGACAACTAGGGTTAGCGTCAGGACAACTCGGGTTAGCGTCTGGACAAATCGGGTTAGCGTCAGGACAACTAGGGTTAGCGTCAGGACAACTAGGGTTAGCGTCAGGACAACTAGGGTTAGCGTCAGGACAACTAGGGTTAGCTTCAGGACAACTAGGGTTAGCGTCAGGACAACTAGGGTTAGCGTCAGGACAACTAGGGTTAGCATCAGGACAACTAGGGTTAGCGTCAGGACAACTAGGGTTAGCGTCGGGACAACTAGGGTTAGCGTCGGGACAACTAGGGTTAGCGTCAGGACAACTAGGGTTAGCGTCACAACAACTAGGGTTAGCGTCAGGACAACTAGGGTTAGCGTCAGGACAACTAGGGTTAGCGTCACGACAACTAGGGTTAGCGTCAGGACAACTAGGGTTAGCGTCAGGACAGCTAGGGTTAGCGTCAGGACAACTAGGGTTAGCGTCAGGACAACTAGGGTTAGCTTCAGGACAACTAGGGTTAGCGTCAGGACAACTAGGGTTAGCGTCAGGACAACTAGGGTTAGCGTCAGGACAACTAGGTTTAGCGTCAGGACAACTAGGGTTAGCGTCAGGACAACTAGGGTTAGCATCAGGACAACTAGGGTTCGCGTCACGACAACTAGGGTTAGCGTCAGGACAACTAGGGTTAGCGTCACGACAACTAGGGTTAGCGTCAGGACAACTAGGGTTAGCGTCAGGACAACTAGGGTTAGCGTCAGGACAACTAGGGTTACCGTCAGGACAACTAGGGTTAGCGTCAGGACAACTAGGGTTAGCGTCAGGACAACTAGGGTTAGCTTCAGGACAACTAGGGTTAGCGTCAGGACAACTAGGGTTAGCGTCAGGACAACTAGGGTTAGCGTCAGGACAACAAGGGTTAGCGTCACGACAACTAGGGTTAGCGTCAGGACAACTAGGGTTAGCGTCAGGACAACTAGGGTTAGCGTTAGGACAACTAGGGTTAGCGTCAGGACAACTAGGGTTAGCGTCAGGACAACTAGGGTTAGCGTCAGGACAACTAGGGTTAGCGTCAGGACAGGTAGGGTTAGCGTCAGTACAAGTAGGGTTAGCGTCAGGACAAGTAGGGTTAGCGTCAGGACAACTAGGGTTAGGGTCAGGACAACTCGGGTTAGCGTCAGGACAACTCGGGTTAGCGTCAGGACAACTCGCGTTAGCGTCAGGACAACTAGGGTTAGCGTCAGGACAACTCGGGTTAGCGTCTGGACAAATCGGGTTAGCGTCAGGACAACTAGGGTTAGCGTCAGGACAACTAGGGTTAGCGTCAGGACAACTAGGGTTAGCTTCAGGACAACTAGGGTTAGCGTCAGGACAACTAGGGTTAGCGTCAGGACAACTAGGGTTAGCATCAGGACAACTAGGGTTAGCGTCAGGACAACTAGGGTTAGCGTCGGGACAACTAGGGTTAGCGTCGGGACAACTAGGGTTAGCGTCAGGACAACTAGGGTTAGCGTCAGGACAACTAGGGTTAGCGTCCGGACAACTAGGGTTAGCGTCACAACAACTAGGGTTAGCGTCAGGACAACTAGTGTTAGCATCAGGACAACTAGGGTTAGCGTCACGACAACTAGGGTTAGCATCAGGACAACTAGGGTTAGCGTCAGGACAGCTAGGGTTAGCGTCAGGACAACTAGGGTTAGCGTCAGGACAACTAGGGTTAGCTTCAGGACAACTAGGGTTAGCGTCAGGACAACTAGGGTTAGCGTCAGGACAACTAGGGTTAGCGTCAGGACAACTAGGTTTAGCGTCAGGACAACTAGGGTTAGCGTCAGGACAACTAGGGTTAGCATCAGGACAACTAGGGTTCGCGTCACGACAACTAGGGTTAGCGTCAGGACAACTAGGGTTAGCGTCACGACAACTAGGGTTAGCGTCAGGACAACTAGGGTTAGCGTCACGACAACTAGGGTTAGCGTCAGGACAACTAGGGTTAGCGTCACGACAACTAGGGTTAGCGTCACGACAACTAGGGTTAGCGTCAGGACAACTAGGGTTAGCGTTAGGATAACTAGGGTTAGCATCAGGACAACTAGTGTTAGCGTCACGACAACTAGGGTTAGCATCAGGACACCTAGGGTTAGCATCACGACAACTAGGGTTAGCGTCAGGACAACTAGGGTTAGCGTCAGGACAACTAGGGTTAGCGTCAGGACAACTAGGGTTACCGTCAGGACAACTAGGGTTAGCGTCAGGACAACTAGGGTTAGCGTCAGGACAACTAGGGTTAGCGTCAGGACAACTAGGGTTAGCTTCAGGACAACTAGGGTTAGCGTCAGGACAACTAGGGTTAGCGTCAGGACAACAAGGGTTAGCGTCACGACAACTAGGGTTAGCGTCAGGACAACTAGGGTTAGCGTCAGGACAACTAGGGTTAGCGTTAGGACAACTAGGGTTAGCGTCAGGACAACTAGGGTTAGCGTCAGGACAACTAGGGTTAGCGTCAGGACAACTAGGGTTAGCGTCAGGACAGGTAGGGTTAGCGTCAGTACAAGTAGGGTTAGCGTCAGGACAAGTAGGGTTAGCGTCAGGACAACTAGGGTTAGGGTCAGGACAACTCGGGTTAGCGTCAGGACAACTCGGGTTAGCGTCAGGGCAACTCGCGTTAGCGTCAGGACAACTAGGGTTAGCGTCAGGACAACTCGGGTTAGCGTCTGGACAAATCGGGTTAGCGTCAGGACAACTAGGGTTAGCGTCAGGACAACTAGGGTTAGCGTCAGGACAACTAGGGTTAGCGTCAGGACAACTAGGGTTAGCTTCAGGACAACTAGGGTTAGCGTCAGGACAACTAGGGTTAGCGTCAGGACAACTAGGGTTAGCATCAGGACAACTAGGGTTAGCGTCAGGACAACTAGGGTTAGCGTCGGGACAACTAGGGTTAGCGTCGGGACAACTAGGGTTAGCGTCAGGACAACTAGGGTTAGCGTCACAACAACTAGGGTTAGCGTCAGGACAACTAGGGTTAGCGTCAGGACAACTAGGGTTAGCGTCACGACAACTAGGGTTAGCGTCAGGACAACTAGGGTTAGCGTCAGGACAGCTAGGGTTAGCGTCAGGACAACTAGGGTTAGCGTCAGGACAACTAGGGTTAGCTTCAGGACAACTAGGGTTAGCGTCAGGACAACTAGGGTTAGCGTCAGGACAACTAGGGTTAGCGTCAGGACAACTAGGTTTAGCGTCAGGACAACTAGGGTTAGCGTCAGGACAACTAGGGTTAGCATCAGGACAACTAGGGTTCGCGTCACGACAACTAGGGTTAGCGTCAGGACAACTAGGGTTAGCGTCACGACAACTAGGGTTAGCGTCAGGACAACTAGGGTTAGCGTCAGGACAACTAGGGTTAGCGTCAGGACAACTAGGGTTACCGTCAGGACAACTAGGGTTAGCGTCAGGACAACTAGGGTTAGCGTCAGGACAACTAGGGTTAGCTTCAGGACAACTAGGGTTAGCGTCAGGACAACTAGGGTTAGCGTCAGGACAACAAGGGTTAGCGTCACGACAACTAGGGTTAGCGTCAGGACAACTAGGGTTAGCGTCAGGACAACTAGGGTTAGCGTCAGGACAACTAGGGTTAGCGTCAGGACAACTAGGGTTAGCGTCAGGACAACTAGGGTTAGCGTCAGGACAGGTAGGGTTAGCGTCAGTACAAGTAGGGTTAGCGTCAGGACAAGTAGGGTTAGCGTCAGGACAACTAGGGTTAGGGTCAGGACAACTCGGGTTAGCGTCAGGACAACTCGGGTTAGCGTCAGGACAACTCGCGTTAGCGTCAGGACAACTAGGGTTAGCGTCAGGACAACTCGGGTTAGCGTCTGGACAAATCGGGTTAGCGTCAGGACAACTAGGGTTAGCGTCAGGACAACTAGGGTTAGCGTCAGGACAACTAGGGTTAGCTTCAGGACAACTAGGGTTAGCGTCAGGACAACTAGGGTTAGCGTCAGGACAACTAGGGTTAGCATCAGGACAACTAGGGTTAGCGTCAGGACAACTAGGGTTAGCGTCGGGACAACTAGGGTTAGCGTCGGGACAACTAGGGTTAGCGTCAGGACAACTAGGGTTAGCGTCAGGACAACTAGGGTTAGCGTCCGGACAACTAGGGTTAGCGTCACAACAACTAGGGTTAGCGTCAGGACAACTAGGGTTAGCGTCAGGACAACTAGGGTTAGCGTCACGACAACTAGGGTTAGCATCAGGACAACTAGGGTTAGCGTCAGGACAGCTAGGGTTAGCGTCAGGACAACTAGGGTTAGCGTCAGGACAACTAGGGTTAGCTTCAGGACAACTAGGGTTAGCGTCAGGACAACTAGGGTTAGCGTCAGGACAACTAGGGTTAGCGTCAGGACAACTAGGTTTAGCGTCAGGACAACTAGGGTTAGCGTCAGGACAACTAGGGTTAGCATCAGGACAACTAGGGTTCGCGTCACGACAACTAGGGTTAGCGTCAGGACAACTAGGGTTAGCGTCACGACAACTAGGGTTAGCGTCAGGACAACTAGGGTTAGCGTCACGACAACTAGGGTTAGCGTCAGGACAACTAGGGTTAGCGTCACGACAACTAGGGTTAGCGTCACGACAACTAGGGTTAGCGTCAGGACAACTAGGGTTAGCGTTAGGATAACTAGGGTTAGCATCAGGACAACTAGGGTTAGCGTCACGACAACTAGGGTTAGCATCAGGACACCTAGGGTTAGCATCACGACAACTAGGGTTAGCGTCAGGACAACTAGGGTTAGCGTCAGGACAACTAGGGTTAGCGTCAGGACAACTAGGGTTACCGTCAGGACAACTAGGGTTAGCGTCAGGACAACTAGGGTTAGCGTCAGGACAACTAGGGTTAGCGTCAGGACAACTAGGGTTAGCTTCAGGACAACTAGGGTTAGCGTCAGGACAACTAGGGTTAGCGTCAGGACAACAAGGGTTAGCGTCACGACAACTAGGGTTAGCGTCAGGACAACTAGGGTTAGCGTCAGGACAACTAGGGTTAGCGTTAGGACAACTAGGGTTAGCGTCAGGACAACTAGGGTTAGCGTCAGGACAACTAGGGTTAGCGTCAGGACAACTAGGGTTAGCGTCAGGACAGGTAGGGTTAGCGTCAGTACAAGTAGGGTTAGCGTCAGGACAAGTAGGGTTAGCGTCAGGACAACTAGGGTTAGGGTCAGGACAACTCGGGTTAGCGTCAGGACAACTCGGGTTAGCGTCAGGACAACTCGCTTTAGCGTCAGGACAACTAGGGTTAGCGTCAGGACAACTCGGGTTAGCGTCTGGACAAATCGGGTTAGCGTCAGGACAACTAGGGTTAGCGTCAGGACAACTAGGGTTAGCGTCAGGACAACTAGGGTTAGCGTCAGGACAACTAGGGTTAGCGTCAGGACAACTAGGGTTACCGTCAGGACAACTAGGGTTAGCGTCAGGACAACTAGGGTTAGCGTCAGGACAACTAGGGCTAGCTTCAGGACAACTAGGGTTAGCGTCAGGACAACTAGGGTTAGCGTCAGGACAACTAGGGTTAGCGTCAGGACAACAAGGGTTAGCGTCACGACAACTAGGGTTAGCGTCAGGACAACTAGGGTTAGCGTCAGGACAACTAGGGTTAGCGTTAGGACAACTAGGGTTAGCGTCAGGACAACTAGGGTTAGCGTCAGGACAACTAGGGTTAGCGTCAGGACAACTAGGGTTAGCGTCAGGACAGGTAGGGTTAGCGTCAGTACAAGTAGGGTTAGCGTCAGGACAAGTAGGGTTAGCGTCAGGACAACTAGGGTTAGGGTCAGGACAACTCGGGTTAGCGTCAGGACAACTCGGGTTAGCGTCAGGACAACTAGGGTTACCGTCAGGACAACTAGGGTTAGCGTCAGGACAACTAGGGTTAGCGTCAGGACAACTAGGGTTAGCGTCAGGACAACTAGGGTTAGCTTCAGGACAACTAGGGTTAGCGTCAGGACAACTAGGGTTAGCGTCAGGACAACTAGGGTTAGCGTCAGGACAACAAGGGTTAGCGTCACGACAACTAGGGTTAGCGTCAGGACAACTAGGGTTAGCGTCAGGACAACTAGGGTTAGCGTTAGGACAACTAGGGTTAGCGTCAGGACAACTAGGGTTAGCGTCAGGACAACTAGGGTTAGCGTCAGGACAACTAGGGTTAGCGTCAGGACAGGTAGGGTTAGCGTCAGTACAAGTAGGGTTAGCGTCAGGACAAGTAGGGTTAGCGTCAGGACAACTAGGGTTAGGGTCAGGACAACTCGGGTTAGCGTCAGGACAACTCGGGTTAGCGTCAGGACAACTCGCGTTAGCGTCAGGACAACTAGGGTTAGCGTCAGGACAACTCGGGTTAGCGTCTGGACAAATCGGGTTAGCGTCAGGACAACTAGGGTTAGCGTCAGGACAACTAGGGTTAGCGTCAGGACAACTAGGGTTAGCTTCAGGACAACTAGGGTTAGCGTCAGGACAACTAGGGTTAGCGTCAGGACAACTAGGGTTAGCATCAGGACAACTAGGGTTAGCGTCAGGACAACTAGGGTTAGTGTCGGGACAACTAGGGTTAGCGTCGGGACAACTAGGGTTAGCGTCAGGACAACTAGGGTTAGCGTCAGGACAACTAGGGTTAGCGTCCGGACAACTAGGGTTAGCGTCACAACAACTAGGGTTAGCGTCAGGACAACTAGGGTTAGCTTCAGGCAACTAGGGTTAGCGTCACGACAACTAGGGTTAGCGTCAGGACAACTAGGGTTAGCGTCAGGACAGCTAGGGTTAGCGTCAGGACAACTAGGGTTAGCGTCAGGACAACTAGGGTTAGCTTCAGGACAACTAGGGTTAGCGTCAGGACAACTAGGGTTAGCGTCAGGACAACTAGGGTTAGCGTCAGGACAACTAGGTTTAGCGTCAGGACAACTAGGGTTAGCGTCAGGACAACTAGGGTTAGCGTTAGGACAACTAGGGTTAGCGTCAGGACAACTAGGGTTAGCGTCAGGACAACTAGGGTTAGCGTCAGGACAACTAGGGTTAGCGTCAGGACAGGTAGGGTTAGCGTCAGTACAAGTAGGGTTAGCGTCAGGACAAGTAGGGTTAGCGTCAGGACAACTAGGGTTAGGGTCAGGACAACTCGGGTTAGCGTCAGGACAACTCGGGTTAGCGTCAGGACAACTCGCGTTAGCGTCAGGACAACTAGGGTTAGCGTCAGGACAACTCGGGTTAGCGTCTGGACAAATCGGGTTAGCGTCAGGACAACTAGGGTTAGCGTCAGGACAACTAGGGTTAGCGTCAGGACAACTAGGGTTAGCGTCAGGACAACTAGGGTTAGCGTCAGGACAACTAGGGTTACCGTCAGGACAACTAGGGTTAGCGTCAGGACAACTAGGGTTAGCGTCAGGACAACTAGGGCTAGCTTCAGGACAACTAGGGTTAGCGTCAGGACAACTAGGGTTAGCGTCAGGACAACTAGGGTTAGCGTCAGGACAACAAGGGTTAGCGTCACGACAACTAGGGTTAGCGTCAGGACAACTAGGGTTAGCGTCAGGACAACTAGGGTTAGCGTTAGGACAACTAGGGTTAGCGTCAGGACAACTAGGGTTAGCGTCAGGACAACTAGGGTTAGCGTCAGGACAACTAGGGTTAGCGTCAGGACAGGTAGGGTTAGCGTCAGTACAAGTAGGGTTAGCGTCAGGACAAGTAGGGTTAGCGTCAGGACAACTAGGGTTAGGGTCAGGACAACTCGGGTTAGCGTCAGGACAACTCGGGTTAGCGTCAGGACAACTAGGGTTACCGTCAGGACAACTAGGGTTAGCGTCAGGACAACTAGGGTTAGCGTCAGGACAACTAGGGTTAGCGTCAGGACAACTAGGGTTAGCTTCAGGACAACTAGGGTTAGCGTCAGGACAACTAGGGTTAGCGTCAGGACAACTAGGGTTAGCGTCAGGACAACAAGGGTTAGCGTCACGACAACTAGGGTTAGCGTCAGGACAACTAGGGTTAGCGTCAGGACAACTAGGGTTAGCGTTAGGACAACTAGGGTTAGCGTCAGGACAACTAGGGTTAGCGTCAGGACAACTAGGGTTAGCGTCAGGACAACTAGGGTTAGCGTCAGGACAGGTAGGGTTAGCGTCAGTACAAGTAGGGTTAGCGTCAGGACAAGTAGGGTTAGCGTCAGGACAACTAGGGTTAGGGTCAGGACAACTCGGGTTAGCGTCAGGACAACTCGGGTTAGCGTCAGGACAACTCGCGTTAGCGTCAGGACAACTAGGGTTAGCGTCAGGACAACTCGGGTTAGCGTCTGGACAAATCGGGTTAGCGTCAGGACAACTAGGGTTAGCGTCAGGACAACTAGGGTTAGCGTCAGGACAACTAGGGTTAGCTTCAGGACAACTAGGGTTAGCGTCAGGACAACTAGGGTTAGCGTCAGGACAACTAGGGTTAGCATCAGGACAACTAGGGTTAGCGTCAGGACAACTAGGGTTAGTGTCGGGACAACTAGGGTTAGCGTCGGGACAACTAGGGTTAGCGTCAGGACAACTAGGGTTAGCGTCAGGACAACTAGGGTTAGCGTCCGGACAACTAGGGTTAGCGTCACAACAACTAGGGTTAGCGTCAGGACAACTAGGGTTAGCTTCAGGCAACTAGGGTTAGCGTCACGACAACTAGGGTTAGCGTCAGGACAACTAGGGTTAGCGTCAGGACAGCTAGGGTTAGCGTCAGGACAACTAGGGTTAGCGTCAGGACAACTAGGGTTAGCTTCAGGACAACTAGGGTTAGCGTCAGGACAACTAGGGTTAGCGTCAGGACAACTAGGGTTAGCGTCAGGACAACTAGGTTTAGCGTCAGGACAACTAGGGTTAGCGTCAGGACAACTAGGGTTAGCATCAGGACAACTAGGGTTCGCGTCACGACAACTAGGGTTAGCGTCAGGACAACTAGGGTTAGCGTCACGACAACTAGGGTTAGCGTCAGGACAACTAGGGTTAGCGTCACGACAACTAGGGTTAGCGTCAGGACAACTAGGGTTAGCGTCACGACAACTAGGGTTAGCGTCACGACAACTAGGGTTAGCGTCAGGACAACTAGGCTTAGCATCAGGACAACTAGGGTTAGCGTCACGACAACTAGGGTTAGCGTCAGGACACCTAGGGTTAGCATCACGACAACTAGGGTTAGCGTCAGGACAACTAGGGTTAGCGTCAGGACAACTAGGGTTAGCGTCAGGACAACTAGGGTTAGCGTCAGGACAACTAGGGTTACCGTCAGGACAACTAGGGTTAGCGTCAGGACAACTAGGGTTAGCGTCAGGACAACTAGGGTTAGCGTCAGGACAACTAGGGTTAGCTTCAGGACAACTAGGGTTAGCGTCAGGACAACTAGGGTTAGCGTCAGGACAACAAGGGTTAGCGTCACGACAACTAGGGTTAGCGTCAGGACAACTAGGGTTAGCGTCAGGACAACTAGGGTTAGCGTTAGGACAACTAGGGTTAGCGTCAGGACAACTAGGGTTAGCGTCAGGACAACTAGGGTTAGCGTCAGGACAGGTAGGGTTAGCGTCAGTACAAGTAGGGTTAGCGTCAGGACAAGTAGGGTTAGCGTCAGGACAACTAGGGTTAGGGTCAGGACAACTCGGGTTAGCGTCAGGACAACTCGGGTTAGCGTCAGGACAACTCGCGTTAGCGTCAGGACAACTAGGGTTAGTTTCAGGACAACTCGGGTTAGCGTCTGGACAAATCGGGTTAGCGTCAGGACAACTAGGGTTAGCGTCAGGACAACTAGGGTTAGCGTCAGGACAACTAGGGTTAGCGTCAGGACAACTAGGGTTAGCGTCAGGACAACTAGGGTTACCGTCAGGACAACTAGGGTTAGCGTCAGGACAACTAGGGTTAGCGTCAGGACAACTAGGGTTAGCTTCAGGACAACTAGGGTTAGCGTCAGGACAACTAGGGTTAGCGTCAGGACAACTAGGGTTAGCGTCAGGACAACAAGGGTTAGCGTCACGACAACTAGGGTTAGCGTCAGGACAACTAGGGTTAGCGTCAGGACAACTAGGGTTAGCGTCAGGACAACTAGGGTTAGCGTCAGGACAACTAGGGTTAGCGTCAGGACAACTAGGGTTAGCGTCAGGACAGGTAGGGTTAGCGTCAGTACAAGTAGGGTTAGCGTCAGGACAAGTAGGGTTAACGTCAGGACAAGTAGGGTTAGGGTCAGGACAACTCGGGTTAGCGTCAGGACAACTCGGGTTAGCGTCAGGACAACTCGCGTTAGCGTCAGGACAACTAGGGTTAGCGTCTGGACAAATCGGGTTAGCGTCAGGACAACTAGGGTTAGCGTCAGGACAACTAGGGTTAGCATCAGGACAACTAGGGTTAGCGTCAGGACAACTAGGGTTAGCTTCAGGACAACTAGGGTTAGCGTCAGGACAACTAGGGTTAGCGTCAGGACAACTAGGGTTAGCGTCAGGACAACTAGGTTTAGCGTCAGGACAACTAGGGTTAGCGTCAGGACAACTAGGGTTAGCATCAGGACAACTAGGGTTCGCGTCACGACAACTAGGGTTAGCGTCAGGACAACTAGGGTTAGCGTCACGACAACTAGGGTTAGCGTCAGGACAACTAGGGTTACCGTCAGGACAACTAGGGTTAGCGTCAGGACAACTAGGGTTAGCGTCAGGACAACTAGGGTTAGCGTCAGGACAACTAGGGTTAGCTTCAGGACAACTAGGGTTAGCGACAGGACAACTAGGGTTAGCGTCAGGACAACTAGGGTTAGCGTCAGGACAACAAGGGTTAGCGTCAGGACAACTAGGGTTAGCGTCAGGACAACTAGGGTTAGCGTCAGGACAACTAGGGTTAGCGTTAGGACAACTAGGGTTAGCGTCAGGACAACTAGGGTTAGCGTCAGGACAACTAGGGTTAGCGTCAGGACAGGTAGGGTTAGCGTCAGTACAAGTAGGGTTAGCGTCAGGACAAGAAGGGTTAGCGTCAGGACAACTAGGGTTAGGGTCAGGACAACTCGGGTTAGCGTCAGGACAACTCGGGTTAGCGTCAGGACAACTCGCGTTAGCGTCAGGACAACTAGGGTTAGCGTCAGAACAACTCGGGTTAGCGTCTGGACAAATCGGGTTCGCGTCAGGACAACTAGGGTTAGCGTCAGGACAACTAGGGTTAGCGTCAGGACAACTAGGGTTAGCTTCAGGACAACTAGGGTTAGCGTCAGGACAACTAGGGTTAGCGTCAGGACAACTAGGGTTAGCATCAGGACAACTAGGGTTAGCGTCAGGACAACTAGGGTTAGCGTCGGGACAACTAGGGTTAGCGTCGGGACAACTAGGGTTAGCGTCAGGACAACTAGGGTTAGCGTCAGGACAACTAGGGTTAGCGTCCGGACAACTAGGGTTAGCGTCACAACAACTAGGGTTAGCGTCAGGACAACTAGGGTTAGCGTCAGGACAACTAGGGTTAGCGTCACGACAACTAGGGTTAGCGTCAGGACAACTAGGGTTAGCGTCAGGACAGCTAGGGTTAGCGTCAGGACAACTAGGGTTAGCGTCAGGACAACTAGGGTTAGCTTCAGGACAACTAGGGTTAGCGTCAGGACAACTAGGGTTAGCGTCAGGACAACTAGGGTTAGCGTCAGGACAACTAGGTTTAGCGTCAGGACAACTAGGGTTAGCGTCAGGACAACTAGGGTTAGCATCAGGACAACTAGGGTTCGCGTCACGACAACTAGGGTTAGCGTCAGGACAACTAGGGTTAGCGTCACGACAACTAGGGTTAGCGTCAGGACAACTAGGGTTAGCGTCACGACAACTAGGGTTAGCGTCAGGACAACTAGGGTTAGCGTCACGACAACTAGGGTTAGCGTCACGACAACTAGGGTTAGCGTCAGGACAACTAGGGTTAGCGTTAGGATAACTAGGGTTAGCGTCAGGACAACTAGGGTTAGCGTCACGACAACTAGGGTTAGCGTCAGGACACCTAGGGTTAGCATCACGACAACTAGGGTTAGCGTCAGGACAACTAGGGTTAGCGTCAGGACAACTAGGGTTAGCGTCAGGACAACTAGGGTTAGCGTCAGGACAACTAGGGTTAGCGTCAGGACAACTAGGGTTACCGTCAGGACAACTAGGGTTAGCGTCAGGACAACTAGGGTTAGCGTCAGGACAACTAGGGTTAGCGTCAGGACAACTAGGGTTAGCTTCAGGACAACTAGGGTTAGCGTCAGGACAACTAGGGTTAGCGTCAGGACAACAAGGGTTAGCGTCACGACAACTAGGGTTAGCGTCAGGACAACTAGGGTTAGCGTCAGGACAACTAGGGTTAGCGTTAGGACAACTAGGGTTAGCGTCAGGACAACTAGGGTTAGCGTCAGGACAACTAGGGTTAGCGTCAGGACAACTAGGGTTAGCGTCAGGACAGGTAGGGTTAGCGTCAGTACAAGTAGGGTTAGCGTCAGGACAAGTAGGGTTAGCGTCAGGACAACTAGGGTTAGGGTCAGGACAACTCGGGTTAGCGTCAGGACAACTCGGGTTAGCGTCAGGACAACTCGCGTTAGCGTCAGGACAACTAGGGTTAGCGTCAGGAAAACTCGGGTTAGCGTCTGGACAAATCGGGTTAGCGTCAGGACAACTAGGGTTAGCGTCAGGACAACTAGGGTTAGCGTCAGGACAACTAGGGTTAGCTTCAGGACAACTAGGATTAGCGTCAGGACAACTAGGGTTAGCGTCAGGACAACTAGGGTTAGCATCAGGACAACTAGGGTTAGCGTCAGGACAACTAGGGTTAGCGTCGGGACAACTAGGGTTAGCGTCGGGACAACTAGGGTTAGCGTCAGGACAACTAGGGTTAGCGTCAGTACAACTAGGGTTAGCGTCCGGACAACTAGGGTTAGCGTCACAACAACTAGGGTTAGCGTCAGGACAACTAGGGTTAGCGTCAGGACAACTAGGGTTAGCGTCACGACAACTAGGGTTAGCGTCAGGACAACTAGGGTTAGCGTCAGGACAGCTAGGGTTAGCGTCAGGACAACTAGGGTTAGCGTCAGGACAACTAGGGTTAGCTTCAGGACAACTAGGGTTAGCGTCACGACAACTAGGGTTAGCGTCAGGACAACTAGGGTTAGCGTCAGGACAACTAGGGTTAGCGTCAGGACAACTAGGGTTAGCGTCGGGACAACTAGGGTTAGCGTCAGGACAACTAGGGTTAGCGTCAGGACAACTAGGGTTAGCGTCAGGACAGGTAGGGTTAGCGTCAGGACAAGTAGGGTTAGCGTCAGGACAAGTAGGGTTAGCGTCAGGACAACTAGGGTTAGGGTCAGGACAACTCGGGATAGCGTCAGGACAACTCGGGTTAGCGTCAGGACAACTCGCGTTAGCGTCAGGACAACTAGGGTTAGCGTCAGGACAACTCGGGTTAGCGTCTGGACAAATCGGGTTAGCGTCAGGACAACTAGGGTTAGCGTCAGGACAACTAGGGTTAGCGTCAGGACAACTAGGGTTAGCGTCAGGACAACTAGGGTTAGCGTCACGACAACTAGGGTTAGCGTCAGGACAACTAGGGTTAGCGTCACGACAACTAGGGTTAGCGTCAGGACACCTAGGGTTAGCGTCACGACAACTAGGGTTAGCGTCAGGACAACTAGGGTTAGCGTCAGGACAACTAGGGTTAGCGTCACGACAACTAGGGTTAGCGTCACGACAACTAGGGTTAGCGTCAGGACAACTAGGGTTAGCGTCAGGACAACTAGGGTTAGCGTCAGGACAACTAGGGTTAGCGTCACGACAACTAGGGTTAGCGTCAGGACAACTAGGGTTAGCGTCAGGACAACTAGGGTTAGCGTCAGGACAACTAGGGTTAGCGTCACGACAACTAGGGTTAGCGTCAGGACAACTAGGGTTAACGTTAGGACAACTAGGGTTAGCGTCAGGACAACTAGGGTTAGCGTCAGGACAACTAGGGTTAGCGTCAGGACAACAAGGGTTAGCGTCAGGACAACTAGGATTAGCATCAGGACAACTAGGGTTAGCTTCAGGACAACTAGGGTTAGCGTCAGGACAACTAGGGTTAGCTTCAGGACAACTAGGGTTAGCGTCAGGACAACTAGGGTTAGCGTCAGGACAACTAGGGTTAGCGTCAGGACAACTAGG
Source organism: Phyllobates terribilis (assembly GCF_046119375.1). Classification (NCBI taxonomy): domain Eukaryota; kingdom Metazoa; phylum Chordata; class Amphibia; order Anura; family Dendrobatidae; genus Phyllobates; species Phyllobates terribilis. Next base: position 1,864,178 of record NW_027362827.1, on the reverse strand, counting down.
ATTAGCATCAGGACAACTAGGGTTAGCGTCACGACAACTAGGGTTAGCGTCAGGACAACTAGGGTTAGCGTCAGGACAACTAGGGTTAGCGTCACGACAACTAGGGTTAGCGTCAGGACAACTAGGGTTAGCGTCAGGACAACTAGGGTTAGCGTCAGGACAACTAGGGTTAGCGTCAGGACAACTAGGGTTAGCGTCGGGACAACTAGGGTTAGCGTCGGGACAACTAGGGTTAGCGTCGGGACAACTAGAGTTAGCATCGGGACAACTAGGGTTAGCGTCGGGACAACTAGGGTTAGCGTCAGGACAACTAGGGTTAGCGTCAGGACAACTAGGGTTAGCGTCACGACAACTAGGGTTAGCGTGAGGACAACTAGGGTTAGCGTCAGGACAACTAGGGTTACCGTCAGGACAACTAGGGTTAGCGTCAGGACAACTAGGGTTAGCTTCAGTACAACTAGGGTTAGCGTCAGGACAACTAGGGTTAGCGTCAGGACAACTAGGGTTAGCGTCAGGACAACTAGGGTTAGCGTCAGGACAACTAGGGTTAGCGTCGGGACAACTAGGGTTAGCGTCGGGACAACTAGGGTTAGCGTCAGGACAACTAGGGTTAGCGTCGGGACAACTAGGGTTAGCGTCAGGACAACTAGGGTTAGCGTCCGGACAACTAGGGTTAGCGTCACGACAACTAGGGTTAGCGTCAGGACAACTAGGGTTAGCGTCAGGACAACTAGGGTTAGCGTCAGGACAACTAGGGTTAGCGTCACGACAACTAGGGTTAGCGTCAGGACAACTAGGGTTAGCGTCAGGACAACTAGGGTTAGCGTCAGGACAACTAGGGTTAGCGTCAGGACAACTAGGGATAGCGTCAGGACAACTAGGGTTAGCGTCAGGACAACTAGGATTAGCGTCAGGACAACTAGGGTTAGCGTCAGGACAACTAGGGTTAGCGTCAGGACAACTAGGGTTAGCTTCAGGACAACTAGGGATAGCGTCAGGACAACTAGGGTTAGCGTCAGGACAACTAGGGTTAGCGTCAGGACAACTAGGGTTAGCGTCAGGACAACTAGGTTTAGCGTCAGGACAACTATGGTTAGCGTCAGGACAACTAGGGTTAGCGTCAGGACAACTAGGGTTAGCGTCACGACAACTAGGGTTAGCGTCAGGAAAACTAGGGTTAGCGTCACGACAACTAGGGTTAGCGTCAGGATAACTAGGGTTAGCGTCAGGACAACTAGGATTAGCGTCAGGACAACTAGGGTTAGCGTCAGGACAACTAGGGTTAGCGTCAGGACAACTAGGGTTAGCGTCGGGACAACTAGGGTTAGCGTCGGGACAACTAGGGTTAGCGTCGGGACAACTAGAGTTAGCACCGGGACAACTAGGGTTAGCGTCACAACAACTAGGGTTAGCGTCAGGACAACTAGGGTTAGCGTCAGGACAACTAGGGTTAGCGTCAGGACAACTAGGGTTAGCGTCACGACAACTAGGGTTAGCGTCAGGACAACTAGGGTTAGCGTCAGGACAACTAGGGTTAGCGTCAGGACAACTAGGGTTAGCGTCAGGACAACTAGGGATAGCGTCAGGACAACTAGGGTTAGCGTCAGGACAACTAGGATTAGCGTCAGGACAACTAGGGTTAGCGTCAGGACAACTAGGGTTAGCGTCAGGACAACTAGGGTTAGCTTCAGGACAACTAGGGATAGCGTCAGGACAACTAGGGTTAGCGTCAGGACAACTAGGGTTAGCGTCAGGACAACTAGGGTTAGCGTCAGGACAACTAGGTTTAGCGTCAGGACAACTATGGTTAGCGTCAGGACAACTAGGGTTAGCGTCAGGACAACTAGGGTTAGCGTCACGACAACTAGGGTTAGCGTCAGGAAAACTAGGGTTAGCGTCACGACAACTAGGGTTAGCGTCAGGACAACTAGGGTTAGCGTCAGGACAACTAGGATTAGCGTCAGGACAACTAGGGTTAGCGTCAGGACAACTAGGGTTAGCGTCACGACAACTAGGGTTAGCGTCAGGACAACTAGTGTTAGCGTCACGACAACTAGGGTTAGCGTCACGACAACTAGGGTTAGCGTCACGACAACTAGGGTTAGCGTCAGGACAACTAGGGTTAGCGTCAGGACAACTAGGGTTAGCGTCACGACAACTAGGGTTATCGTCAGGACACCTAGGGTTAGCGTCACGACAACTAGGGTTAGTGTCAGGACAACTAGGGTTAGCGTCACGACAACTAGGGTTAGCGTCACGACAACTAGGGTTAGCGTCAGGACAACTAGGGTTAGCGTCAGGACAACTAGGGTTAGCGTCTGGACAACTAGGGTTAGCGTCAGGACAACTAGGGTTAGCGTCAGGACAACTAGTGTTAGCGTCACGACAACTAGGGTTAGCGTCACGACAACTAGGGTTAGCGTCACGACAACTAGGGTTAGCGTCAGGACAACTAGGGTTAGCGTCAGGACAACTAGGGTTAGCGTCACGACAACTAGGGTTAGCGTCAGGACACCTAGGGTTAGCGTCACGACAACTAGGGTTAGCGTCAGGACAACTAGGGTTAGCGTCACGACAACTAGGGTTAGCGTCACGACAACTAGGGTTAGCGTCAGGACAACTAGGGTTAGCGTCAGGACAACTAGGGTTAGCGTCTGGACAACTAGGGTTAGCGTCAGGACAACTAGGGATAGCGTCAGGACAACTAGGGTTAGCGTCAGGACAACTAGGGTTAGCGTCAGGACAACTAGGGTTAGCGTCAGGACAACTAGGGTTAGCGTCAGGACAACTAGGGTTAACGTCAGGACAACTAGGGTTAGCGTCAGGACAACTAGGGTTAGCGTCAGGACAACTAGGGTTAGCGTCGGGACAACTAGGGTTAGCGTCAGGACAACTAGGGTAAGCGTCAGGACAACTAGGGTTAGCGTCACGACAACTAGGGTTAGCGTCACGACAACTAGGGTTAGCGTCAGGACAACTAGGGTTAGCGTCAGGACAACTAGGGTTAGCGTCAGGACAACTAGGGTTACCGTCAGGACAACTAGGGTTAGCGTCAGGACAACTAGGGTTAGCGTCAGGACAACTAGGGTTAGCGTCAGGACAACTAGGGTTAGCTTCAGGACAACTAGGGTTAGCGTCAGGACAACTAGGGTTAGCGTCAGGACAACTAGGGTTAGCGTCAGGACAACTAGGGTTAGCGTCACGACAACTAGGGTTAGCGTCAGGACAACTAGGGTTAGCGTCAGGACAACTAGGGTTAGCGTTAGGACAACTAGGGTTAGCGTCAGGACAACTAGGGTTAGCGTCAGGACAACTAGGGTTAGCGTCAGGACAGGTAGGGTTAGCGTCAGTACAAGTAGGGTTAGCGTCAGGACAAGTAGGGTTAGCGTCAGGACAACTAGGGTTAGGGTCAGGACAACTCGGGTTAGCGTCAGGACAACTCGGGTTAGCGTCAGGACAACTCGCGTTAGCGTCAGGACAACTAGGGTTAACGTCAGGACAACTCGGGTTAGCGTCTGGACAAATCGGGTTAGCGTCAGGACAACTAGGGTTAGCGTCAGGACAACTAGGGTTAGCTTCAGGACAACTAGGGTTAGCGTCAGGACAACTAGGGTTAGCGTCAGGACAACTAGGGTTAGCATCAGGACAACTAGGGTTAGCGTCAGGACAACTAGGGTTAGCGTCGGGACAACTAGGGTTAGCGTCGGGACAACTAGGGTTAGCGTCAGGACAACTAGGGTTAGCGTCAGGACAACTAGGGTTAGCGTCCGGACAACTAGGGTTAGCGTCACAACAACTAGGGTTAGCGTCAGGACAACTAGGGTTAGCGTCAGGACAACTAGGGTTAGCGTCACGACAACTAGGGTTAGCGTCAGGACAACTAGGGTTAGCGTCAGGACAGCTAGGGTTAGCGTCAGGACAACTAGGGTTAGCGTCAGGACAACTAGGGTTAGCTTCAGGACAACTAGGGTTAGCGTCAGGACAACTAGGGTTAGCGTCAGGACAACTAGGGTTAGCGTCAGGACAACTAGGTTTAGCGTCAGGACAACTAGGGTTAGCGTCAGGACAACTAGGGTTAGCGTCACGACAACTAGGGTTAGCGTCAGGACAACTAGGGTTAGCGTCAGGACAACTAGGGTTAGCGTCAGGACAACTAGGGTTAGGGTCAGGACAACTAGGGTTAGCATCAGGACAACTAGGGTTAGCGTCACGACAACTAGGGTTAGCGTCAGGACAACTACGGTTAGCGTCACGACAACTAGGGTTAGCGTCAGGACAACTAGGGTTAGCGTCACGACAACTAGGGTTAGCGTCACGACAACTAGGGTTAGCGTCAGGACAGCTAGGGTTAGCGTTAGGATAACTAGGGTTAGCATCAGGACAACTAGGGTTAGCGTCACGACAACTAGGGTTAGCGTCAGGACACCTAGGGTTAGCATCACGACAACTAGGGTTAGCGTCAGGACAACTAGGGTTAGCGTCAGGACAACTGGGGTTAGCGTCAGGACAACTAGGGTTAGCGTCACGACAACTAGGGTTAGCGTCAGGACAACTAGGGTTAGCGTCAGGACAACTAGGGTTAGCATCAGGACAACTAGGGTTAGCTTCAGGACAACTAGGGTTAGCGTCAGGACAACTAGGGTTAGCGTCAGGACAACTAGGTTTAGCGTCAGGACAACTAGGGTTAGCGTCAGGACAACTAGGGTTAGCATCAGGACAACTAGGGTTAGCGTCACGACAACTAGGGTTAGCGTCAGGACAACTAGGGTTAGCGTCAGTACAACTAGGGTTAGCGTCACGACAACTAGGGTTAGCGTCAGGACAACTAGGGTTAGCGTCAGGACAACTAGGGTTAGCGTCAGGACAACTAGGGTTAGCGTCGGGACAACTAGGGTTAGCGTCGGGACAACTAGGGTTAGCGTCGGGACAACTAGGGTTAGCGTCGGGACAACTAGGGTTAGCGTCGGGACAACTAGAGTTAGCATCGGGACAACTAGGGTTAGCGTCGGGACAACTAGGGTTAGCGTCAGGACAACTAGGGTTAGCGTCAGGACAACTAGGGTTAGCGTCACGACAACTAGGGTTAGCGTCACGACAACTAGGGTTAGCGTCAGGACAACTAGGGTTAGCGTCAGGACAACTAGGGTTAGCGTCAGGACAACTAGGGTTACCGTCAGGACAACTAGGGTTAGCGTCAGGACAACTAGGGTTAGCGTCAGGACAACTAGGGTTAGCTTCAGTACAACTAGGGTTAGCGTCAGGACAACTAGGGTTAGCGTCAGGACAACTAGGGTTAGCGTCAGGACAACTAGGGTTAGCGTCAGGACAACTAGGGTTAGCGTCGGGACAACTAGGGTTAGCGTCGGGACAACTAGGGTTAGCGTCAGGACAACTAGGGTTAGCGTCGGGACAACTAGGGTTAGCGTCAGGACAACTAGGGTTAGCGTCCGGACAACTAGGGTTAGCGTCACAACAACTAGGGTTAGCGTCAGGACAACTAGGGTTAGCGTCAGGACAACTAGGGTTAGCGTCAGGACAACTAGGGTTAGCGTCAGGACAACTAGGGTTAGCGTCACGACAACTAGGGTTAGCGTCAGGACAACTAGAGTTAGCGTCAGGACAACTAGGGTTAGCGTCAGGACAACTAGGGTTAGCGTCAGGACAACTAGGGATAGCGTCAGGACAACTAGGGTTAGCGTCAGGACAACTAGGATTAGCGTCAGGACAACTAGGGTTAGCGTCAGGACAACTAGGGTTAGCGTCAGGACAACTAGGGTTACCGTCAGGACAACTAGGGTTAGCGTCAGGACAACTAGGGTTAGCGTCAGGACAACAAGGGTTAGCGTCACGACAACTAGGGTTAGCGTCAGGACAACTAGGGTTAGCGTCAGGACAACTAGGGTTAGCGTTAGGACAACTAGGGTTAGCGTCAGGACAACTAGGGTTAGCGTCAGGACAACTAGGGTTAGCGTCAGGACAGGTAGGGTTAGCGTCAGTACAAGTAGGGTTAGCGTCAGGACAAGTAGGGTTAGCGTCAGGACAACTAGGGTTAGGGTCAGGACAACTCGGGTTAGCGTCAGGACAACTCGGGTTAGCGTCAGGACAACTCGCGTTAGCGTCAGGACAACTAGGGTTAGCGTCAGGACAACTCGGGTTAGCGTCTGGACAAATCGGGTTAGCGTCAGGACAACTAGGGTTAGCGTCAGGACAACTAGGGTTAGCGTCAGGACAACTAGGGTTAGCTTCAGGACAACTAGGGTTAGCGTCAGGACAACTAGGGTTAGCGTCAGGACAACTAGGGTTAGCATCAGGACAACTAGGGTTAGCGTCAGGACAACTCGGGTTAGCGTCTGGACAAATCGGGTTAGCGTCAGGACAACTAGGGTTAGCGTCAGGACAACTAGGGTTAGCGTCAGGACAACTAGGGTTAGCTTCAGGACAACTAGGGTTAGCGTCAGGACAACTAGGGTTAGCATCAGGACAACTAGGGTTAGCATCAGGACAACTAGGGTTAGCGTCAGGACAACTAGGGTTAGCGTCGGGACAACTAGGGTTAGCGTCGGGACAACTAGGGTTAGCGTCAGGACAACTAGGGTTAGCGTCGGGACAACTAGGGTTAGCGTCAGGACAACTAGGGTTAGCGTCAGGACAACTAGGGTTAGCGTCAGGACAGGTAGGGTTAGCGTCAGGACAAGTAGGGTTAGCGTCAGGACAAGTAGGGTTAGCGTCAGGACAACTAGGGTTAGGGTCAGGACAACTCGGGTTAGCGTCAGGACAACTCGGGTTAGCGCCAGGACAACTCGCGTTAGCGTCAGGACAACTAGGGTTAGCGTCAGGACAACTCGGGTTAGCGTCTGGACAAATCGGGTTAGCGTCAGGACAACTAGGGTTAGCGTCAGGACAACTAGGGTTAGCGTCAGGACAACTAGGGTTAGCGTCAGGACAACTAGGGTTAGCGTCAGGACAACTAGGGTTAGCGTCACGACAACTAGGGTTAGCGTCAGGACAACTAGGGTTAGCGTCACGACAACTAGGGTTAGCGTCAGGACACCTAGGGTTAGCGTCACGACAACTAGGGTTAGCGTCAGGACAACTAGGGTTAGCGTCAGGACAACTAGGGTTAGCGTCACGACAACTAGGGTTAGCGTCACGACAACTAGGGTTAGCGTCAGGACAACTAGGGTTAGCGTCAGGACAACTAGGGTTAGCGTCACGACAACTAGGGTTAGCGTCAGGACAACTAGGGTTAGCGTCAGGACAACTAGGGTTAGCGTCAGGACAACTAGGGTTAGCGTCACGACAACTAGGGTTAGCGTCAGGACAACTAGGGTTAACGTTAGGACAACTAGGGTTAGCGTCAGGACAACTAGGGTTAGTGTCAGGACAACTAGGGTTAGCGTCAGGACAACAAGGGTTAGCGTCAGGACAACTAGGGTTAGCATCAGGACAACTAGGGTTAGCTTCAGGACAACTAGGGTTAGCGTCAGGACAACTAGGGTTAGCGTCAGGACAACTAGGTTTAGCGTCAGGACAACTAGGGTTAGCGTCAGGACAACTAGGGTTAGCATCAGGACAACTAGGGTTAGCGTCACGACAACTAGGGTTAACGTCACGACAACTAGGGTTAGCGTCAGGACAACTAGGGTTAGCGTCAGGACAACTAGGGTTACCGTCAGGACAACTAGGGTTAGCGTCAGGACAACTAGGGTTAGCTTCAGTACAACTAGGGTTAGCGTCAGGACAACTAGGGTTAGCGTCAGGACAACTAGGGTTAGTGTCAGGACAACTAGGGTTAGCGTCAGGACAACTAGGGTTAGCGTCGGGACAACTAGGGTTAGCGTCGGGACAACTAGGGTTAGCGTCAGGACAACTAGGGTTAGAGTCGGGACAACTAGGGTTAGCGTCAGGACAACTAGGGTTAGCGTCCGGACAACTAGGGTTAGCGTCACAACAACTAGGGTTAGCGTCAGGACAACTAGGGTTAGCGTCAGGACAACTAGGGTTAGCGTCAGGACAACTAGGGTTAGCGTCAGGACAACTAGGGTTAGCGTCAGGACAACTAGGGTTAGCGTCAGGACAACTAGGATTAGCGTCAGGACAACTAGGGTTAGCGTCAGGACAACTAGGGTTAGCGTCAGGACAACTAGGATTAGCGTCAGGACAACTAGGGTTAGCGTCAGGACAACTAGGGTTAGCGTCAGGACAACTAGGGTTAGCTTCAGGACAACTAGGGATAGCGTCAGGACAACTAGGGTTAGCGTCAGGACAACTAGGGTTAGCGTCAGGACAACTAGGGTTAGCGTCAGGACAACTAGGTTTAGCGTCAGGACAACTATGGTTAGCGTCAGGACAACTAGGGTTAGCGTCAGGACAACTAGGGTTAGCGTCACGACAACTAGGGTTAGCGTCAGGAAAACTAGGGTTAGCGTCACGACAACTAGGGTTAGCGTCAGGACAACTAGGGTTAGCGTCAGGACAACTAGGATTAGCGTCAGGACAACTAGGGTTAGCGTCAGGACAACTAGGGTTAGCGTCACGACAACTAGGGTTAGCGTCAGGACAACTAGTGTTAGCGTCACGACAACTAGGGTTAGCGTCACGACAACTAGGGTTAGCGTCACGACAACTAGGGTTAGCGTCAGGACAACTAGGGTTAGCGTCAGGACAACTAGGGTTAGCGTCACGACAACTAGGGTTAGCGTCAGGACACCTAGGGTTAGCGTCACGACAACTAGGGTTAGCGTCAGGACAACTAGGGTTAGCGTCACGACAACTAGGGTTAGCGTCACGACAACTAGGGTTAGCGTCAGGACAACTAGGGTTAGCGTCAGGACAACTAGGGTTAGCGTCTGGACAACTAGGGTTAGCGTCAGGACAACTAGGGATAGCGTCAGGACAACTAGGGTTAGCGTCAGGACAACTAGGGTTAGCGTCAGGACAACTAGGTTTAGCGTCAGGACAACTAGGGTTAGCGTCAGGACAACTAGGGTTAGCATCAGGACAACTAGGGTTAGCGTCAGGACAACTAGGGTTAGCGTCGGGACAACTAGGGTTAGCGTCAGGACAACTAGGGTAAGCGTCAGGACAACTAGGGTTAGCGTCACGACAACTAGGGTTAGCGTCACGACAACTAGGGTTAGCGTCAGGACAACTAGAGTTAGCGTCAGGACAACTAGGGTTACCGTCAGGACAACTAGGGTTAGCGTCAGGACAACTAGAGTTAGCGTCAGGACAACTAGGGTTAGCGTCAGGACAACTAGGGTTAGCTTCAGGACAACTAGGGTTAGCGTCAGGACAACTAGGGTTAGCGTCAGGACAACTAGGGTTAGCGTCAGGACAACTAGGGTTAGCGTCACGACAACTAGGGTTAGCGTCAGGACAACTAGGGTTAGCGTCAGGACAACTAGGGTTAGCGTTAGGACAACTAGGGTTAGCGTCAGGACAACTAGGGTTAGCGTCAGGACAACTAGGGTTAGCGTCAGGACAGGTAGGGTTAGCGTCAGTACAAGTAGGGTTAGCGTCAGGACAAGTAGGGTTAGCGTCAGGACAACTCGGGTTAGGGTCAGGACAACTCGGGTTAGCGTCAGGACAACTCGGGTTAGCGTCAGGACAACTCGCCTTAGCGTCAGGACAACTAGGGTTAACGTCAGGACAACTCGGGTTAGCGTCTGGACAAATCGGGTTAGCGTCAGGACAACTAGGGTTAGCGTCAGGACAACTAGGGTTAGCGTCAGGACAACTAGGGTTAGCTTCAGGACAACTAGGGTTAGCGTCAGGACAACTAGGGTTAGCGTCAGGACAACTAGGGTTAGCATCAGGACAACTAGGGTTAGCGTCAGGACAACTAGGGTTAGCGTCGGGACAACTAGGGTTAGCGTCGGGACAACTAGGGTTAGCGTCAGGACAACTAGGGTTAGCGTCAGGACAACTAGGGTTAGCGTCCGGACAACTAGGGTTAGCGTCACAACAACTAGGGTTAGCGTCAGGACAACTAGGGTTAGCGTCACGACAACTAGGGTTAGCGTCAGGACATCTAGGGTTAGCGTCAGGACAGCTAGGGTTAGCGTCAGGACAACTAGGGTTAGCGTCAGGACAACTAGGGTTAGCTTCAGGACAACTAGGGTTAGCGTCAGGACAACTAGGGTTAGCGTCAGGACAACTAGGGTTAGCGTCAGGACAACTAGGTTTAGCGTCAGGACAACTAGGGTTAGCGTCAGGACAACTAGGGTTAGCATCAGGACAACTAGGGTTAGCGTCACGACAACTAGGGTTAGCGTCAGGACAACTAGGGTTAGCGTCAGGACAACTAGGGTTAGCGTCAGGACAACTAGGGTTAGGGTCAGGACAACTAGGGTTAGCGTCAGGACAACTAGGGTTAGCGTCAGGACAACTAGGGTTAGCGTCACGACAACTAGGGTTAGCGTCAGGACAACAACGGTTAGCGTCACGACAACTAGGGTTAGCGTCAGGACAACTAGGGTTAGCGTCACGACAACTAGGGTTAGCGTCAGGACAACTAGGGTTAGCGTTAGGATAACTAGGGTTAGCATCAGGACAACTAGGGTTAGCGTCACGACAACTAGGGTTAGCGTCAGGACACCTAGGGTTAGCATCACGACAACTAGGGTTAGCGTCAGGACAACTAGGGTTAGCGTCAGGACAACTGGGGTTAGCGTCAGGACAACTAGGGTTAGCGTCACGACAACTAGGGTTAGCGTCAGGACAACTAGGGTTAGCGTCAGGACAACTAGGGTTAGCATCAGGACAACTAGGGTTAGCTTCAGGACAACTAGGGTTAGCGTCAGGACAACTAGGGTTAGCGTCAGGACAACTAGGTTTAGCGTCAGGACAACTAGGGTTAGCGTCAGGACAACTAGGGTTAGCATCAGGACAACTAGGGTTAGCGTCACGACAACTAGGGTTAGCGTCAGGACAACTAGGGTTAGCGTCAGGACAACTAGGGTTAGCGTCACGACAACTAGGGTTAGCGTCAGGACAACTAGGGTTAGCGTCAGGACAACTAGGGTTAGCGTCAGGACAACTAGGGTTAGCGTCGGGACAACTAGGGTTAGCGTCGGGACAACTAGGGTTAGCGTCGGGACAACTAGAGTTAGCATCGGGACAACTAGGGTTAGCGTCGGGACAACTAGGGTTAGCGTCAGGACAACTAGGGTTAGCGTCACGACAACTAGGGTTAGCGTCAGGACAACTAGGGTTAGCGTCAGGACAACTAGGGTTAGCGTCAGGACAACTAGGGTTACCGTCAGGACAACTAGGGTTAGCGTCAGGACAACTAGGGTTAGCGTCAGGACAACTAGGGTTAGCTTCAGTACAACTAGGGTTAGCGTCAGGACAACTAGGGTTAGCGTCAGGACAACTAGGGTTAGCGTCAGGACAACTAGGGTTAGCGTCGGGACAACTAGGGTTAGCGTCGGGACAACTAGGGTTAGCGTCAGGACAACTAGGGTTAGCGTCGGGACAACTAGGGTTAGCGTCAGGACAACTAGGGTTAGCGTCCGGACAACTAGGGTTAGCGTCACAACAACTAGGGTTAGCGTCAGGACAACTAGGGTTAGCGTCAGGACAACTAGGGTTAGCGTCAGGACAACTAGGGTTAGCATCAGGACAACTAGGGTTAGCGTCACGACAACTAGGGTTAGCGTCAGGACAACTAGAGTTAGCGTCAGGACAACTAGGGTTAGCGTCAGGACAACTAGGGTTAGCGTCAGGACAACTAGGGATAGCGTCAGGACAACTAGGGTTAGCGTCAGGACAACTAGGATTAGCGTCAGGACAACTAGGGTTAGAGTCAGGACAACTAGGGTTAGCGTCAGGACAACTAGGGTTAGCGTCAGGACAACTAGGGTTACCGTCAGGACAACTAGGGTTAGCGTCAGGACAACTAGGGTTAGCGTCAGGACAACTAGGGTTAGCTTCAGGACAACTAGGGTTAGCGTCAGGACAACTAGGGTTAGCGTCAGGACAACTAGGGTTAGCGTCAGGACAACAAGGGTTAGCGTCACGACAACTAGGGTTAGCGTCAGGACAACTAGGGTTAGCGTCAGGACAACTAGGGTTAGCGTTAGGACAACTAGGGTTAGCGTCAGGACAACTAGGGTTAGCGTCAGGACAACTAGGGTTAGCGTCAGGACAACTAGGGTTAGCGTCAGGACAGGTAGGGTTAGCGTCAGTACAAGTAGGGTTAGCGTCAGGACAAGTAGGGTTAGCGTCAGGACAACTAGGGTTAGGGTCAGGACAACTCGGGTTAGCGTCAGGACAACTCGGGTTAGCGTCAGGACAACTCGCGTTAGCGTCAGGACAACTAGGGTTAGCGTCAGGACAACTCGGGTTAGCGTCTGGACAAATCGGGTTAGCGTCAGGACAACTAGGGTTAGCGTCAGGACAACTAGGGTTAGCGTCAGGACAACTAGGGTTAGCTTCAGGACAACTAGGGTTAGCGTCAGGACAACTAGGGTTAGCGTCAGGACAACTAGGGTTAGCATCAGGACAACTAGGGTTAGCGTCAGGACAACTAGGGTTAGCGTCGGGACAACTAGGGTTAGCGTCGGGACAGCTAGGGTTAGCGTCAGGACAACTAGGGTTAGCGTCAGTACAACTAGGGTTAGCGTCCGGACAACTAGGGTTAGCGTCACAACAACTAGGGTTAGCGTCAGGACAACTAGGGTTAGCGTCAGGACAACTAGGGTTAGCGTCACGACAACTAGGGTTAGCGTCAGGACAACTAGGGTTAGCGTCAGGACAGCTAGGGTTAGCGTCAGGACAACTAGGGTTAGCTTCAGGACAACTAGGGTTAGCGTCAGGACAACTAGGGTTAGCGTCAGGACAACTAGGGTTAGCGTCAGGACAACTAGGTTTAGCGTCAGGACAACTAGGGTTAGCGTCAGGACAACTAGGGTTAGCATCAGGACAACTAGGGTTAGCGTCAGGACAACTAGGGTTACCGTCAGGACAACTAGGGTTAGCGTCAGGACAACTAGGGTTAGCGTCAGGACAACTAGGGTTAGCGTCAGGACAACTAGGGTTAGCGTCACGACAACTAGGGTTAGCGTCAGGACAACTAGGGTTAGCGTCAGGACAACTAGGGTTAGCGTCAGGACAACTAGGGTTACCGTCAGGACAACTAGGGTTAGCGTCAGGACAACTAGGGTTAGCGTCAGGACAACTAGGGTTAGCGTCAGGACAACTAGGGTTAGCGTCACGACAACTAGGGTTAGCGTCAGGACAACTAGGGTTAGCGTCACGACAACTAGGGTTAGCGTCAGGACAACTAGGGTTAGCGTCAGGACAACTAGGGTTAGCGTCAGGACAACTAGGGTTACCGTCAGGACAACTAGGGTTAGCGTCAGGACAACTAGGTTTAGCGTCAGGACAACTAGGGTTAGCTTCAGGACAACTAGGGTTAGCGTCAGGACAACTAGGGTTAGCGTCAGGACAACAAGGGTTAGCGTCACGACAACTAGGGTTAGCGTCAGGACAACTAGGGTTAGCGTCAGGACAACTAGGGTTAGCGTTAGGACAACTAGGGTTAGCGTCAGGACAACTAGGGTTAGCGTCAGGACAACTAGGGTTAGCGTCAGGACAGGTAGGGTTAGCGTCAGTACAAGTAGGGTTAGCGTCAGGACAAGTAGGGTTAGCGTCAGGACAACTAGGGTTAGGGTCAGGACAATTCGGGTTAGCGTCAGGACAACTCGGGTTAGCGTCAGGACAACTCGCGTTAGCGTCAGGACAACTAGGGTTAGCGTCAGGACAACTCGGGTTAGCGTCTGGACATATCGGGTTAGCATCATGACAACTAGGGTTAGCGTCAGGACAACTAGGGTTAGCGTCAGGACAACTAGGGTTAGCTTCAGGACAACTAGGGTTAGCGTCAGGACAACTAGGGTTAGCGTCAGGACAACTAGGGTTGGCATCAGGACAACTAGGGTTAGCGTCAGGACAACTAGGGTTAGCGTCGGGACAACTAGGGTTAGCGTCGGGACAACTAGGGTTAGCGTCAGGACAACTAGGGTTAGCGTCAGGACAACTAGGGTTAGCGTCCGGACAACTAGGGTTAGCGTCACAACAACTAGGGTTAGCGTCAGGACAACTAGGGTTAGCGTCAGGACAGCTAGGGTTAGCGTCAGGACAACTAGGGTTAGCGTCAGGACAAATAGGGTTAGCTTCAGGACAACTAGGGTTAGCGTCAGGACAACTAGGGTTAGCGTCAGGACAACTAGGGTTAGCGTCAGGACAACTAGGTTTAGCGTCAGGACAACTAGGGTTAGCGTCAGGACAACTAGGGTTAGCATCAGGACAACTAGGGTTCGCGTCACGACAACTAGGGTTAGCGTCAGGACAACTAGGGTTAGCGTCACGACAACTAGGGTTAGCGTCAGGACAACTAGGGTTAGCGTCACGACAACTAGGGTTAGCGTCAGGACAACTAGGGTTAGCGTCACGACAACTAGGGTTAGCGTCACGACAACTAGGGTTAGCGTCAGGACAACTAGGGTTAGCGTTAGGATAACTAGGGTTAGCGTCAGGACAACTAGGGTTAGCGTCACGACAACTAGGGTTAGCGTCAGGACACCTAGGGTTAGCATCACGACAACTAGGGTTAGCGTCAGGACAACTAGGGTTAGCGTCAGGACAACTAGGGTTAGCGTCAGGACAACTAGGGTTAGCGTCAGGACAACTAGGGTTAGCGTCAGGACAACTAGGGTTACCGTCAGGACAACTAGGGTTAGCGTCAGGACAACTAGGGTTAGCGTCAGGACAACTAGGGTTAGCGTCAGGACAACTAGGGTTAGCTTCAGGACAACTAGGGTTAGCGTCAGGACAACTAGGGTTAGCGTCAGGACAACAAGGGTTAGCGTCACGACAACTAGGGTTAGCGTCAGGACAACTAGGGTTAGCGTCAGGACAACTAGGGTTAGCGTTAGGACAACTAGGGTTAGCGTCAGGACAACTAGGGTTAGCGTCAGGACAACTCGGGTTAGCGTCTGGACAAATCGGGTTAGCGTCAGGACAACTAGGGTTAGCGTCAGGACAACTAGGGTTAGCGTCAGGACAACTATGGTTAGCTTCAGGACAACTAGGGTTAGCGTCAGGACAACTAGGGTTAGCGTCAGGACAACTAGGGTTAGCATCAGGACAACTAGGTTTAGCGTCAGGACAACTAGGGTTAGCGTCGGGACAACTAGGGTTAGCGTCGGGACAACTAGGGTTAGCGTCAGGACAACTAGGGTTAGCGTCAGGACAACTAGGGTTAGCGTCCGGACAACTAGGGTTAGCGTCACAACAACTAGGGTTAGCGTCAGGACAACTAGGGTTAGCGTCAGGACAACTAGGGTTAGCGTCACGACAACTAGGGTTAGCGTCAGGACAACTAGGGTTAGCGTCAGGACAGCTAGGGTTAGCGTCAGGACAACTAGGGTTAGCGTCAGGACAACTAGGGTTAGCTTCAGGACAACTAGGGTTAGCGTCAGGACAACTAGGGTTAGCGTCAGGACAACTAGGGTTAGCGTCAGGACAACTAGGGTTAGCGTTAGGACAACTAGGGTTAGCGTCAGGACAACTAGGGTTAGCGTCAGTACAAGTAGGGTTAGCGTCAGGACAAGTAGGGTTAGCGTCAGGACAACTAGGGTTAGGGTCAGGACAACTCGGGTTAGCGTCAGGACAACTCGGGTTAGCGTCAGGACAACTCGCGTTAGCGTCAGGACAACTAGGGTTAGCGTCAGGACAACTAGGGTTAGCGTCAGGACAAC
This sequence comes from Phyllobates terribilis, assembly GCF_046119375.1. Lineage (NCBI taxonomy): Eukaryota > Metazoa > Chordata > Amphibia > Anura > Dendrobatidae > Phyllobates > Phyllobates terribilis. Next base: position 1,848,411 of record NW_027362827.1, on the reverse strand, counting down.
TAGGGTTAGCGTCAGGACAGGTAGGGTTAGCGTCAGTACAAGTAGGGTTAGCGTCAGGACAAGTAGGGTTAGCGTCAGGACAACTAGGGTTAGGGTCAGGACAACTCGGGTTAGCGTCAGGACAACTCGGGTTAGCGTCAGGACAACTCGCGTTAGCGTCAGGACAACTAGGGTTAGCGTCAGGACAACTCGGGTTAGCGTCTGGACAAATCGGGTTAGCGTCAGGACAACTAGGGTTAGCGTCAGGACAACTAGGGTTAGCGTCAGGACAACTAGGGTTAGCTTCAGGACAACTAGGGTTAGCGTCAGGACAACTAGGGTTAGCGTCAGGACAACTAGGGTTAGCATCAGGACAACTAGGGTTAGCGTCAGGACAACTAGGGTTAGCGTCGGGACAACTAGGGTTAGCGTCGGGACAACTAGGGTTAGCGTCAGGACAACTAGGGTTAGCGTCAGTACAACTAGGGTTAGCGTCCGGACAACTAGGGTTAGCGTCACAACAACTAGGGTTAGCGTCAGGACAACTAGGGTTAGCGTCAGGACAACTAGGGTTAGCGTCACGACAACTAGGGTTAGCGTCAGGACAACTAGGGTTAGCGTCAGGACAGCTAGGGTTAGCGTCAGGACAACTAGGGTTAGCGTCAGGACAAATAGGGTTAGCTTCAGGACAACTAGGGTTAGCGTCAGGACAACTAGGGTTAGCATCAGGACAACTAGGGTTAGCGTCAGGACAACTAGGTTTAGCGTCAGGACAACTAGGGTTAGCGTCAGGACAACTAGGGTTAGCATCAGGACAACTAGGGTTCGCGTCACGACAACTAGGGTTAGCGTCAGGACAACTAGGGTTAGCGTCACGACATCTAGGGTTAGCGTCAGGACAACTAGGGTTAGCGTCACGACAACTAGGGTTAGCGTCAGGACAACTAGGGTTAGCGTCACGACAACTAGGGTTAGCGTCACGACAACTAGGGTTAGCGTCAGGACAACTAGGGTTAGCGTTAGGATAACTAGGGTTAGCGTCAGGACAACTAGGGTTAGCGTCACGACAACTAGGGTTAGCGTCAGGACACCTAGGGTTAGCATCACGACAACTAGGGTTAGCGTCAGGACAACTAGGGTTAGCGTCAGGACAACTAGGGTTAGCGTCAGGACAACTAGGGTTAGCGTCAGGACAACTAGGGTTACCGTCAGGACAACTAGGGTTAGCGTCAGGACAACTAGGGTTAGCGTCAGGACAACTAGGGTTAGCGTCAGGACAACTAGGGTTAGCTTCAGGACAACTAGGGTTAGCGTCAGGACAACTAGGGTTAGCGTCAGGACAACAAGGGTTAGCGTCACGACAACTAGGGTTAGCGTCAGGACAACTAGGGTTAGCGTCAGGACAACTAGGGTTAGCGTTAGGACAACTAGGGTTAGCGTCAGGACAACTAGGGTTAGCGTCAGGACAACTCGGGTTAGCGTCTGGACAAATCGGGTTAGCGTCAGGACAACTAGGGTTAGCGTCAGGACAACTAGGGTTAGCGTCAGGACAACTAGGGTTAGCTTCAGGACAACTAGGGTTAGCGTCAGGACAACTAGGGTTAGCGTCAGGACAACTAGGGTTAGCATCAGGACAACTAGGGTTAGCGTCAGGACAACTAGGGTTAGCGTCGGGACAACTAGGGTTAGCGTCGGGACAACTAGGGTTAGCGTCAGGACAACTAGGGTTAGCGTCAGGACAACTAGGGTTAGCGTCCGGACAACTAGGGTTAGCGTCACAACAACTAGGGTTAGCGTCAGGACAACTAGGGTTAGCGTCAGGACAACTAGGGTTAGCGTCACGACAACTAGGGTTAGCGTCAGGACAACTAGGGTTAGCATCAGGACAGCTAGGGTTAGCGTCAGGACAACTAGGGTTAGCGTCAGGACAACTAGGGTTAGCTTCAGGACAACTAGGGTTAGCGTCAGGACAACTAGGGTTAGCGTCAGGACAACTAGGGTTAGCGTCAGGACAACTAGCGTTAGCGTTAGGACAACTAGGGTTAGCGTCAGGACAACTAGGGTTAGCGTCAGTACAAGTAGGGTTAGCGTCAGGACAAGTAGGGTTAGCGTCAGGACAACTAGGGTTAGGGTCAGGACAACTCGGGTTAGCGTCAGGACAACTCGGGTTAGCGTCAGGACAACTCGCGTTAGCGTCAGGACAACTAGGGTTAGCGTCAGGACAACTAGGGTTAGCGTCAGGACAACTAGGGTTAGCGTCAGGACAGGTAGGGTTAGCGTCAGTACAAGTAGGGTTAGCGTCAGGACAAGTAGGGTTAGCGTCAGGACAACTAGGGTTAGGGTCAGGACAACTCGGGTTAGCGTCAGGACAACTCGGGTTAGCGTCAGGACAACTCGCGTTAGCGTCAGGACAACTAGGGTTAGCGTCAGGACAACTCGGGTTAGCGTCTGGACAAATCGGGTTAGCGTCAGGACAACTAGGGTTAGCGTCAGGACAACTAGGGTTAGCGTCAGGACAACTAGGGTTAGCTTCAGGACAACTAGGGTTAGCGTCAGGACAACTAGGGTTAGCGTCAGGACAACTAGGGTTAGCATCAGGACAACTAGGGTTAGCGTCAGGACAACTAGGGTTAGCGTCGGGACAACTAGGGTTAGCGTCAGGACAACTAGGGTTAGCGTCAGTACAACTAGGGTTAGCGTCCGGACAACTAGGGTTAGCGTCACAACAACTAGGGTTAGCGTCAGAACAACTAGGGTTAGCGTCAGGACAACTAGGGTTAGCGTCACGACAACTAGGGTTAGCGTCAGGACAACTAGGGTTAGCGTCAGGACAGCTAGGGTTAGCGTCAGGACAACTAGGGTTAGCATCAGGACAACTAGGGTTAGCTTCAGGACAACTAGGGTTAGCGTCAGGACAACTAGGGTTAGCGTCAGGACAACTAGGGTTAGCGTCAGGACAACTAGGTTTAGCGTCAGGACAACTAGGGTTAGCTTCAGGACAACTAGGGTTAGCGTCAGGACAACTAGGGTTAGCGTCAGGACAACTAGGGTTAGCGTCAGGACAACAAGGGTTAGCGTCACGACAACTAGGGTTAGCGTCAGGACAACTAGGGTTAGCGTCAGGACAACTAGGGTTAGCGTTAGGACAACTAGGGTTAGCGTCAGGACAACTAGGGTTAGGGTCAGGACAACTAGGGTTAGCGTCAGGACAGGTAGGGTTAGCGTCAGTACAAGTAGGGTTAGCGTCAGGACAAGTAGGGTTAGCGTCAGGACAACTAGGGTTAGGGTCAGGACAACTCGGGTTAGCGTCAGGACAACTCGGGTTAGCGTCAGGACAACTCGCGTTAGCGTCAGGACAACTAGGGTTAGCGTCAGGACAACTCGGGTTAGCGTCTGGACAAATCGGGTTAGCGTCAGGACAACTAGGGTTAGCGTCAGGACAACTAGGGTTAGCGTCAGGACAACTAGGGTTAGCTTCAGGACAACTAGGGTTAGCGTCAGGACAACTAGGGTTAGCGTCAGGACAACTAGGGTTAGCATCAGGACAACTAGGGTTAGCGTCAGGACAACTAGGGTTAGCGTCGGGACAACTAGGGTTAGCGTCGGGACAACGAGGGTTAGCGTCAGGACAACTAGGGTTAGCGTCAGGACAACTAGGGTTAGCGTCCGGACAACTAGGGTTAGCGTCACAACAACTAGGGTTAGCGTCAGGACAACTAGGGTTAGCGTCAGGACAACTAGGGTTAGCGTCACGACAACTAGGGTTAGCGTCAGGACAACTAGGGTTAGCGTCAGGACAGCTAGGGTTAGCGTCAGGACAACTAGGGTTAGCGTCAGGACAACTAGGGTTAGCTTCAGGACAACTAGGGTTAGCGTCAGGACAACTAGGGTTAGCGTCAGGACAACTAGGGTTAGCGTCAGGACAACTAGGGTTAGCGTCAGGACAACTAGGGTTAGCATCAGGACAACTAGGGTTCGCGTCACGACAACTAGGGTTAGCGTCAGGACAACTAGGGTTAGCGTCACGACAACTAGGGTTAGCGTCAGGACAACTAGGGTTAGCGTCACGACAACTAGGGTTAGCGTCAGGACAACTAGGGTTAGCGTCACGACAACTAGGGTTAGCGTCACGACAACTAGGGTTAGCGTCAGGACAACTAGGGTTAGCGTTAGGATAACTAGGGTTAGCGTCAGGACAACTAGGGTTAGCGTCACGACAACTAGGGTTAGCGTCAGGACACCTAGGGTTAGCATCACGACAACTAGGGTTAGCGTCAGGACAACTAGGGTTAGCGTCAGGACAACTAGGGTTAGCGTCAGGACAACTAGGGTTAGCGTCACGACAACTAGGGTTAGCGTCAGGACAACTAGGGTTAGCGTCAGGACAACTAGGGTTAGCATCAGGACAACTAGGGTTAGCGTCAGGACAACTAGGGTTAACGTCAGGACAACTAGGGTTAGCGTCAGGACAACTAGGGTTAGCATCAGGACAACTAGGGTTAGCGTCAGGACAACTAGGGTTAGCGTCAGGACAACTAGGGTTAGCGTCGGGACAACTAGGGTTAGCGTCAGGACAACTAGGGTTAGCGTCAGGACAACTAGGGTTAGCGTCACGACAACTAGGGTTAGCGTCACGACAACTAGGGTTAGCGTCAGGACAACTAGGGTTAGCGTCAGGACAACTAGGGTTACCGTCAGGACAACTAGGGTTAGCGTCAGGACAACTAGGGTTAGCGTCAGGACAACTAGGGTTAGCTTCAGGACAACTAGGGTTAGCGTCAGGACAACTAGGGTTAGCGTCAGGACAACTAGGGTTAGCGTCAGGACAACTAGGGTTAGCGTCAGGACAACTAGGGTTAGCGTCAGGACAGGTAGGGTTAGCGTCAGGACAAGTAGGGTTAGCGTCAGGACAAGTAGGGTTAGCGTCAGGACAACTAGGGTTAGGGTCAGGACAACTCGGGTTAGCGTCAGGACAACTCGGGTTAGCGTCAGGACAACTCGCGTTAGCGTCAGGACAACTTGGGTTAGCGTCAGGACAACTCGGGTTAGCGTCTGGACAAATCGGGTTAGCGTCAGGACAACTAGGGTTAGCGTCAGGACAACTAGGGTTAGCGTCAGGACAACTAGGGTTAGCTTCAGGACAACTAGGGTTAGCGTCAGGACAACTAGGGTTAGCGTCAGGACAACTAGGGTTAGCATCAGGACAACTAGGGTTAGCGTCAGGACAACTAGGGTTAGCGTCGGGACAACTAGGGTTAGCGTCGGGACAACTAGGGTTAGCGTCAGGACAACTAGGGTTAGCGTCAGGACAACTAGGGTTAGCGTCCGGACAACTAGGGTTAGCGTCACAACAACTAGGGTTAGCGTCAGGACAACTAGGGTTAGCGTCAGGACAACTAGGGTTAGCGTCACGACAACTAGGGTTAGCGTCAGGACAACTAGGGTTAGCGTCAGGACAGCTAGCGTTAGCGTCAGGACAACTAGGGTTAGCGTCAGGACAACTAGGGTTAGCGTCAGGACAACTAGGGTTAGCGTTAGGACAACTAGGGTTAGCGTCAGGACAACTAGGGTTAGGGTCAGGACAACTAGGGTTAGCGTCAGGACAGGTAGGGTTAGCGTCAGTACAAGTAGGGTTAGCGTCAGGACAAGTAGGGTTAGCGTCAGGACAACTAGGGTTAGGGTCAGGACAACTCGGGTTAGCGTCAGGACAACTCGGGTTAGCGTCAGGACAACTCGCGTTAGCGTCAGGACAACTAGGGTTAGCGTCAGGACAACTCGGGTTAGCGTCTGGACAAATCGGGTTAGCGTCAGGACAACTAGGGTTAGCGTCAGGACAACTAGGGTTAGCGTCAGGACAACTAGGGTTAGCTTCAGGACAACTAGGGTTAGCGTCAGGACAACTAGGGTTAGCGTCAGGACAACTAGGGTTAGCATCAGGACAACTAGGGTTAGCGTCAGGACAACTAGGGTTAGCGTCGGGACAACTAGGGTTAGCGTCGGGACAACTAGGGTTAGCGTCAGGACAACTAGGGTTAGCGTCAGGACAACTAGGGTTAGCGTCCGGACAACTAGGGTTAGCGTCACAACAACTAGGGTTAGCGTCAGGACAACTAGGGTTAGCGTCAGGACAACTAGGGTTAGCGTCACGACAACTAGGGTTAGCGTCAGGACAACTAGGGTTAGCGTCAGGACAGCTAGGGTTAGCGTCAGGACAACTAGGGTTAGCGTCAGGACAACTAGGGTTAGCTTCAGGACAACTAGGGTTAGCGTCAGGACAACTAGGGTTAGCGTCAGGACAACTAGGGTTAGCGTCAGGACAACTAGGGTTAGCGTCAGGACAACTAGGGTTAGCATCAGGACAACTAGGGTTCGCGTCACGACAACTAGGGTTAGCGTCAGGACAACTAGGGTTAGCGTCACGACAACTAGGGTTAGCGTCAGGACAACTAGGGTTAGCGTCACGACAACTAGGGTTAGCGTCAGGACAACTAGGGTTAGCGTCAGGACAACTAGGGTTAGCGTCACGACAACTAGGGTTAGCGTCACGACAACTAGGGTTAGCGTCAGGACAACTAGGGTTAGCGTCAGGACAACTAGGGTTACCGTCAGGACAACTAGGGTTAGCGTCAGGACAACTAGGGTTAGCGTCAGGACAACTAGGGTTAGCTTCAGGACAACTAGGGTTAGCGTCAGGACAACTAGGGTTAGCGTCAGGACAACTAGGGTTAGCGTCAGGACAACTAGGGTTAGCGTCAGGACAACTAGGGTTAGCGTCAGGACAAGTAGGGTTAGCGTCAGGACAAGTAGGGTTAGCGTCAGGACAACTAGGGTTAGGGTCAGGACAACTCGGGTTAGCGTCAGGACAACTCGGGTTAGCGTCAGGACAACTCGCGTTAGCGTCAGGACAACTTGGGTTAGCGTCAGGACAACTCGGGTTAGCGTCTGGACAAATCGGGTTAGCGTCAGGACAACTAGGGTTAGCGTCAGGACAACTAGGGTTAGCGTCAGGACAACTAGGGTTAGCTTCAGGACAACTAGGGTTAACGTCAGGACAACTAGGGTTAGCGTCAGGACAACTAGGGTTAGCATCAGGACAACTAGGGTTAGCGTCAGGACAACTAGGGTTAGCGTCGGGACAACTAGGGTTAGCGTCGGGACAACTAGGGTTAGCGTCAGGACAACTAGGGTTAGCGTCAGGACAACTAGGGTTAGCGTCCGGACAACTAGGGTTAGCGTCACAACAACTAGGGTTAGCGTCAGGACAACTAGGGTTAGCGTCAGGACAACTAGGGTTAGCGTCACGACAACTAGGGTTAGCGTCAGGACAACTAGGGTTAGCGTCAGGACAGCTAGGGTTAGCGTCAGGACAACTAGGGTTAGCGTCAGGACAACTAGGGTTAGCGTCACGACAACTAGGGTTAGCGTCAGGACAACTAGGGTTAGCGTCAGGACAGCTAGGGTTAGCGTCAGGACAACTAGGGTTAGCGTCAGGACAACTAGGGTTAGCTTCAGGACAACTAGGGTTAGCGTCAGGACAACTAGGGTTAGCGTCAGGACAACTAGGGTTAGCGTCAGGACAACTAGGGTTAGCGTTAGGACAACTAGGGTTAGCGTTAGGACAACTAGGGTTAGCGTCAGTACAAGTAGGGTTAGCGTCAGGACAAGTAGGGTTAGCGTCAGGACAACTAGGGTTAGGGTCAGGACAACTCGGGTTAGCGTCAGGACAACTCGGGTTAGCGTCAGGACAACTCGCGTTAGCGTCAGGACAACTAGGGTTAGCGTCAGGACAACTAGGGTTAGCGTCAGGACAACTAGGGTTAGCGTCAGGACAACTAGGGTTAGCGTCAGGAAAGGTAGGGTTAGCGTCAGTACAAGTAGGGTTAGCGTCAGGACAAGTAGGGTTAGCGTCAGGACAACTAGGGTTAGGGTCAGGACAACTCGGGTTAGCGTCAGGACAACTCGGGTTAGCGTCAGGACAACTCGCGTTAGCGTCAGGACAACTAGGGTTAGCGTCAGGACAACTCGGGTTAGCGTCTGGACAAATCGGGTTAGCGTCAGGACAACTAGGGTTAGCGTCAGGACAACTAGGGTTAGCGTCAGGACAACTAGGGTTAGCTTCAGGACAACTAGGGTTATCGTCAGGACAACTAGGGTTAGCGTCAGGACAACTAGGGTTAGCATCAGGACAACTAGGGTTAGCGTCAGGACAACTAGGGTTAGCGTCGGGACAACTAGGGTTAGCGTCGGGACAACTAGGGTTAGCGTCAGGACAACTAGGGTTAGCGTCAGTACAACTAGGGTTAGCGTCCGGACAACTAGGGTTAGCGTCACAACAATTAGGGTTAGCGTCAGGACAACTAGGGTTAGCGTCAGGACAACTAGGGTTAGCGTCACGACAACTAGGGTTAGCGTCAGGACAACTAGGGTTAGCGTCAGGACAGCTAGGGTTAGCGTCAGGACAACTAGGGTTAGCATCAGGACAACTAGGGTTAGCTTCAGGACAACTAGGGTTAGCGTCAGGACAACTAGGGTTAGCGTCAGGACAACTAGGTTTAGCGTCAGGACAACTAGGGTTAGCTTCAGGACAACTAGGGTTAGCGTCAGGACAACTAGGGTTAGCGTCAGGACAACTAGGGTTAGCGTCAGGACAACAAGGGTTAGCGTCACGACAACTAGGGTTAGCGTCAGGACAACTAGGGTTAGCGTCAGGACAACTAGGGTTAGCGTTAGGACAACTAGGGTTAGCGTCAGGACAACTAGGGTTAGGGTCAGGACAACTAGGGTTAGCGTCAGGACAGGTAGGGTTAGCGTCAGTACAAGTAGGGTTAGCGTCAGGACAAGTAGGGTTAGCGTCAGGACAACTAGGGTTAGGGTCAGGACAACTCGGGTTAGCGTCAGGACAACTCGTGTTAGCGTCAGGACAACTCGCGTTAGCGTCAGGACAACTAGGGTTAGCGTCAGGACAACTCGGGTTAGCGTCTGGACAAATCGGGTTAGCGTCAGGACAACTAGGGTTAGCGTCAGGACAACTAGGGTTAGCGTCAGGACAACTAGGGTTAGCTTCAGGACAACTAGGGTTAGCGTCAGGACAACTAGGGTTAGCATCAGGACAACTAGGGTTAGCGTCAGGACAACTAGGGTTAGCGTCAGGACAACTAGGGTTAGCTTCAGGACAACTAGGGTTAGCGTCAGGACAACTAGGGTTAGCGTCAGGACAACTAGGGTTAGCGTCAGGACAACTAGGGTTAGCGTCAGGACAACTAGGGTTAGCATCAGGACAACTAGGGTTCGCGTCACGACAACTAGGGTTAGCGTCAGGACAACTAGGGTTAGCGTCACGACAACTAGGGTTAGCGTCAGGACAACTAGGGTTAGCGTCACGACAACTAGGGTTAGCGTCAGGACAACTAGGGTTAGCGTCACGACAACTAGGGTTAGCGTCACGACAACTAGGGTTAGCGTCAGGACAACTAGGGTTAGCGTTAGGATAACTAGGGTTAGCGTCAGGACAACTAGGGTTAGCGTCACGACAACTAGGGTTAGCGTCAGGACACCTAGGGTTAGCATCACGACAACTAGGGTTAGCGTCAGGACAACTAGGGTTAGCGTCAGGACAACTAGGGTTAGCGTCACGACAACTAGGGTTAGCGTCAGGACAACTAGGGTTAGCGTCAGGACAACTAGGGTTAGCATCAGGACAACTAGGGTTAGCGTCAGGACAACTAGGGTTAGCGTCAGGACAACTAGGGTTAACGTCAGGACAACTAGGGTTAGCGTCAGGACAACTAGGGTTAGCATCAGGACAACTAGGGTTAGCGTCAGGACAACTAGGGTTAGCGTCAGGACAACTAGGGTTAGCGTCGGGACAACTAGGGTTAGCGTCAGGACAACTAGGGTTAGCGTCAGGACAACTAGGGTTAGCGTCACGACAACTAGGGTTAGCGTCAGGACAACTAGGGTTAGCGTCAGGACAACTAGGGTTACCGTCAGGACAACTAGGGTTAGCGTCAGGACAACTAGGGTTAGCGTCAGGACAACTAGGGTTAGCTTCAGGACAACTAGGGTTAGCGTCAGGACAACTAGGGTTAGCGTCAGGACAACTAGGGTTAGCGTCAGGACAACTAGGGTTAGCGTCAGGACAGGTAGGGTTAGCGTCAGGACAAGTAGAGTTAGCGTCAGGACAAGTAGGGTTAGCGTCAGGACAACTAGGGTTAGGGTCAGGACAACTCGGGTTAGCGTCAGGACAACTCGCGTTAGCGTCAGGACAACTAGGGTTAGCGTCAGGACAACTCGGGTTAGCGTCTGGACAAATCGGGTTAGCGTCAGGACAACTAGGGTTAGCGTCAGGACAACTAGGGTTAGCGTCAGGACAACTAGGGTTAGCTTCAGGACAACTAGGGTTAGCGTCAGGACAACTAGGGTTAGCGTCAGGACAACTAGGGTTAGCATCAGGACAACTAGGGTTAGCGTCAGGACAACTAGGGTTAGCGTCGGGACAACTAGGGTTAGCGTCGGGACAACTAGGGTTAGCGTCAGGACAACTAGGGTTAGCGTCAGGACAACTAGGGTTAGCGTCCGGACAACTAGGGTTAGCGTCACAACAACTAGGGTTAGCGTCAGGACAACTAGGGTTAGCGTCAGGACAACTAGGGTTAGCGTCACGACAACTAGGGTTAGCGTCAGGACAACTAGGGTTAGCGTCAGGACAGCTAGGGTTAGCGTCAGGACAACTAGGGTTAGCGTCAGGACAACTAGGGTTAGCTTCAGGACAACTAGGGTTAGCGTCAGGACAACTAGGGTTAGCGTCAGGACAACTAGGGTTAGCGTCAGGACAACTAGGGTTAGCGTCAGGACAACTAGGGTTAGCGTCAGGACAACTAGGGTTAGCGTCACGACAACTAGGGTTAGCGTCAGGACAACTAGGGTTAGCATCACGACAACTAGGGTTAGCGTCAGGACAACTAGGGTTAGCGTCACGACAACTAGGGTTAGCGTCACGACAACTAGGGTTAGCGTCAGGACAACTAGGGTTAGCGTTAGGATAACTAGGGTTAGCGTCAGGACAACTAGGGTTAGCGTCAGGACAACTAGGGTTAGCGTCAGGACAACTAGGGTTAGCGTCAGGACAACTAGGGTTAGCGTCACGACAACTAGGGTTAGCGTCAGGACAACTAGGGTTAGCGTCACGACAACTAGGGTTAGCGTCAGGACAACTAGGGTTAGCGTCACGACAACTAGGGTTAGCGTCACGACAACTAGGGTTAGTGTCAGGACAACTAGGGTTAGCGTTAGGATAACTAGGGTTAGCGTCAGGACAACTAGGGTTAGCGTCAAGACAACTAGGGTTAGCGTCAGGACACCTAGGGTTAGCATCACGACAACTAGGGTTAGCGTCAGGACAACTAGGGTTAGCGTCAGGACAACTAGGGTTAGCGTCAGGACAACTAGGGTTAGCGTCACGACAACTAGGGTTAGCGTCAGGACAACTAGGGTTAGCGTCAGGACAACTAGGGTTAGCATCAGGACAACTAGGGTTAGCGTCAGGACAACTAGGGTTAGCGTCAGGACAACTAGGGTTAACGTCAGGACAACTGGGGTTAGCGTCAGGACAACTAGGGTTAGCATCAGGACAACTAGGGTTAGCGTCAGGACAACTAGGGTTAGCGTCAGGACAACTAGGGTTAGCGTCGGGACAACTAGGGTTAGCGTCAGGACAACTAGGGTTAGCGTCAGGACAACTAGGGTTAGCGTCACGACAACTAGGGTTAGCGTCACGACAACTAGGGTTAGCGTCAGGACAACTAGGGTTAGCGTCAGGACAACTAGGGTTACCGTCAGGACAACTAGGGTTAGCGTCAGGACAACTAGAGTTAGCGTCAGGACAACTAGGGTTAGCTTCAGGACAACTAGGGTTAGCGTCAGGACAACTAGGGTTAGCGTCAGGACAACTAGGGTTAGCGTCAGGACAACTAGGGTTAGCGTCAGGACAGGTAGGGTTAGCGTCAGGACAAGTAGGGTTAGCGTCAGGACAAGTAGGGTTAGCGTCAGGACAACTAGGGTTAGGGTCAGGACAACTCGGGTTAGCGTCAGGACAACTCGGGTTAGCGTCAGGACAACTCGCGTTAGCGTCAGGACAACTAGGGTTAGCGTCAGGACAACTCGGGTTAGCGTCTGGACAAATCGGGTTAGCGTCAGGACAACTAGGGTTAGCGTCAGGACAACTAGGGTTAGCGTCAGGACAACTAGGGTTAGCGTCAGGACAACTAGGGTTAGCGTCAGGACAACTAGGGTTAGCGTCAGGACAACTAGGGTTAGCGTCAGGACAACTAGGGTTAGCGTCACGACAACTAGGGTTAGCGTCAGGACAACTAGGGTTAGCGTCACGACAACTAGGGTTAGCGTCAGGACACCTAGGGTTAGCGTCACGACAACTAGGGTTAGCGTCAGGACAACTAGGGTTAGCGTCAGGACAACTAGGGTTAGCGTCACGACAACTAGGGTTAGCGTCACGACAACTAGGGTTAGCGTCAGGACAACTAGGGTTAGCGTCAGGACAACTAGGGTTAGCGTCAGGACAACTAGGGTTAGCGTCACGACAACTAGGGTTAGCGTCAGGACAACTAGGGTTAGCGTCAGGACAACTAGGGTTAGCGTCACGACAACTAGGGTTAGCGTCAGGACAACTAGGGTTAACGTTAGGACAACTAGGGTTAGCGTCAGGACAACTAGGGTTAGCGTCAGGACAACTAGGGTTAGCGTCAGGACAACTAGGGTTAGCGTCAGGACAACTAGGGTTAGCGTCAGGACAGGTAGGGTTAGCGTCAGGACAAGTAGGGTTAGCGTCAGGACAACTAGGGTTGGGGTCAGGACAACTCGGGTTAGCGTCAGGACAACTCGGGTTAGCGTCAGGACAACTCGGGTTAGCGTCAGGACAACTAGGGTTAGCGTCAGGACAACTCGGGTTAGCGTCTGGACAAATCGGGTTAGCGTCAGGACAACTAGGGTTAGCGTCAGGACAACTCGGGTTAGCGTCAGGACAACTCGGGTTAACGTCAGGACAACTCGGGTTAGCGTCAGGACAACTAGGGTTAGCGTCAGGACAACTAGGGTTAGCGTCAGGACAACTAGGGTTAGCGTCACGACAACTAGGTTTAGCGTCACGACAACTAGGGTTAGTGTCAGGACAACTAGGGTTAGCGTCAGGACAACTAGGGTTAGCGTCAGGACAACTAGGGTTAGCGTCAGGACAACTAGGGTTAGCGTCAGGACAACTAGGGTTAGCGTCAGGACAACTAGGGTTAGCTTCAGGACAACTAGGGTTAGCGTCAGGACAACTAGGGTTAGCGTCAGGACAACTAGGGTTAGCGTCAGGACAACTAGGGTTAGCGTCACGACAACTAGGGTTAGCTTCAGGACAACTAGGGTTAGCGTCAGGACAACTAGGGTTAGCGTCACGACAACTAGGGTTAGCTTCAGGACAACTAGGGTTAGCGTCAGGACAACTAGGGTTAGCGTCACGACAACTAGGGTTAGCGTCAGGACAACTAGGGTTAGCATCAGGACAACTAGGGTTAGCGTCAGGACAACTAGGGTTAGCGTCAGGACAACTAGGTTTAGCGTCACGACAACTAGGGTTAGCATCAGGACAACTAGGGTTAGCGTCAGGACAACTAGGGTTAGCGTCAGGACAACTAGGGTTAGCGTCAGGACAACTAGGGTTAGCGTCACGACAACTAGGGTTAGCGTCAGGACACGTAGGGTTAGCGTCACGACAACTAGGGTTAGCGTCAGGACAACTAGGGTTAGCGTCAGGACAACTAGGGTTAGCGTCACGACAACTAGGGTTAGCGTCAGGACAACTAGGGTTAGCGTCAGGACAACTAGGGTTAGCGTCAGGACAACTAGGGTTAGCGTCACGACAACTAGGGTTAGCGTCAGGACAACTAGGGTTAGCGTCAGGACAACTAGGGTTAGCGTCACGACAACTAGGGTTAGCGTCAGGACAACTAGGGTTAGCGTCAGGACAACTAGGGTTAGCGTCAAGACAACTAGGGTTAGCGTCAGGACAAGTAGGGTTAGCGTCAGGACAAGTAGGGTTAGCTTCAGGACAAGTAGGGTTAGCGTCAGGACAACTAGGGTTAGGGTCAGGACAACTCGGGTTAGCGTCAGGACAACTCGGGTTAGCGTCAGGACAACTAGGGTTAGCGTCAGGACAACTAGGGTTAGCGTCAGGACAACTAGGGTTAGCGTCACGACAACTAGGTTTAGCGTCACGACAACTAGGGTTAGCGTCAGGACAACTAGGGTTAGCGTCAGGACAACTAGGGTTAGCGTCAGGACAACTAGGGTTAGCGTCAGGACAACTAGGGTTAGCGTCAGGACAACTAGGGTTAGCTTCAGGACAACTAGGGTTAGCGTCAGGACAACTAGGGTTAGCGTCAGGACAACTAGGGTTAGCGTCACGACAACTAGGGTTAGCTTCAGGACAACTAGGGTTAGCGTCAGGACAACTAGGGTTAGCGTCACGACAACTAGGGTTAGCGTCAGGACAACTAGGGTTAGCATCAGGACAACTAGGGTTAGCGTCAGGACAACTAGGGTTAGCGTCAGGACAACTAGGTTTAGCGTCACGACAACTAGGGTTAGCGTCAGGACAACTAGGGTTAGCGTCAGTACAAGTAGGGTTAGCGTCAGGACAACTAGGGTTAGCGTCAGGACAACTAGGGTTAGCATCACGACAACTAGGGTTAGCGTCAGGACACGTAGGGTTAGCGTCACGACAACTAGGGTTAGCGTCAGGACAACTAGGGTTAGTGTCAGGACAACTAGAGTTAGCGTCAGGACAACTCGGGTTAGCGTCAGGACAACTCGGTTTAACGTCAGGACAACTAGGGTTAGCGTCAGGACAACTCGGGTTAGCGTCTGGACAAATCGGGTTAGCGTCTGGACAAATCGGGTTAGCGTCAGGACAACTAGGGTTAGCGTCAGGACAACTAGTGTTAGCGTCAGGACAACTAGGGTTAGCGTCACGACAACTAGGTTTAGCGTCACGACAACTAGGGTTAGCGTCAGGACAACTAGGGTTAGCGTCAGGACAACTAGGGTTAGCGTCAGGACAACTAGGGTTAGCGTCAGGACAACTAGGGTTAGCGTCAGGACAACTAGGGTTAGCTTCAGGACAACTAGGGTTAGCGTCAGGACAACTAGGGTTAGCGTCAGGACAACTAGGGTTAGCGTCACGACAACTAGGGTTAGCTTCAGGACAACTAGGGTTAGCGTCAGGACAACTAGGGTTAGCGTCACGACAACTAGGGTTAGCGTCAGGACAACTAGGGTTAGCATCAGGACAACTAGGGTTAGCGTCAGGACAACTAGGGTTAGCGTCAGGACAACTAGGTTTAGCGTCACGACAACTAGGGTTAGCGTCAGGACAACTAGGGTTAGCGTCAGTACAAGTAGGGTTAGCGTCAGGACAACTAGGGTTAGCGTCAGGACAACTAGGGTTAGCGTCACGACAACTAGGGTTAGCGTCAGGACACGTAGGGTTAGCGTCACGACAACTAGGGTTAGCGTCAGGACAACTAGGGTTAGCGTCAGGACAACTAGGGTTAGCGTCACGACAACTAGGGTTAGCGTCAGGACAACTAAGGGTTAGCGTCAGGACAACTAGGGTTAGCGTCAGGACAACTAGGGTTAGCGTCACGACAACTAGGGTTAGCGTCAGGACAACTAGGGTTAGCGTCAGGACAACTAGGGTTAGCGTCACGACAACTAGGGTTAGCGTCAGGACAACTAGGGTTAGCGTCAGGACAACTAGGGTTAGCGTCAAGACAACTAGGGTTAGCGTCAGGACAAGTAGGGTTAGCGTCAGGACAAGTAGGGTTAGCGTCAGGACAACTAGGGTTAGGGTCAGGACAACTCGGGTTAGCGTCAGGACAACTCGGGTTAGCGTCAGGACAACTCGGGTTAGCGTCAGGACAACTAGGGTTAGCGTCAGGAGAACTCGGGTTAGCGTCAGGACAACTAGGGTTAGTGTCAGGACAACTAGAGTTAGCGTCAGGACAACTCGGGTTAGCGTCAGGACAACTCGGTTTAACGTCAGGACAACTCGGGTTAGCGTCAGGACAACTAGGGTTAGCGTCAGGACAACTCGGGTTAGCGTCAGGACAAATTGGGTTAGCGTCAGGACAACTAGGGTTAGCGTCAGGACAACTAGGGTTAGCGTCAGGACAACTCGGGTTAGCGTCAGGACAACTAGGGTTAGCGTCAGGACAAGTAGGGTTAGCATCAGGACATCTAGGGTTTGCGTCAGGACAACTAGGGATAGCGTCAGGACAAGTAGGGTTAGCGTCAGGACAACTAGGGTTAGCGTCAGGACAACTAGGGTTAGCGTCAGGACAACTAGGGTTAGCGTCAGGACAACTAGGGTTAGCGTCAGGACAGGTAGGGTTAGCGTCAGGACAAGTAGGGTTAGCGTCAGGACAAGTAGGGTTAGCGTCAGGACAACTAGGGTTGGGGTCAGGACAACTCGGGTTAGCGTCAGGACAACTCGGGTTAGCGTCAGGACAACTCGGGTTAGCGTCAGGACAACTAGGGTTAGCGTCAGGACAACTCGGGTTAGCGTCTGGACAAATCGGGTTAGCGTCAGGACAACTAGGGTTAGCGTCAGGACAACTAGGGTTAGCGTCAGGACAACTCGGGTTAGCGTCAGGACAACTCGGGTTAACGTCAGGACAACTCGGGTTAGCGTCAGGACAACTAGGGTTAGCGTCAGGACAACTAGGGTTAGCGTCAGGACAACTAGGGTTAGCGTCACGACAACTAGGTTTAGCGTCACAACAACTAGGGTTAGCGTCAGGACAACTAGGGTTAGCGTCAGGACAACTATGGTTAGCGTCAGGACAACTAGGGTTAGCGTCAGGACAACTAGGGTTAGCGTCAGGACAACTAGGGTTAGGGTCAGGACAACTATGGTTAGCTTCAGGACAACTAGGGTTAGCGTCAGGACAACTAGGGTTAGCGTCAGGACAACTAGGGTTAGCGTCAGGACAACTAGGGTTAGTGTCAGGACAACTAGGGTTAGCGTCAGGACAACTAGGGTTAGCGTCAGGACAACTAGGGTTAGCGTCAGGACAACTAGGGTTAGCGTCAGGACAACTAGGGTTAGTGTCAGGACAACTAGGGTTAGCGTCAGGACAACTAGGGTTAGCGTCAGGACAACTAGGGTTAGCGTCACGACAACTAGGGTTAGCGTCAGGACAACTAGGGTTAGCGTCAGGACAACTAGGGTTAGCGTCAGGACAACTAGGGTTAGCGTCAGGACAACTAGGTTTAGCGTCACGACAACTAGGGTTAGCGTCAGGACAACTAGGGTTAGCATCAGGACAACTAGGGTTAGCGTCAGGACAACTAGGGTTAGCGTCAGGACAACTAGGGTTAGCGTCACGACAACTAGGGTTAGCGTCAGGACACCTAGGGTTAGCGTCACGACAACTAGGGTTAGCGTCAGGACAACTAGGGTTAGCGACAGGACAACTAGGGTTAGCGTCACGACAACTAGGGTTAGCGTCAGGACAACTAGGGTTAGCGTCAGGACAACTAGGGTTAGCGTCAGGACAACTAGGGTTAGCGTCACGACAACTAGGGTTAGCGTCAGGACAACTAGGGTTAGCGTCACGACAACTAGGGTTAGCGTCAGGACAACTAGGGTTAGCGTCACGACAACTAGGGTTAGCGTCATGACAACTAGGGTTAGCGTCAGGACAACTAGGGTTAGCGTCAGGACAACTAGGGTTAGCGTTAGGACAACTAGGGTTAGCGTCAGGACAAGTAGGGTTAGCCTCAGGACAACTAGGGTTAGCGTCAGGACAACTCGGGTTAGCGTCAGGACAACTCTGGTTAACGTCAGGACAACTCGGGTTAGCGTCAGGACAACTAGGGTTAGCGTCAGGACAACTCGGGTTAGCGTCAGGACAAATCGGGTTAGCGTCAGGACAACTAGGGTTAGCGTCAGGACAACTAGGGTTAGCGTCAGGACAACTAGTTTTAACGTCAGGACAACTAGGGTTAGCATCAGGACAACTAGGGTTAGCGTCAGGACAACTAGGGTTAGCGTCGGGACAACTAGGGTTAGCGTCAGGACAACTAGGGTTAGCGTCAGGACAACTAGGGTTAGCGTCAGGACAACTAGGGTTAGCGTCACGACAACTAGGGTTAGCGTCAGGACAACTAGGGTTAGCGTCAGGACAACTAGGTTTACCGTCAGGACAACTAGGGTTAGCGTCAGGACAACTAGGGTTAGCGTCAGGACAACTAGGGTTAGCTTCAGGACAACTAGGGTTAGCGTCAGGACAACTAGGGTTAGCATCAGGACAACTAGGGTTAGCGTCAGGATAACTAGGGTTAGCGTCAGGACAACTAGGGTTAGCGTCACGACAACTAGGGTTAGCGTCACGACAACTAGGGTTAGCATCAGGACAACTAGGGTTAGCGTCAGGACAAGTAGGGTTAGCGTTAGGACAACTAGGGTTAGCGTCAGGACAACTAGGGTTAGCGTCAGGACAACTAGGGTTAGCGTCAGGACAACTAGGGTTAGCGTCAGGACAGGTAGGGTTAGCGTCAGTACAAGTAGGGTTAGCGTCAGGACAAGTAGGGTTAGCGTCAGGACAACTAGGGTTAGGGTCAGGACAACTAGGGTTAGCGTCAGGACAACTCGGGTTAGCGTCAGGACAACTCGCGTTAGCGTCAGGACAACTAGGGTTAGCATCAGGACAACTCGGGTTAGCGTCTGGACAAATCGGGTTAGCGTCAGGACAACTAGGGTTAGCGTCAGGACAACTAGGGTTAGCTTCAGGACAACTAGGGTTAGCGTCAGGACAACTAGGGTTAGCGTCAGGACAAGTAGGGTTAGCGTCAGGACAAGTAGGGTTAGCGTCAGGACAAGTAGGGTTAGCGTCAGGACAACTAGGGTTAGGGTCAGGACAACTCGGGTTAGCGTCAGGACAACTCGGGTTAGCGTCAGGACAACTCGGGTTAGCATCAGGACAACTAGGGTTAGCGTCAGGACAACTCGGGTTAGCGTCAGGACAACTAGGGTTAGCGTCAGGACAACTAGAGTTAGCGTCAGGACAACTCGGGTTAGCGTCAGGACAACTCGGGTTAACATCAGGACAACTCGGGTTAGCGTCAGGACAACTAGGGTTAGCGTCAGGACAACTCGGGTTAGCGTCAGGACAAATCGGGTTAGCGTCAGGACAACTAGGGTTAGCGTCAGGACAACTAGGGTTAGCGTCAGGACAACTCGGGTTAGCGTCAGGACAACTCGGGTTAGCGTCAGGACAACTAGGGTTAGCGTCAGGACAAGTAGGGTTAGCATCAGGACATCTAGGGTTTGCGTCAGGACAACTAGGGTTAGCGTCAGGACAAGTAGGGTTAGCGTCAGGACAACTAGGGTTAGCGTCAGGACAACTAGGGTTAGCGTCAGGACAACTAGGGTTAGCGTCAGGACAACTAGGGTTAGCGTCAGGACAGGTAGGGTTAGCGTCAGGACCAGTAGGGTTAGCGTCAGGACAAGTAGGGTTAGCGTCAGGACAACTAGGGTTGGGGTCAGGACAACTCGGGTTAGCGTCAGGACAACTCGGGTTAGCGTCAGGACAACTCGGGTTAGCGTCAGGACAACTAGGGTTACGTCAGGACAACTCGGGTTAGCGTCTGGACAAATCGGGTTAGCGTCAGGACAACTAGGGTTAGCGTCAGGACAACTAGGGTTAGCGTCAGGACAACTCGGGTTAGCGTCAGGACAACTCGGGTTAACGTCAGGACAACTCGGGTTAGCGTCAGGATAACTAGGGTTAGCGTCAGGACAACTAGGGTTAGCGTCAGGACAACTAGGGTTAGCGTCACGACAACTAGGTTTAGCGTCACGACAACTAGGGTTAGCGTCAGGACAACTAGGGTTAGCGTCAGGACAACTAGGGTTAGCGTCAGGACAACTAGGGTTAGCATCACGACAACTAGGGTTAGCGTCAGGACAACTGGGGTTAGCGTCAGGACAACTAGGGTTAGCGTCAGGACAACTAGGGTTGGCTTCAGGACAACTATGGTTAGCTTCAGGACAACTAGGGTTAGCGTCAGGACAACTAGGGTTAGCGTCAGGACAACTAGGGTTAGCGTCAGGACAACTAGGGTTAGCGTCACGACAACTAGGGTTAGCGTCAGGACAACTAGGGTTAGCGTCAGGACAACTAGGGTTAGCGTCAGGACAACTAGGTTTAGCGTCACGACAACTAGGGTTAGCGTCAGGACAACTAGGGTTAGCTTCAGGACAACTAGGGTTAGCGTCAGGACAACTAGGGTTAGCGTCACGACAACTAGGGTTAGCGTCAGGACAACTAGGGTTAGCATCAGGACAACTAGGGTTAGTGTCACGACAACTAGGGTTAGCGTCAGGACAACTAGGGTTAGCGTCACGACAACTAGGGTTAGCGTCAGGACAACTAGGGTTAGCGTCACGACAACTAGGGTTAGCGTCATGACAACTAGGGTTAGCGTCAGGACAACTAGGGTTAGCGTCAGGAAAACTAGGGTTAGCGTTAGGACAACTAGGGTTAGCGTCAGGACAAGTAGGGTTAGCGTCAGGACAAGTAGGGTTAGCGTCAGGACAACTAGGGTTAGGGTCAGGACAACTCGGGTTAGCGTCAGGACAACTCGGGTTAGCGTCAGGACAACTCGTGTTAGCGTCAGGACAACTAGGGTTAGCGTCAGGACAACTCGGGTTAGCGTCAGGACAACTAGGGTTAGCGTCAGGACAACTAGGGTTAGCGTCAGGACAACTCGGGTTAGCGTCAGGACAACTCGGTTTAACGTCAGGACAACTCGGGTTAGCGTCAGGACAACTAGGGTTAGCGTCAGGACAACTCGGGTTAGCGTCAGGACAACTCGGGTTAACGTCAGGACAACTCGGGTTAGCGTCAGGACAACTAGGGTTAGCGTCAGGACAACTAGGGTTAGCGTCAGGACAACTAGGGTTAGCGTCACGACAACTAGGTTTAGCGTCACGACAACTAGGGTTAGCGTCAGGACAACTAGGGTTAGCGTCAGGACAACTAGGGTTAGCGTCAGGACAACTAGGGTTAGCGTCACGACAACTAGGGTTAGCGTCAGGACAACTGGGGTTAGCGTCAGGACAACTAGGGTTAGCGTCAGGACAACTAGGGTTGGCTTCAGGACAACTATGGTTAGCTTCAGGACAACTAGGGTTAGCGTCAGGACAACTAGGGTTAGCGTCAGGACAACTAGGGTTAGCGTCAGGACAACTAGGGTTAGCGTCACGACAACTAGGGTTAGCGTCAGGACAACTAGGGTTAGCGTCAGGACAACTAGGGTTAGCGTCAGGACAACTAGGTTTAGCGTCACGACAACTAGGGTTAGCGTCAGGACAACTAGGGTTAGCGTCAGGACAACTAGGGTTAGCGTCAGGACAACTAGGGTTAGCGTCACGACAACTAGGGTTAGCGTCAGGACAACTAGGGTTAGCATCAGGACAACTAGGGTTAGCGTCACGACAACTAGGGTTAGCGTCAGGACAACTAGGGTTAGCGTCACGACAACTAGGGTTAGCGTCAGGACAACTAGGGTTAGCGTCACGACAACTAGGGTTAGCGTCATGACAACTAGGGTTAGCGTCAGGACAACTAGGGTTAGCGTCAGGAAAACTAGGGTTAGCGTTAGGACAACTAGGGTTAGCGTCAGGACAAGTAGGGTTAGCGTCAGGACAAGTAGGGTTAGCGTCAGGACAAGTAGGGTTAGCGTCAGGACAACTAGGGTTAGGGTCAGGACAACTCGGGTTAGCGTCAGGACAACTCGGGTTAGCGTCAGGACAACTCGTGTTAGCGTCAGGACAACTAGGGTTAGCGTCAGGACAACTCGGGTTAGCGTCAGGACAACTAGGGTTAGCGTCAGGACAACTAGGGTTAGCGTCAGGACAACTCGGGTTAGCGTCAGGACAACTAGGGTTAGCGTCAGGACAACTCGGGTTAGCGTCAGGACAAATCGGGTTAGCGTCAGGACAACTAGGGTTAGCGTCAGGACAACTAGGGTTAGCGTCAGGACAACTAGGGTTAACGTCAGGACAACTAGGGTTATCGTCAGGACAACTAGGGTTAGCGTCAGGACAACTAGGGTTAGCGTCGGGACAACTAGGGTTAGCGTCAGGACAACTAGGGTTAGCGTCACGAAAACTAGAGTTAGCGTCAGGACAACTAGGGTTAGCGTCAGGACAACTAGGGTTAGCGTCAGGACAACTAGGGTTACCGTCAGGACAACTAGGGTTAGCGTCAGGACAACTAGGGTTAGCGTCAGGACAACTAGGGTTAGCTTCAGGACAACTAGGGTTAGCGTCAGGACAACTAGGGTTAGTGTCAGGACAACTAGGGTTAGCGTCAGGGCAACTAGGGTTAGCGTCAGGACAACTAGGGTTAGCATCAGGACAGGTAGGGTTACCGTCAGGACAAGTAGGGTTAGCGTCAGGACAACTAGGGTTAGCGTCAGGACAACTAGGGTTAGCGTCAGGACAACTAGGGTTAGGGTCAGGACAACTCGGGTTAGCGTCAGGACAACTCGGGTTAGCGTCAGGACAACTCGTGTTAGCGTCAGGACAACTAGGGTTAGCGTCAGGACAACTCGGGTTAGCGTCAGGACAACCAGGGTTAGCGTCAGGACAACTAGGGTTAGCGTCAGGACAACTCGGGTTAGCGTCAGGACAACTCGGGTTAGCGTCAGGACAACTCGGGTTAGCGTCAGGACAACTAGGGTTAGCGTCAGGACAACTCGGGTTAGCGTCAGGACAAATCGGGTTAGCGTCAGGACAACTAGGGTTAGCGTCAGGACAACTAGGGTTAGCGTCAGGACAACTAGGGTTAACGTCAGGACAACTAGGGTTAGCGTCAGGACAACTAGGGTTAGCGTCAGGACAACTAGGGTTAGCGTCGGGACAACTAGGGTTAGCGTCGGGACAACTAGGGTTAGCGTCAGGACAACTAGGGTTAGCGTCACGACAACTAGGGTTAGCGTCAGGACAACTAGGGTTAGCGTCAGGACAACTAGGGTTACCGTCAGGACAACTAGGGTTAGCGTCAGGACAACTAGGGTTAGCGTCAGGACAACTAGGGTTAGCTTCAGGACAACTAGGGTTAGCGTCAGGACAACTAGGGTTAGCGTCAGGACAACTAGGGTTAGCGTCAGGGCAACTAGGGTTAGCGTCAGGACAACTAGGGTTAGCGTCAGGACAGGTAGGGTTACCGTCAGGACAAGTAGGGTTAGCGTCAGGACAAGTAGGGTTAGCGTCAGGACAAGTAGGGTTAGCGTCAGGACAACTAGGGTTAGCGTCAGGACAACTAGGGTTAGCGTCACGACAACTAGGGTTAGCGTCACGACAACTAGGGTTAGCGTCAGGACAACTAGGGTTAGCGTCAGGACAACTAGTGTTAGCGTTAGGACAACTAGGGTTAGCGTCAGGACAACTAGGGTTAGCGTCAGGACAACTAGGGTTAGCGTCAGGACAACTAGGGTTAGCGTCAGGACAACTAGGGTTAGCGTCAGGACAGGTAGGGTTAGCGTCAGTACAAGTAGGGTTAGCGTCAGGACAAGTAGGGTTAGCGTCAGGACAACTAGGGTTAGGGTCAGGACAACTCGCATTAGCGTCAGGACAACTAGGGTTAGCGTCAGGACAACTCGGGTTAGCGTCTGGACAAATCGGGTTAGCGTCAGGACAACTAGGGTTAGCGTCAGGACAACTAGGGTTAGCGTCAGGACAACTAGGGTTAGCTTCAGGACAACTAGGGTTAGCGTCAGGACAACTAGGGTTAGCATCAGGACAACTAGGGTTAGCGTCAGGACAACTAGGGTTAGCGTCGGGACAACTAGGGTTAGCGTCGGGACAACTAGGGTTAGCGTCAGGACAACTAGGGTTAGCGTCGGGACAACTAGGGTTAGCGTCAGGACAACTAGGGTTAGCGTCAGGACAACTAGGGTTAGCGTCCGGACAACTAGGGTTAGCGTCACAACAACTAGGGTTAGCGTCAGGACAACTAGGGTTAGCGTCAGGACAACTAGGGTTAGCGTCAGGACAACTAGGGTTAGCGTCAGGACAACTAGGGTTAGCGTCAGGACAACTCGGGTTAGCGTCAGGACAACTCGGGTTAACGTCAGGACAACTCGGGTTAGCGTCAGGACAACTAGGGTTAGCGTCAGGACAACTAGGGTTAGCGTCAGGACAACTAGGGTTAGCGTCACGACAACTAGGTTTAGCGTCACGACAACTAGGGTTAGCGTCAGGACAACTAGGGTTAGCGTCAGGACAACTAGGGTTAGCGTCACGACAACTAGGGTTAGCGTCAGGACAACTAGGGTTAGCGTCAGGACAACTAGGGTTAGCGTCAGGACAACTAGGGTTAGCTTCAGGACAACTAGGGTTAGCGTCAGGACAACTAGGGTTAGCGTCAGGACAACTAGGGTTAGCGTCAGGACAACTAGGGTTATCGTCAGGACAACTAGGGTTAGCGTCACGACAACTAGGGTTAGCGTCAGGACAACTAGGGTTAGCGTCACGACAACTAGGGTTAGCTTCAGGACAACTAGGGTTAGCGTCAGGACAACTAGGGTTAGCGTCAGGACAACTAGGGTTAGCGTCAGGACAACTAGGGTTAACGTCAGGACAACTAGGTTTAGCGTCACGACAACTAGGGTTAGCGTCAGGACAACTAGGGTTAGCGTCAGGACAACTAGGGTTAGCGTCAGGACAACTAGGGTTAGCGTCACGACAACTAGGGTTAGCGTCAGGACACCTAGGGTTAGCGTCACGACAACTAGGGTTAGCGTCAGGACAACTAGGGTTAGCGTCAGGACAACTAGGGTTAGCGTCACGACAACTAGGGTTAGCGTCAGGACAACTAGGGTTAGCGTCAGGACAACTAGGGTTAGCGTCAGGACAACTAGGGTTAGCGTCACGACAACTAGGGTTAGCGTCAGGACAACTAGGGTTAGCGTCACGACAACTAGGGTTAGCGTCAGGACAACTAGGGTTAGCGTCACGACAACTAGGGTTAGCGTCATGACAACTAGGGTTAGCGTCAGGACAACTAGGGTTAGCGTCAGGACAACTAGGGTTAGCGTTAGGACAACTAGGGTTAGCGTCAGGACAAGTAGGGTTAGCGTCATGACAAGTAGGGTTAGCGTCAGGACAACTAGGGTTAGGGTCAGGACAACTCGGGTTAGCGTCAGGACAACTCGGGTTAGCGTCAGGACAACTAGGGTTAGCGTCAGGACAACTAGGGTTAGCGTCAGGACAACTAGGGTTAGCGTCAGGACAACTAGGGTTAGCTTCAGGACAACTAGGGTTAGCGTCAGGACAACTAGGGTTAGCGTCAGGACAACTAGGGTTAGCGTCAGGACAACTAGGGTTAGCGTCACGACAACTAGGGTTAGCGTCAGGACAACTAGGGTTAGCGTCAGGACAACTAGGGTTAGCGTCAGGACAACTAGGGTTAGCGTCAGGACAACTAGGGTTAGCGTCAGGACAACTAGTGTTAGCGTCAGGACAACTAGGGTTAGCGTCAGGACAACTAGGGTTAGCGTCACGACAACTAGGGTTAGCGTCAGGACAACTAGGGTTAGCGTCAGGACAACTAGGGTTAGCGTCAGGACAACTAGGGTTAGCGTCAGGACAACTAGGGTTAGCATCGCGACAACTAGGGTTAGCGTCATGACAACTAGGGTTAGCGTCAGGACAACTAGGGTTAGCGTCAGGACAACTAGGGTTAGCGTTAGGACAACTAGGGTTAGCGTCAGGACAAGTAGGGTTAGCGTCAGGACAAGTAGGGTTAGCCTCAGGACAAGTAGGGTTAGCGTCAGGACAACTAGGGTTAGGGTCAGGACAACTCGGGTTAGCGTCAGGACAACTCGGGTTAGCATCAGGACAACTCGGGTTAGCGTCAGGACAACTAGGGTTAGCGTCAGGACAACTCGGGTTAGCGTCAGGACAACTAGGGTTAGCGTCAGGACAACTAGGGTTAGCGTCAGGACAACTCGGGTTAGCGTCAGGACAACTCGGGTTAACGTCAGGACAACTCGGGTTAGCGTCAGGACAACTAGGGTTAGCGTCAGGAAAACTCGGGTTAGCGTCAGGACAAATCGGGTTAGCGTCAGGACAACTAGGGTTAGCGTCAGGACAACTAGGGTTAGCGTCAGGACAACTAGGGTTAGCGTCGGGACAACTAGGATTAGCGTCGGGACAACTAGGGTTAGCGTCAGGACAACTAGGGTTAGCGTCAGGACAACTAGGGTTAGCGTCAGGACAACTAGGGTTAGCGTCAGGACAACTAGGGTTAGCGTCAGGACAACTAGGGTTAGCATCAGGACAACTAGGGTTAGCATCACGACAACTAGGGTTAGCGTCAGGACAACTAGGGTTAGCGTCAGGACAACTAGGGTTAGCGTCAGGACAACTAGGGTTAGCGTCAGGACAACTAGGGTTAGCGTCACGACAACTAGGGTTAGCGTCAGGACAACTAGGGTTAGCGTCGGGACAACTAGGGTTAGAGTCGGGACAACTAGGGTTAGCGTCGGGACAACTAGGGTTAGCGTCAGGACAACTAGGGTTAGCGTCACGACAACTAGGGTTAGCGTCACGACAACTAGGGTTAGCGTCAGGACAACTAGGGTTAGTGTCAGGACAACTAGGGTTAGCGTCAGGACAACTAGGGTTAGCGTCAGGACAACTAGTGTTACCGTCAGGACAACTAGGGTTAGCGTCAGGACAAGTAGGGTTAGCGTCAGGACAACTAGGGTTAGGGTCAGGACAACTCGGGTTAGCGTCAGGACAACTCGGGTTAGCGTCAGGACAACTCGGGTTAGCGTCAGGACAACTAGGGTTAGCGTCAGGACAACTCGGGTTAGCGTCAGGAGAACTAGGGTTAGCGTCAGGACAACTAGGGTTAGCGTCAGGACAACTCGGGTTAGCGTCAGGACAACTCGGGTTAACGTCAGGACAACTCGGGTTAGCGTCAGGACAACTAGGGTTAGCGTCAGGACAACTCGGGTTAGCGTCAGGACAAATCGGGTTAGCGTCAGGACAACTAGGGTTAGCGTCAGGACAACTAGGGTTAGCGTCAGGACAACTAGGGTTAGCGTCAGGACAACTAGGGTTAGCGTCGGGACAACTAGGGTTAGCGTCAGGACAACTAGGGTTAGCGTCAGGACAACTAGGGTTAGCGTCAGGACAACTAGGGTTAGCGTCACGACAACTAGGGTTAGCGTCACGACAACTAGGGTTAGCGTCAGGACAACTAGGGTTAGCGTCAGGACAACTAGGGTTAGCGTCAGGACAACTCGCGTTAGCGTCAGGACAACTCGGGTTAGCGTCAGGACAACTCGCGTTAGCGTCAGGACAACTAGGGTTAGCGTCAGGACAACTCGGGTTAGCGTCTGGACAAATCGGGTTAGCGTCAGGACAACTAGGGTTAGCGTCAGGACAACAAGGGTTAGCGTCAGGACAACTAGGGTTATCGTCGGGACAACTATAGTTAGCGTCGGGACAACTAGGGTTAGCGTCAGGACAACTAGGGTTAGCGTCAGGACAACTAGGGTTAGCGTCCGGACAACTAGGGTTAGCGTCACAACAACTAGGGTTAGCGTCAGGACAACTAGGGTTAGCGTCAGGACAACTAGGGTTAGCGTCAGGACAACTAGGGTTAGCGTCAGGACAACTAGGGTTAGCGTCAGGACAACTAGGGTTAGCGTCAGGACAACTAGGGTTAGCGTCAGGACAACTAGGTTTAGCGTCAGGACAACTAGGGTTAGCGTCAGGACAACTAGGGTTAGCGTCACGACAACTAGGGTTAGCGTCAGGACAACTAGGGTTAGCGTCAGGACAACTAGGGTTAGCGTCAGGACAACTAGGGTTAGCGTCAGGACAACTAGGGTTAGCTTCAGTACAACTAGGGTTAGCGTCAGGACAACTAGGGTTAGCGTCAGGACAACTAGGGTTAGCGTCAGGACAACTAGGGTTAGCGTCAGGACATCTAGGGTTAGCGTCAGGACAACTAGGGTTAGCGTCGGGACAACTAGGGTTAGCGTCGGGACAACTAGGGTTAGCGTCAGGACAACTAGGGTTAGCGTCGGGACAACTAGGGTTAGCGTCAGGACAACTAGGGTTAGCGTCCGGACAACTAGGGTTAGCGTCACAACAACTAGGGTTAGCGTCAGGACAAC
The DNA here is from genome assembly GCF_046119375.1 of Phyllobates terribilis. Classification (NCBI taxonomy): domain Eukaryota; kingdom Metazoa; phylum Chordata; class Amphibia; order Anura; family Dendrobatidae; genus Phyllobates; species Phyllobates terribilis. Next base: position 1,820,166 of record NW_027362827.1, on the reverse strand, counting down.
TAGGGTTAGCGTCACGACAACTAGGGTTAGCGTCAGGACAACTAGGGTTAGCGTCAGGGCAACTAGGGTTAGCGTCAGGACAACTAGGGTTAGCGTCAGGACAACTAGGGTTAGCGTCACGACAACTAGGGTTAGCGTCAGGACAACTAGGGTTAGCGTCACGACAACTAGGGTTAGCGTCAGGACAACTAGGGTTAGCGTCACGACAACTAGGGTTAGCGTCACGACAACTAGGGTTAGCGTCAGGACAACTAGGGTTAGCGTCAGGACAACTAGGGTTAGCGTCACGACAACTAGGGTTAGCGTCAGGACACCTAGGGTTAGCGTCACGACAACTAGGGTTAGCGTCAGGACAACTAGGGTTAGCATCACGACAACGAGGGTTAGCGTCAGGACAACTAGGGTTAGCGTCAGGACAACTAGGGTTAGCGTCAGGACAACTAGGGATAGCGTCAGGACAACTAGGGTTAGCGTCAGGACAACTAGGGTTAGCGTCAGGACAACTAGGGTTAGCGTCAGGACAACTAGGGTTAGCGTCACGACAACTAGGGTTAGCGTCACGACAACTAGGGTTAGCGTCAGGACAACTAGGGTTAGCGTCAAGACAACTAGGGTTAGCGTCAGGACAACTAGGGTTACCGTCAGGACAACTAGGGTTAGCGTCAGGACAACTAGGGTTAGCGTCAGGACAACTAGGGTTAGCTTCAGGACAACTAGGGTTAGCGTCAGGACAACTAGGGTTAGCGTCAGGACAACTAGGGTTAGCGTCAGGACAACTAGGGTTAGCGTCAGGACAACTAGGGTTAGCGTCACGACAACTAGGGTTAGCGTCAGGACAACTAGGGTTAGCGTCAGGACAACTAGGGTTAGCATTAGGACAACTGGGGTTAGCGTCAGTACAACTAGGGTTAGCGTCAGGACAACTAGGGTTAGCGTCAGGACAACTAGGGTTAGCGTCAGGACAACTAGGGTTAGCGTCAGGACAGGTAGGGTTAGCGTCAGTACAAGTAGGGTTAGCGTCAGGACAAGTAGGGTTAGCGTCAGGACAACTAGGGTTAGGGTCAGGACAACTCGGGTTAGCGTCAGGACAACTAGGGTTAGCGTCAGGACAACTAGGGTTAGCGTCAGGACAACTAGGGTTAACGTCAGGACAACTAGGGTTAGCGTCAGGACAACTAGGGTTAGCGTCAGGACAACTAGGGTTAGCGTCAGGACAACTAGGGTTAGCGTCGGGACAACTAGGGTTAGCGTCGGGACAACTAGGGTTAGCGTCAGGACAACTAGGGTTAGCGTCAGGACAACTAGGGTTAGCGTCACGACAACTATTGTTAGCGTCACGACAACTAGGGTTAGCGTCAGGAATACTAGGGTTAGCGTCAGGACAACTAGGGTTAGCGTCAGGACAACTAGGGTTAGCGTTAGGACGACTAGGGTTAGGGTCAGGACAACTCGGGTTAGCGTCAGGACAACTCGGGTTAGCGTCAGGACAACTCGCGTTAGCGTCAGAACAACTAGGGTTAGCGTCAGGACAACTAGGGTTAGCATCAGGACAACTAGGGTTAGCGTCAGGACAACTAGGGTTAGCGTCGGGACAACTAGGGTTAGCGTCGGGACAACTAGGGTTAGCGTCGGGACAACTAGGGTTAGCGTCAGGACAACTAGGGTTAGCGTCAGGACAACTAGGGTTAGCGTCCGGACAACTAGGGTTAGCGTCACAACAACTAGGGTTAGCGTCAGGACAACTAGGGTTAGCGTCAGGACAACTAGGGTTAGCGTCACGACAACTAGGGTTAGCGTCAGGACAACTAGGGTTAGCGTCAGGACAGCTAGGGTTAGCGTCAGGACAACTAGGGTTAGCGTCAGGACAACTAGGGTTAGCGTCAGGACAGCTAGGGTTAGCGTCAGGACAACTAGGGTTAGCGTCAGGACAACTAGGGTTAGCTTCAGGACAACTAGGGTTAGCGTCAGGACAACTAGGGTTAGCGTCAGGACAACTAGGGTTAGCGTCAGGACAACTAGGTTTAGCGTCACGACAACTAGGGTTAGCGTCAGGACAACTAGGGTTAGCGTCAGGACAACTAGGGTTAGCGTCAGGACAACTAGGGTTAGCGTCAGGACAACTAGGGTTAGCGTCACGACAACTAGGGTTAGCGTCAGGACACCTAGGGTTAGCGTCACGACAACTAGGGTTAGCGTCAGGACAACTAGGGTTAGCGTCAGGACAACTAGGGTTAGCGTCACGACAACTAGGGTTAGCGTCAGGACAACTAGGGTTAGCGTCAGGACAACTAGGGTTAGCGTCACGACAACTAGGGTTAGCGTCAGGACAACTAGGGTTAGCGTCACGACAACTAGGGTTAGCGTCAGGACAACTAGGGTTAGCGTCACGACAACTAGGGTTAGCGTCAGGACAACTAGGGTTACAGTCAGGACAACTAGGGTTAGCGTCAGGACAACTAGGGTTAGCGTCAGGACAACTAGGGTTAGCGTCAGGACAACTAGGGTTAGCTTCAGGACAACTAGGGTTAGCGTCAGGACAACTAGGGTTAGCGTCAGGACAACTAGGGTTAACGTCAGGACAACTAGGGTTAGCGTCAGGACAACTAGGGTTAGCGTCAGGACAACTAGGGTTAGCGTCGGGACAACTAGGGTTAGCGTCGGGACAACTAGGGTTAGCGTCAGGACAACTAGGGTTAGCGTCAGGACAACAAGGGTTAGCGTCACGACAACTATTGTTAGCGTCACGACAACTAGGGTTAGCGTCAGGAATACTAGGGTTAGCGTCAGGACAACTAGGGTTAGCGTCAGGATAACTAGGGTTAGCGTTAGGACAACTAGGGTTAGGGTCAGGACAACTCGGGTTAGCGTCAGGACAACTCGGGTTAGCGTCAGGACAACTCGCGTTAGCGTCAGAACAACTAGGGTTAGCGTCAGGACAACTAGGGTTAGCATCAGGACAACTAGGGTTAGCGTCAGGACAACTAGGGTTAGCGTCGGGACAACTAGGGTTAGCGTCGGGACAACTAGGGTTAGCGTCAGGACAACTAGGGTTAGCGTCAGGACAACTAGGGTTAGCGTCAGGACAACTAGGGTTAGCGTCCGGACAACTAGGGTTAGCGTCACAACAACTAGGGTTAGCATCAGGACAACTAGGGTTAGCATCAGGACAACTAGGGTTAGCGTCACGACAACTAGGGTTAGCGTCAGGACAACTAGGGTTAGCGTCAGGACAGCTAGGGTTAGCGTCAGGACAACTAGGGTTAGCGTCAGGACAACTAGGGTTAGCGTCAGGACAACTAGGGTTAGCTTCAGGACAACTAGGGTTAGCGTCAGGACAACTAGGGTTAGCGTCAGGACAACTAGGGTTAGCGTCAGGACAACTAGGTTTAGCGTCACGACAACTAGGGTTAGCGTCAGGACAACTAGGGTTAGGGTCAGGACAACTCGGGTTAGCGTCAGGACAACTCGGGTTAGCGTCAGGACAACTAGGGTTAGCGTCAGGACAACTAGGGTTAGCGTCAGGACAACTAGGGTTAGCGTCAGGACAACTAGGGTTAGCTTCAGGACAACTAGGGTTAGCGTCAGGACAACTAGGGTTAGCGTCAGGACAACTAGGGTTAGCGTCACGACAACTAGGGTTAGCGTCAGGACAACTAGGGTTAGCGTCAGGACAACTAGGGTTAGCGTCAGGACAACTAGGGTTAGCGTCAGGACAACTAGGTTTAGCGTCACGACAACTAGGGTTAGGGTCAGGACAACTCGGGTTAGCGTCAGGACAACTCGGGTTAGCGTCAGGACAACTCGGGTTAGCGTCAGGACAACTAGGGTTAGCGTCAGGACAACTCGGGTTAGCGTCAGGAGAACTAGGGTTAGCGTCAGGACAACTAGGGTTAGCATCAGGACAACTCGGGTTAGCGTCAGGACAACTCGGGTTAACGTCAGGACAACTCGGGTTAGCGTCAGGACAACTAGGGTTAGCGTCAGGACAACTCGGGTTAGCGTCAGGACAAATCGGGTTAGCGTCAGGACAACTAGGGTTAGCGTCAGGACAACTAGGGTTAGCGTCAGGACCACTAGGGTTAGCGTCAGGACAACTAGGGTTAGCGTCAGGACAACTAGTGTTACCGTCAGGACAACTAGGGTTAGCGTCAGGACAAGTAGGGTTAGCGTCAGGACAACTAGGGTTAGGGTCAGGACAACTCGGGTTAGCGTCAGGACAACTCGGGTTAGCGTCAGGACAACTCGGGTTAGCGTCAGGACAACTAGGGTTAGCGTCAGGACAACTCGGGTTAGCGTCAGGAGAACTAGGGTTAGCGTCAGGACAACTAGGGTTAGCGTCAGGACAACTCGGGTTAGCGTCAGGACAACTCGGGTTAACGTCAGGACAACTCGGGTTAGCGTCAGGACAACTAGGGTTAGCGTCAGGACAACTCGGGTTAGCGTCAGGACAAATCGGGTTAGCGTCAGGACAACTAGGGTTAGCGTCAGGACAACTAGGGTTAGCGTCAGGACAACTAGGGTTAGCGTCGGGACAACTAGGGTTAGCGTCAGGACAACTAGGGTTAGCGTCAGGACAACTAGGGTTAGCGTCACGACAACTAGGGTTAGCGTCACGACAACTAGGGTTAGCGTCAGGACAACTAGGGTTAGCGTCAGGACAACTAGGGTTAGCGTCAGGACAACTCGCGTTAGCGTCAGGACAACTCGGGTTAGCGTCAGGACAACTCGCGTTAGCGTCAGGACAACTAGGGTTAGCGTCAGGACAACTCGGGTTAGCGTCTGGACAAATCGGGTTAGCGTCAGGACAACTAGGGTTAGCGTCAGGACAACAAGGGTTAGCGTCAGGACAACTAGGGTTATCGTCGGGACAACTATAGTTAGCGTCGGGACAACTAGGGTTAGCGTCAGGACAACTAGGGTTAGCGTCAGGACAACTAGGGTTAGCGTCCGGACAACTAGGGTTAGCGTCACAACAACTAGGGTTAGCGTCAGGACAACTAGGGTTAGCGTCAGGACAACTAGGGTTAGCGTCAGGACAACTAGGGTTAGCGTCAGGACAACTAGGGTTAGCGTCAGGACAACTAGGGTTAGCGTCAGGACAACTAGGTTTAGCGTCAGGACAACTAGGGTTAGCATCAGGACAACTAGGGTTAGCGTCACGACAACTAGGGTTAGCGTCAGGACAACTAGGGTTAGCGTCAGGACAACTAGGGTTAGCGTCAGGACAACTAGGGTTAGCGTCAGGACAACTAGGGTTAGCTTCAGTACAACTAGGGTTAGCGTCAGGACAACTAGGGTTAGCGTCAGGACAACTAGGGTTAGCGTCAGGACAACTAGGGTTAGCGTCAGGACATCTAGGGTTAGCGTCAGGACAACTAGGGTTAGCGTCGGGACAACTAGGGTTAGCGTCGGGACAACTAGGGTTAGCGTCAGGACAACTAGGGTTAGCGTCGGGACAACTAGGGTTAGCGTCAGGACAACTAGGGTTAGCGTCCGGACAACTAGGGTTAGCGTCACAACAACTAGGGTTAGCGTCAGGACAACTAGGGTTAGCGTCACGACAACTAGGGTTAGCGTCAGGACAACTAGGGTTAGCGTCAGGACAACTAGGGTTAGCGTCAGGGCAACTAGGGTTAGCGTCAGGACAACTAGGGTTAGCGTCAGGACAACTAGGGTTAGCGTCACGACAACTAGGGTTAGCGTCAGGACAACTAGGGTTAGCGTCACGACAACTAGGGTTAGCGTCAGGACAACTAGGGTTAGCGTCACGACAACTAGGGTTAGCGTCACGACAACTAGGGTTAGCGTCAGGACAACTAGGGTTAGCGTCAGGACAACTAGGGTTAGCGTCACGACAACTAGGGTTAGCGTCAGGACACCTAGGGTTAGCGTCACGACAACTAGGGTTAGCGTCAGGACAACTAGGGTTAGCATCACGACAACGAGGGTTAGCGTCAGGACAACTAGGGTTAGCGTCAGGACAACTAGGGTTAGCGTCAGGACAACTAGGGATAGCGTCAGGACAACTAGGGTTAGCGTCAGGACAACTAGGGTTAGCGTCAGGACAACTAGGGTTAGCGTCAGGACAACTAGGGTTAGCGTCACGACAACTAGGGTTAGCGTCACGACAACTAGGGTTAGCGTCAGGACAACTAGGGTTAGCGTCAAGACAACTAGGGTTAGCGTCAGGACAACTAGGGTTACCGTCAGGACAACTAGGGTTAGCGTCAGGACAACTAGGGTTAGCGTCAGGACAACTAGGGTTAGCTTCAGGACAACTAGGGTTAGCGTCAGGACAACTAGGGTTAGCGTCAGGACAACTAGGGTTAGCGTCAGGACAACTAGGGTTAGCGTCAGGACAACTAGGGTTAGCGTCACGACAACTAGGGTTAGCGTCAGGACAACTAGGGTTAGCGTCAGGACAACTAGGGTTAGCATTAGGACAACTGGGGTTAGCGTCAGTACAACTAGGGTTAGCGTCAGGACAACTAGGGTTAGCGTCAGGACAACTAGGGTTAGCGTCAGGACAACTAGGGTTAGCGTCAGGACAGGTAGGGTTAGCGTCAGTACAAGTAGGGTTAGCGTCAGGACAAGTAGGGTTAGCGTCAGGACAACTAGGGTTAGGGTCAGGACAACTCGGGTTAGCGTCAGGACAACTAGGGTTAGCGTCAGGACAACTAGGGTTAGCGTCAGGACAACTAGGGTTAACGTCAGGACAACTAGGGTTAGCGTCAGGACAACTAGGGTTAGCGTCAGGACAACTAGGGTTAGCGTCAGGACAACTAGGGTTAGCGTCAGGACAACTAGGGTTAGCGTCGGGACAACTAGGGTTAGCGTCGGGACAACTAGGGTTAGCGTCAGGACAACTAGGGTTAGCGTCAGGACAACTAGGGTTAGCGTCACGACAACTATTGTTAGCGTCACGACAACTAGGGTTAGCGTCAGGAATACTAGGGTTAGCGTCAGGACAACTAGGGTTAGCGTCAGGACAACTAGGGTTAGCGTTAGGACGACTAGGGTTAGGGTCAGGACAACTCGGGTTAGCGTCAGGACAACTCGGGTTAGCGTCAGGACAACTCGCGTTAGCGTCAGAACAACTAGGGTTAGCGTCAGGACAACTAGGGTTAGCATCAGGACAACTAGGGTTAGCGTCAGGACAACTAGGGTTAGCGTCGGGACAACTAGGGTTAGCGTCGGGACAACTAGGGTTAGCGTCGGGACAACTAGGGTTAGCGTCAGGACAACTAGGGTTAGCGTCAGGACAACTAGGGTTAGCGTCCGGACAACTAGGGTTAGCGTCACAACAACTAGGGTTAGCGTCAGGACAACTAGGGTTAGCGTCAGGACAACTAGGGTTAGCGTCACGACAACTAGGGTTAGCATCAGGACAACTAGGGTTAGCGTCAGGACAGCTAGGGTTAGCGTCAGGACAACTAGGGTTAGCGTCAGGACAACTAGGGTTAGCGTCAGGACAGCTAGGGTTAGCGTCAGGACAACTAGGGTTAGCGTCAGGACAACTAGGGTTAGCTTCAGGACAACTAGGGTTAGCGTCAGGACAACTAGGGTTAGCGTCAGGACAACTAGGGTTAGCGTCAGGACAACTAGGTTTAGCGTCACGACAACTAGGGTTAGCGTCAGGACAACTAGGGTTAGCGTCAGGACAACTAGGGTTAGCGTCAGGACAACTAGGGTTAGCGTCACGACAACTAGGGTTAGCGTCAGGACACCTAGGGTTAGCGTCACGACAACTAGGGTTAGCGTCAGGACAACTAGGGTTAGCGTCAGGACAACTAGGGTTAGCGTCACGACAACTAGGGTTAGCGTCAGGACAACTAGGGTTAGCGTCAGGACAACTAGGGTTAGCGTCACGACAACTAGGGTTAGCGTCAGGACAACTAGGGTTAGCGTCAGGACAACTAGGGTTAGCGTCGGGACAACTAGGGTTAGCGTCGGGACAACTAGGGTTAGCGTCAGGACAACTAGGGTTAGCGTCAGGACAACAAGGGTTAGCGTCACGACAACTATTGTTAGCGTCACGACAACTAGGGTTAGCGTCAGGAATACTAGGGTTAGCGTCAGGACAACTAGGGTTAGCGTCAGGATAACTAGGGTTAGCGTTAGGACAACTAGGGTTAGGGTCAGGACAACTCGGGTTAGCGTCAGGACAACTCGGGTTAGCGTCAGGACAACTCGCGTTAGCGTCAGAACAACTAGGGTTAGCGTCAGGACAACTAGGGTTAGCATCAGGACAACTAGGGTTAGCGTCAGGACAACTAGGGTTAGCGTCGGGACAACTAGGGTTAGCGTCGGGACAACTAGGTTTAGCGTCAGGACAACTAGGGTTAGCGTCAGGACAACTAGGGTTAGCGTCAGGACAACTAGGGTTAGCGTCCGGACAACTAGGGTTAGCGTCACAACAACTAGGGTTAGCATCAGGACAACTAGGGTTAGCATCAGGACAACTAGGGTTAGCGTCACGACAACTAGGGTTAGCGTCAGGACAACTAGGGTTAGCGTCAGGACAGCTAGGGTTAGCGTCAGGACAACTAGGGTTAGCGTCAGGACAACTAGGGTTAGCGTCAGGACAACTAGGGTTAGCTTCAGGACAACTAGGGTTAGCGTCAGGACAACTAGGGTTAGCGTCAGGACAACTAGGGTTAGCGTCAGGACAACTAGGTTTAGCGTCACGACAACTAGGGTTAGCGTCAGGACAACTAGGGTTAGGGTCAGGACAACTCGGGTTAGCGTCAGGACAACTCGGGTTAGCGTCAGGACAACTAGGGTTAGCGTCAGGACAACTAGGGTTAGCGTCAGGACAACTAGGGGTAGCGTCAGGACAACTAGGGTTAGCTTCAGGACAACTAGGGTTAGCGTCAGGACAACTAGGGTTAGCGTCAGGACAACTAGGGTTAGCGTCACGACAACTAGGGTTAGCGTCAGGACAACTAGGGTTAGCGTCAGGACAACTAGGGTTAGCGTCAGGACAACTAGGGTTAGCGTCAGGACAACTAGGTTTAGCGTCACGACAACTAGGGTTAGCGTCAGGACAACTAGGGTTAGCGTCAGGACAACTAGGGTTAGCGTCAGGACAACTAGGGTTAGCGTCAGGACAAGTAGGGTTAGCGTCAGGACAACTAGGGTTAGGGTCAGGACAACTCGGGTTAGCGTCAGGACAACTCGGGTTAGCGTCAGGACAACTCGGGTTAGCGTCAGGACAACTAGGGTTAGCGTCAGGACAACTCGGGTTAGCGTCAGGAGAACTAGGGTTAGCGTCAGGACAACTCGGGTTAACGTCAGGACAACTCGGGTTAGCGTCAGGACAACTAGGGTTAGCGTCAGGAAAACTCGGTTTAGCGTCAGGACAAATCGGGTTAGCGTCAGGACAACTAGGGTTAGCGTCAGGACAACTAGGGTTAGCGTCAGGACAACTAGGGTTAGCGTCAGGACGACTAGGGTTAGCGTCGGGACAACTAGGGTTAGCGTCAGGACAACTAGGGTTAGCGTCAGGACAACTAGGGTTAGCGTCACGACAACTAGGGTTAGCGTCAGGACAACTAGGGTTAGCGTCAGGACAACTAGGGTTAGCGTCAGGACAACTAGGTTTAGCGTCAGGACAACTAGGGTTAGCATCAGGACAACTAGGGTTAGCATCACGACAACTAGGGTTAGCGTCAGGACAACTAGGGTTAGCGTCAGGACAACTAGGGTTAGCGTCAGGACAACTAGGGTTAGCGTCAGGACAACTAGGGTTAGCGTCAGGACAACTAGGGTTAGCGTCACGACAACTAGGGTTAGCGTCAGGACAACTAGGGTTAGCGTCAGGACAACTAGGGATAGCGTCAGGACAACTAGGGTTAGCGTCGGGACAACTAGGGTTAGCGTCGGGACAACTAGGGTTAGCGTCGGGACAACTAGGGTTAGCGTCGGGACAACTAGGGTTAGCGTCCGGACAACTAGGGTTAGCGTCAGGACAACTAGGGTTAGCGTCAGGACAACTAGGGTTAGCGTCACGACAACTAGGGTTAGCGTCACGACAACTAGGGTTAGCGTCAGGACAACTAGGGTTAGTGTCAGGACAACTAGGGTTAGCGTCAGGACAACTAGGGTTAGCGTCAGGACAACTAGTGTTACCGTCAGGACAACTAGGGTTAGCGTCAGGACAAGTAGGGTTAGCGTCAGGACAACTAGGGTTAGGGTCAGGACAACTCGGGTTAGCGTCAGGACAACTCGGGTTAGCGTCAGGACAACTCGGGTTAGCGTCAGGACAACTAGGGTTAGCGTCAGGACAACTCGGGTTAGCGTCAGGAGAACTAGGGTTAGCGTCAGGACAACTAGGGTTAGCATCAGGACAACTCGGGTTAGCGTCAGGACAACTCGGGTTAACGTCAGGACAACTCGGGTTAGCGTCAGGACAACTAGGGTTAGCGTCAGGACAACTCGGGTTAGCGTCAGGACAAATCGGGTTAGCGTCAGGACAACTAGGGTTAGCGTCAGGACAACTAGGGTTAGCGTCAGGACCACTAGGGTTAGCGTCAGGACAACCAGGGTTAACGTCAGGACAACCAGGGTTAGCGTCAGGACAACTAGGGTTAGCGTCAGGACAACTAGGGTTAGCGTCGGGACAACTAGGGTTAGCGTCGGGACAACTAGGGTTAGCGTCAGGACAACTAGGGTTAGCGTCACGACAACTAGGGTTAGCGTCACGACAACTAGGGTTAGCGTCAGGACAACTAGGGTTAGCGTCAGGACAACTAGGGTTAGCGTCAGGACAACTAGGGTTACCGTCAGGACAACTAGGGTTAGCGGCAGGACAACTAGAGTTAGCGTCAGGACAACTAGGGTTAGCGTCAGGACAACTAGGGTTAGCTTCAGGACAACTAGGGTTAGCGTCAGGACAACTAGGGTTAGCGTCAGGACAACTAGGGTTAGCGTCAGGACAACTAGGGTTAGCGTCACGACAACTAGGGTTAGCGTCACGACAACTAGGGTTAGCGTCAGGACAACTAGGGTTAGCGTCAGGACAACTAGGGTTAGCGTTAGGACAACTAGGGTTAGCGTCAGGACAACTAGGGTTAGCGTCAGGACAACTAGGGTTAGCGTCAGGACAGGTAGGGTTAGCGTCAGTACAAGTAGGGTTAGCGTCAGGACAAGTAGGGTTAGCGTCAGGACAACTAGGGTTAGGGTCAGGACAACTCGGGTTAGCGTCAGGACAACTCGGGTTAGCGTCAGGACAACTCGCGTTAGCGTCAGGACAACTAGGGTTAGCGTCAGGACAACTCGGGTTAGCGTCTGGACAAATCGGGTTAGCGTCAGGACAACTAGGGTTAGCGTCAGGACAACTAGGGTTAGCATCAGGACAACTAGGGTTAGCGTCAGGACAACTAGGGTTATCGTCGGGACAACTATAGTTAGCGTCGGGACAACTAGGGTTAGCGTCAGGACAACTAGGGTTAGCGTCAGGACAACTAGGGTTAGCGTCCGGACAACTAGGGTTAGCGTCACAACAACTAGGGTTAGCGTCAGGACAACTAGGGTTAGCGTCAGGACAACTAGGGTTAGCGTCAGGACAACTAGGGTTAGCGTCAGCACAACTAGGGTTAGCGTCAGGACAACTAGGGTTAGCGTCAGGACAACTAGGGTTAGCGTCAGGACAACTAGGTTTAGCGTCAGGACAACTAGGGTTAGCATCAGGACAACTAGGGTTAGCGTCACGACAACTAGGGTTAGCGTCAGGACAACTAGGGTTAGCGTCAGGACAACTAGGGTTAGCGTCAGGACAACTAGGGTTAGCGTCAGGACAACTAGGGTTAGCTTCAGTACAACTAGGGTTAGCGTCAGGACAACTAGGGTTAGCGTCAGCACAACTAGGGTTAGCGTCAGGACAACTAGGGTCAGCGTCAGGACATCTAGGGTTAGCGTCAGGACAACTAGGGTTAGCGTCGGGACAACTAGGGTTAGCGTCGGGACAACTAGGGTTAGCGTCAGGACAACTAGGGTTAGCGTCGGGACAACTAGGGTTAGCGTCAGGACAACTAGGGTTAGCGTCCGGACAACTAGGGTTAGCGTCACAACAACTAGGGTTAGCGTCAGGACAACTAGGGCTAGCGTCACGACAACTAGGGTTAGCGTCAGGACAACTAGGGTTAGCGTCAGGACAACTAGGGTTAGCGTCAGGACAACTAGGGTTAGCGTCAGGACAACTAGGGTTAGCGTCACGACAACTAGGGTTAGCGTCAGGACAACTAGGGTTAGCGTCACGACAACTAGGGTTAGCGTCAGGACAACTAGGGTTAGCGTCACGACAACTAGGGTTAGCGTCACGACAACTAGGGTTAGCGTCAGGACAACTAGGGTTAGCGTCAGGACAACTAGGGTTAGCGTCACGACAACTAGGGTTAGCGTCAGGACACCTAGGGTTAGCGTCACGACAACTAGGGTTAGCGTCAGGACAACTAGGGTTAGCGTCACGACAACTAGGGTTAGCGTCAGGACAACTAGGGTTAGCGTCAGGACAACTAGGGTTAGCGTCAGGACAACTAGGGATAGCGTCAGGACAACTAGGGTTAGCGTCAGGACAACTAGGGTTAGCGTCAGGACAACTAGGGTTACCGTCAGGACAACTAGGGTTAGCGTCAGGACAACTAGGGTTAGCGTCAGGACAACTAGGGTTAGCTTCAGGACAACTAGGGTTAGCGTCAGGACAACTAGGGTTAGCGTCAGGACAACTAGGGTTAGCGTCACGACAACTAGGGTTAGCGTCAGGACAACTAGGGTTAGCGTCAGGACAACTAGGGTTAGCATTAGGACAACTAGGGTTAGCGTCAGGACAACTAGGGTTAGCGTCAGGACAACTAGGGTTAGCGTCAGGACAACTAGGGTTAGCGTCGGGACAACTAGGGTTAGCGTCGGGACAACTAGGGTTAGCGTCCGGACAACTAGGGTTAGCGTCCGGACAACTAGGGTTAGCGTCAGGACAACTAGGGTTAGCGTCAGGACAACTAGGGTTAGCGTCGCGACAACTAGGGTTAGCGTCACGACAACTAGGGTTAGCGTCAGGACAACTAGGGTTAGTGTCAGGACAACTAGGGTTAGCGTCAGGACAACTAGGGTAAGCGTCAGGACAACTAGTGTTACCGTCAGGACAACTTGGGTTAGCGTCAGGACAAGTAGGGTTAGCGTCAGGACAACTAGGGTTAGCTTCAGGACAACTAGGGTTAGCGTCAGGACAACTAGGGTTAGCGTCAGGACAACTAGGGTTAGCGTCAGGACAACTAGTGTTAGCGTCACGACAACTAGGGTTAGCGTCACGACAACTAGGGTTAGCGTCAGGACAACTAGGGTTAGCGTCAGGACAACTAGGGTTAGCGTTAGAACAACTAGGGTTAGCGTCAGGACAACTAGGGTTAGCGTCAGGACAACTAGGGTTAGCGTCAGGACAACTAGGGTTAGCGTCAGGACAGGTAGGGATAGCGTCAGTACAAGTAGGGTTAGCGTCAGGACAAGTAGGGTTAGCGTCAGGACAACTAGGGTTAGGGTCAGGACAACTCGGGTTAGCGTCAGGACAACTCGGGTTAGCGTCAGGACAACTCGCGTTAGCGTCAGGACAACTAGGGTTAGCGTCAGGACAACTCGGGTTAGCGTCTGGACAAATCGGGTTAGCGTCAGGACAACTAGGGTTAGCGTCAGGACAACTAGGGTTAGCATCAGGACAACTAGGGTTAGCGTCAGGACAACTAGGGTTATCGTCGGGACAACTATAGTTAGCGTCGGGACAACTAGGGTTAGCGTCAGGACAACTAGGGTTAGCGTCAGGACAACTAGGGTTAGCGTCCGGACAACTAGGGTTAGCGTCACAACAACTAGGGTTAGCGTCAGGACAACTAGGGTTAGCGTCAGGACAACTAGGGTTAGCGTCAGGACAACTAGGGTTAGCGTCAGGACAACTAGGGTTAGCATCAGGACAACTAGGGTTAGCGTCAGGACAACTAGGGTTAGCTTCAGGACAACTAGGGTTAGCGTCAGGACAACTAGGGTTAGCGTCAGGACAACTAGGGTTAGCGTCAGGACAACTAGGTTTAGCGTCAGGACAACTAGGGTTAGCATCAGGACAACTAGGGTTAGCATCACGACAATTAGGGTTAGCGTCAGGACAACTAGGGTTAGCGTCAGGACAACTAGGGTTAGCGTCAGGACAACTAGGGTTAGCGTCAGGACAACTAGGGTTAGCGTCACGACAACTAGGGTTAGCGTCAGGACAACTAGGGTTAGCGTCACGACAACTAGGGTTAGCGTCAGGACAACTAGGGTTAGCGTCACGACAACTAGGGTTAGCGTCACGACAACTAGGGTTAGCGTCAGGACAACTAGGGTTAGCGTCAGGACAACTAGGGTTCGCGTCACGACAACTAGGGTTAGCGTCAGGACACCTAGGGTTAGCGTCACGACAACTAGGGTTAGCGTCAGGACAACTAGGGTTAGCGTCACCACAACTAGGGTTAGCGTCATGACAACTAGGGTTAGCGTCAGGACAACTAGGGTTAGCGTCAGGACAACTAGGGTTACCGTCAGGACAACTAGGGTAAGCGTCAGGACAACTAGGGTTAGCGTCAGGACAACTAGGGTTAGCGTCAGGACAACTAGGGTTAGCTTCAGGACAACTAGGGTTAGCGTCAGGACAACTAGGGTTAGCGTCAGGACAACTAGGGTTAGCGTCAGGACAACTAGGGTTAGCGTCACGACAACTAGGGTTAGCGTCAGGACAACTAGGGTTAGCGTCAGGACAACTAGGGTTAGCATTAGGACAACTAGGGTTAGCGTCAGGACAACTAGGGTTAGCGTCAGGACAACTAGGGTTAGCGTCAGGACAACTAGGGTTAGCGTCGGGACAACTAGGGTTAGCGTCGGGACAACTAGGGTTAGCGTCGGGACAACTAGGGTTAGCGTCCGGACAACTAGGGTTAGCGTCACGACAACTAGGGTTAGCGTCAGGACAACTAGGGTTAGTGTCAGGACAACTGGGGTTAGCGTCAGGACAACTAGGGTAAGCGTCAGGACAACTAGTGTTACCGTCAGGACAACTAGGGTTAGCGTCAGGACAAGTAGGGTTAGCGTCAGGACAACTAGGGTTAGCTTCAGGACAACTAGGGTTAGCGTCAGGACAACTAGGGTTAGCATCAGGACAACTAGGGTTAGCGTCAGGACAACTAGTGTTAGCGTCACGACAACTAGGGTTAGCATCAGGACAACTAGGGTTAGCGTCAGGACAACTAGGGTTAGCGTTAGGACAACTAGGGTTAGCGTCACGACAACTAGGGTTAGCGTCAGGACAACTAGGGTTAGTGTCAGGACAACTAGGGTTAGCGTCAGGACAACTAGGGTAAGCGTCAGGACAACTAGTGTTACCGTCAGGACAACTAGGGTTAGCGTCAGGACAAGTAGGGTTAGCGTCAGGACAACTAGGGTTAGCTTCAGGACAACTAGGGTTAGCGTCAGGACAACTAGGGTTAGCATCAGGACAACTAGGGTTAGCGTCAGGACAACTAGTGTTAGCGTCACGACAACTAGGGTTAGCATCAGGACAACTAGGGTTAGCGTCAGGACAACTAGGGTAAGCGTTAGGACAACTAGGGTTAGCGTCAGGACAACTAGGGTGAGCGTCAGGACAACTAGGGTTAGCGTCAGGACAACTAGGGTTAGCGTCAGGACAGGTAGGGTTAGCGTCAGTACAAGTAGTGTTAGCGTCAGGACAAGTAGGGTTAGCGTCAGGACAACTAGGGTTAGGGTCAGGACAACTCGGGTTAGCGTCAGGACAACTCGGGTTAGCGTCAGGACAACTCGCGTTAGCGTCAGGACAACTAGGGTTAGCGTCAGGACAACTCGGGTTAGCGTCTGGACAAATCGGGTTAGCGTCAGGACAACTAGGGTTAGCGTCAGGACAACTAGGGTTACCGTCAGGACAACTAGGGTTAGCGTCAGGACAACTAGGGTTAGCGTCAGGACAACTAGGGTTAGCGTCAGGACAACTAGGGTTAGCTTCAGGACAACTAGGGTTAGCGTCAGGACAACTAGGGTTAGCGTCAGGACAACTAGGGTTAGCGTCAGGACAACTAGGGTTAGCGTCACGACAACTAGGGTTAGCGTCAGGACAACTAGGGTTAGCGTCAGGACAACTAGGGTTAGCATTAGGACAACTAGGGTTAGCGTCAGGACAACTAGGGTTAGCGTCAGGACAACTAGGGTTAGCGTCAGGACAACTAGGGTTAGCGTCAGGACAACTAGGGTTAGCGTCAGGACAACTAGGGTTAGCGTCAGGACAACTAGGGTTAGCGTCAGGACAAGTAGGGTAAGCATCAGGACAACTAGGGTTAGCATCACGACAACTAGGGTTAGCGTCAGGACAACTAGGGTTAGCGTCAGGACAACTAGGGTTAGCGTCAGGACAACTAGGGTTAGCGTCAGGACAACTAGGGTTAGCGTCACGACAACTAGGGTTAGCGTCAGGACAACTAGGGTTAGCGTCAGGACAACTAGGGTTAGCGTCAGGACAACTAGGGTTAGCGTCAGGACAACTAGGGTTAGCGTCGGGACAACTAGGGTTAGCGTCAGGACAACTCGGGTTAGCGTCAGGACAACTCGGGTTAGCGTCAGGACAACTAGGGTTAGCGTCAGGACAACTCGGGTTAGCGTCAGGAGAACTAGGGTTAGCGTCAGGACAACTAGGGTTAGCGTCAGGACAACTCGGGTTAGCGTCAGGACAACTCGGGTTAACGTCAGGACAACTCGGGTTAGCGTCAGGACAACTAGGGTTAGCGTCAGGACAACTCGGGTTAGCGTCAGGACAAATCGGGTTAGCGTCAGGACAACTAGGGTTAGCGTCAGGACAACTAGGGTTAGCGTCAGGACATCTAGGGTTAGCGTCAGGACAACTAGGGTTAGCGTCGGGACAACTAGGGTTAGCGTCGGGACAACTAGGGTTAGCGTCAGGACAACTAGGGTTAGCGTCGGGACAACTAGGGTTAGCGTCAGGACAACTAGGGTTAGCGTCCGGACAACTAGGGTTAGCGTCACAACAACTAGGGTTAGCGTCAGGACAACTAGGGTTAGCGTCACGACAACTAGGGTTAGCGTCAGGACAACTAGGGTTAGCGTCAGGACAACTAGGGTTAGCGTCGGGACAACTAGGGTTAGCGTCAGGACAACTAGGGTTAGCGTCCGGACAACTAGGGTTAGCGTCACAACAACTAGGGTTAGCGTCAGGACAACTAGGGTTAGCATCACGACAACTAGGGTTAGCGTCAGGACAACTAGGGTTAGCGTCAGGACAACTAGGGTTAGCGTCAGGGCAACTAGGGTTAGCGTCAGGACAACTAGGGTTAGCGTCTCGACAACTAGGGTTAGCGTCAGGACAACTAGGGTTAGCGTCACGACAACTAGGGTTAGCGTCAGGACAACTAGGGTTAGCGTCAGGACAACTAGGGTTAGCGTCAGGACAACTAGGGTTAGCGTCAGGACAACTCGGGTTTAGCGTCAGGACAACTAGGGTTAGCGTCAGGACAACTAGGGTAAGCATCAGGACAACTAGGGTTAGCATCACGACAACTAGGGTTAGCGTCAGGACAACTAGGGTTAGCGTCAGGACAACTAGGGTTAGCGTCAGGACAACTAGGGTTAGCGTCAGGACAACTAGGGTTAGCGTCACGACAACTAGGGTTAGCGTCAGGACAACTAGGGTTAGCGTCAGGACAACTAGGGTTAGCGTCAGGACAACTAGGGTTAGCGTCAGGACAACTAGGGTTAGCGTCGGGACAACTAGGGTTAGCGTCAGGACAACTCGGGTTAGCGTCAGGACAACTCGGGTTAGCGTCAGGACAACTAGGGTTAGCGTCAGGACAACTCGGGTTAGCGTCAGGAGAACTAGGGTTAGCGTCAGGACAACTAGGGTTAGCGTCAGGACAACTCGGGTTAGCGTCAGGACAACTCGGGTTAACGTCAGGACAACTCGGGTTAGCGTCAGGACAACTAGGGTTAGCGTCAGGACAACTCGGGTTAGCGTCAGGACAAATCGGGTTAGCGTCAGGACAACTAGGGTTAGCGTCAGGACAACTAGGGTTAGCGTCAGGACAACCAGGGTTAACGTCAGGACAACCAGGGTTAGCGTCAGAACAACTAGGGTTAGCGTCAGGACAACTAGGGTTAGCGTCGGGACAACTAGGGTTAGCGTCAGGACAACTAGGGTTAGCGTCAGGACAACTAGGGTTAGCGTCACGACAACTAGGGTTAGCGTCACGACAACTAGGGTTAGCGTCAGGACAACTAGGGTTAGCGTCAGGACAACTAGGGTTAGCGTCAGGACAACTAGCGTTACCGTCAGGACAACTAGGGTTAGCGGCAGGACAACTAGAGTTAGCGTCAGGACAACTAGGGATAGCGTCAGGACAACTAGGGTTAGCTTCAGGACAACTAGGGTTAGCGTCAGGACAACTAGGGTTAGCGTCAGGACAACTAGGGTTAGCGTCAGGACAACTAGTGTTAGCGTCACGACAACTAGGGTTAGCGTCACGACAACTAGGGTTAGCGTCAGGACAACTAGGGTTAGCGTCAGGACAACTAGGGTTAGCGTTAGGACAACTAGGGTTAGCGTCAGGACAACTAGGGTTAGCGTCAGGACAACTAGGGTTAGCGTCAGGACAACTAGGGTTAGCGTCAGGATAGGTAGGGTTAGCGTCAGTACAAGTAGGGTTAGCGTCAGGACAAGTAGGGTTAGCGTCAGGACAACTAGGGTTAGGGTCAGGACAACTCGGGTTAGCGTCAGGACAACTCGGGTTAGCGTCAGGACAACTCGCGTTAGCGTCAGGACAACTAGGGTTAGCGTCAGGACAACTCGGGTTAGCGTCTGGACAAATCGGGTTAGCGTCAGGACAACTAGGGTTAGCGTCAGGACAACAAGGGTTAGCGTCAGGACAACTAGGGTTAGCTTCAGGACAACTAGGGTTAGCGTCAGGACAACTAGGGTTAGCGTCAGGACAACTAGCGTTACCGTCAGGACAACTAGGGTTAGCGGCAGGACAACTAGAGTTAGCGTCAGGACAACTAGGGATAGCGTCAGGACAACTAGGGTTAGCTTCAGGACAACTAGGGTTAGCGTCAGGACAACTAGGGTTAGCGTCAGGACAACTAGGGTTAGCGTCAGGACAACTAGTGTTAGCGTCACGACAACTAGGGTTAGCGTCACGACAACTAGGGTTAGCGTCAGGACAACTAGGGTTAGCGTCAGGACAACTAGGGTTAGCGTTAGGACAACTAGGGTTAGCGTCAGGACAACTAGGGTTAGCGTCAGGACAACTAGGGTTAGCGTCAGGACAACTAGGGTTAGCGTCAGGATAGGTAGGGTTAGCGTCAGTACAAGTAGGGTTAGCGTCAGGACAAGTAGGGTTAGCGTCAGGACAACTAGGGTTAGGGTCAGGACAACTCGGGTTAGCGTCAGGACAACTCGGGTTAGCGTCAGGACAACTCGCGTTAGCGTCAGGACAACTAGGGTTAGCGTCAGGACAACTCGGGTTAGCGTCTGGACAAATCGGGTTAGCGTCAGGACAACTAGGGTTAGCGTCAGGACAACAAGGGTTAGCGTCAGGACAACTAGGGTTAGCTTCAGGACAACTAGGGTTAGCGTCAGGACAACTAGGGTTAGCGTCAGGACAACTAGGGTTAGCATCAGGACAACTAGGGTTAGCGTCAGGACAACTAGGGTTATCGTCGGGACAACTATAGTTAGCGTCGGGACAACTAGGGTTAGCGTCAGGACAACTAGGGTTAGCGTCAGGACAACTAGGGTTAGCGTCCGGACAACTAGGGTTAGCGTCACAACAACTAGGGTTAGCGTCAGGACAACTAGGGTTAGCGTCAGGACAACTAGGGTTAGCGTCACGACAACTAGGGTTAGCGTCAGGACAACTAGGGTTAAAGTCAGGACAACTAGGGTTAGCGTCAGGACAACTAGGGTTAGCGTCAGGACAACTAGGGTTAGCGTCAGGACAACTAGGGTTAGCTTCAGGACAACTAGGGTTAGCGTCAGGACAACTAGGGTTAGCGTCAGGACAACTAGGGTTAGCGTCAGGACAACTAGGTTGAGCGTCAGGACAACTAGGGTTAGCATCAGGACAACTAGGG